>NC_034606.1:56514768-56556761 GCF_900095145.1 Mus pahari
GAGGAGGAGGAGGAGGAGGAGGAGGAGGAGGAAGAAGAAGTGTATGGTATTCACCTCCCCATTGTCCAGAATGTTGAATTCATAGAATTGTTTTGTGAGTCTTACTTCAGAGTCTTAAACAAGCATTTGTTGATAGGGCACCGATAGCTGACCAAGGGACATTTCCCTCTAAGTCTAGCCTGTAAACCAATGAACTTACTGGAGTTATTTATAGGAGCATGAGTTACTCAAAGACAGCTGCATTATGGGAAAGCCCATCCCAGCATGGGTGATGACCCATAAAGCCTGTATTCCTGAAGCTCCCAGCCCAACACAAAGGAAGGTCCATTAGAGAGTCTCCGCATCCTAGATATTGTCCACTGTTGGGGACTACCTTGGGAAGGGGGCTTTTACAATGTGTAGCTTTCTGAGCTTCTGTGATCCCTAGGTCTTCCGAGGCTAGACAGCTTCTTGAGTCCCATGAGCCTCCTCTCTTCCTCGAGGAGGGTACGTTTTAACATGGCATCTACGCAACAAGTATAGGTGTAGTAGATGTTCACGGAAGTGCACTAGCCTAGGTTAATACTAAAGGAGTTTTGTGGACCTGTGTAGAAGTAGTTCCTTGGGGTCGATTCCATTCTTCATTGTCAGGATACCAGCAGTCCAGTTCAACAGCAAATACCAAACACAAGTTAGTAGTGGAGGCATGATCTTGCAGAAACAGCAAGGCTGTGAAGAAACAATTGGCACAATCAGTGGGAGTAGCCTGCGTACCACGGGAAGTTCTTTGGAGCCATTCTCCCTACGAAGTGAAGACCACTGAAGACCAGCAAAACGTTGCATGGGGTAGCAATGCAAGAGCATCCTCTCACTGTTGGTGAAGTTCTGGTTATATTCATTCTAAACATCACATACCCTCTCAAGGGTCTGTTTTCAGCAAAACATCGAACGCCCTCTTACAAGACAGCTTCCAGAAAAACATCATGTGACACAACTGAGCTGTTAAAGAAACCAGAAATGTCCACTTCAAAGGGTGATGAGGTCTCTTCAAGCCATTGACTGGCAGCTGCGAGATTATTTAGATTTATGGCTAGTCTTATATCTGTGGCAATAATTTCATTTTCCTTCCTCTGTCTATTGTAAGAATAAGTTTTTTCTTATTTCATATCATTTTCAACCTAAATTTGAGGTATAAAGATTGACCATAGCGAGCTCTATTTTTCTGTCTAGCCAAAGAGAAGAAATTCAAGTTTTGTGTCCACTTCCTCTTCCTTTTTGTGAAACTAGGTATGTGAGAAAGAGAGCAGTCCTAAATTGGTGGAACTGTTGCTTAATGGTGGATGCCGTGAACAAGATGTACGAAAAGCTCTGACCGTAAGCATCCAAAAGGGCGACAGCCAGGTCATCAGCTTACTCCTGAGGAGACTTGCCCTGGACCTGGCCAACAACAGCATTTGCCTTGGAGGATTTTGCATAGGAAAAATTGATCCTTCTTGGCTTGGTCCATTGTTTCCAGACAAGTCATCTCATTTGAGGAAGCAAACAAGTAAGTGCCACTAAGAGTGTCTTGTGTAACTCTTCCTTCAAGTATACTCAACAGCATGGGTTTGATCCTCGGACTTTGTATATGCCACACAAACACTATCCCACCGATGCACTGTACACACACTCAATCATCATGGTCGATAATTGCATGTTCTTTTCATTTTTACAATCTTTGTAGTAGATTATGAGCATGGTGATGTCAAAGTTAGTTTTTCCCACTCTTGGAATCTGAGTGTCTAGGCTACTGCTTTACATATGACATATGGTTATAGGATATTTATAAATTTGCAAGGATGAGTTGGTAGTAAATGATACAAAAAGCACGCGTTATATAGCAAGAACTTCACACATAACAGTAATTAAAATTATTTTTCCTGAGGACGTTCTTCACTATCTTTTGATATTTTTTAATCCATGTACTTTAGAATTTTTTTTTATATCTAGTGTATAAAAATGTTTTATTTGTATAGGGAAAGAAACTCTTTTACTTATGATGTGTTCTTATACATCCAGGATGCAGATTTTTATGCATGAGGATATACATTAATACTATTAATAAACATTATAAAAAGATTAGGGGGAAGAGAGAAATACTCAAAAACAAAACAAAACAAACAAACAAAAAACAAACCATGGGAAACTCATCCAGTGAATCCCTGCAGTCACACAGGATAAACAGACAGCAAACTTAAATGTGGATAAAAATGTACCAAAGAAGTTCAGTCAGGGCATTGTGAGGCCAGCCTGGGCAGTATAGCATGAACCTGGCCAAGAAAGTATTAAAAACTTCACATTATAATGATGTTTTGATTGCTGAAATTTCCTTTGGGTTGTGTTAATCACACTTATGTGAAAATAGAACACTGTATTGAATAATAGTTCTATAAATGATGCCCCTCCTCTTCCCTCTGTCCCCCTTCCCTCATCTCCCTGCTCCCCACCCTCCTCTTCTTCCATCTTCTCTTTTCCTCCCCCCATCTCCATATCCCCTTCCCTTCAGGGTGTCTCTGAGCAGCCCAGGCTGACATGAAACTTCTCGAACTAGAGTAGGTTGATTTTAAACTTGAAGGCAAGCCCACCGTGGCCTTCTGAGCTCTGGGATTATAGATGTGAGCCACCTTGCTCACCTTTGTTCTCTGATTTCTGGCAGAATGGGTTTGTGACCCCGGATGAAGATTTAGTATTACTTTAGTTTCATGTGAAGATCTTACAGTGGCAAGTCTTGATGTAGTTTTCAAAGTGTTAATGTCACTTGGCTGGAAGATAAAAATCACCATGCCATTGGTTGTTTGTCTAAAGGAAAATTTTGAATTCATAACATTGAAATATTTTCTTAGGTTTTATTTGACTGACTCACATATTGTACGTATTATGAAGAAACCTTCTAGGGTACCTGTAGCTCAATGGTGACTGCCAGCACATTTCTTCTTGGTATAAAATAAACATAAAAATATAATGCAAAATTGAGAAGAGCATTGTCTTAGGGTTGAAATTCATCATAAGCAACTCAAGGAGGAGAGCGTTTATTTTCACTGAAGCTTGCCAGAGGCAAGAACTAGTTAAGAGGCCATGAAGGAGGCTGTTTACTGGGTTACTCCTCATGCCTTGTTCAGCTTGCCTTTATACAGCACGTAGGACCACCAGCCTAGGGATGGCGTCACCCACAGTAGGCTGGGCCCTTCCATATCAATCCCTAATTAAGAAAATACCCCACAGGCTTTTCTATAGCCCAATCTCGTTGAGGCAGTTTTTCAACTGTGATTCCCTCCTTTGAGGATGACCCTAACTTGTGTCAAGTTGGCATAAAATAAGCCAGCACAGGTGTTAAAATTGTTATCACACGAGCCACTGAACAAATTTTGTTTGTTACATATTTTAGCATTGTCATAAGATCTCATAATCACGTTATGTAATTTTCTATAATCCTATTCTGAACATGCCACCTGCTTGTTCCAGGTAAGTTGATTTGTCGTGAGAGAGCGTAACCACCTTGCAAGTGGCATCACACATGTCTGGCTGGCTTTACAGTCCCAACTCTGCTCTGAGTTAAGTTAGTCTCATGACTGAAATTGGTCATTATACTCAAGCCTCATATAGCTGCAGCGCAGATACTAAAATTGGAATGTAACAGAGAAGAGTATATGGCAAATATACACTATTATTGTATATAGTGAAGTGATTCTTCAAGGTAAAATTATTTTTAAAGCATCAGGTATGTATAAGGAACTTGAGAAAGGTATGTTTATGCTGGATAATGACTGATTTCTAAGTTACCATTTGATTTATTTTTAGACACAGGATCTGTCCTTGCAAGGAAAGTGCTCCGGTATCAGATGAGAAACGCCCTTCAAGAAGGCGTGGCCTCAGGCAGTGATGGCAACTTCTCCGAAGATGTGCTGGCGAAATTTGGAGAATGGACCTTTATTCCCGACTCTTCTATGGACAGTGTGTTTGGCCAGAGTGATGATCTGGATAGCGAAGGTATCTATTTCAAACAGATCCACTATGGCTCATATCTATACACTGTCATTGAACGCTGAGAACTCACACTAAAATCCTGCTTTAACTCATTTGGGAAAATGGGTAAAAATGTGCTCCATTTAAAGCAGTAGCTCAAGAAACTGTGCTGCGCACCCCAGTGTGAACCACGGGGCTTGGGGATGTCCACACTTATGAGGAGATAACTATCACCCCGGAGTTGCTGTCCAAGCTAAAATGTAGTAGAATTGAAAATCTTATATTTTTTCACAAATAGTTCCTCAATATTTATCTTTGAAAATTATAACTTTTTGTTCAACTTTATGTTTGAAAACTCATAATTTCTGTCACTTTCATCTCTTACTCTTAAAAGAATTATTACTAATCATAAGTATAGCTCAATGATACATGCACACTTGCCTATGCTAATCGTAAGTCTAGGTCAATGATATGGGCTTGCCTAGAACACATGAATCCCTAGGTCTTGGGATCAGCCCCCAATACTGCTAAAGACCAAAAAAAAAAATTATTTTGAAGATGAATCCCATTTAAGTCCAAAGAATGAAATCCAAGTGAATTATATTCAGGATTGTTGAATGTCTAATAATTTAAGGTATATTTCCAATATTTAAAGCCAACTTTAAAAATCTATGAGATGGTATAGAGAGAAGAAAAAACTGTTGGCCATACTCTTCTGCTTGTTTTCTTTGCTCTCTGTACTGTTTACTATATGTGTGACTATTGAGTTTCTTGGTTTATTCCTTCTGAACCCTGAACAACTGTGAGGCACGAATCTGCTTATCATTAGTCAGCACTCAATGTTGACTCTACCACAAGTATACAATCAACACACCCGAAGGAAGAAAACTCTCATTGCGTTTTAGCTGAAATGCCAACCTAGTTTACCATTTTTATTCTCATGTTCAAAGGGAAATATGAAGCTCCTTGTGTGTGTGCACGTGTGTGTATGTTGTATGCACAGGTGTGTTTCCATGGAGGTATTAGGTGTACATTAGGTATAGACAAAGCTCATTGCCTTATTTCTTGGAAGCAGGATATCTTACTAAGTTTGGAACTTAGTTGTTCCACTAGGCTGGAAGCCAGTGAGTCCCATCAAGTCTTCTTGTGTCTACCTCCTGCCCCTCAGTGCTGGGGTTACACGTGTGCTCAGGACCACATGACTTGTGGCTGCAGTTTTCAAACTCTGGTCCCCGTGTCTGTGTGTCTGTCTCTTTACCACTGCGCTCGCGCAGTTTCTATTCATGAAGATATTTAGACTTCTATGACTGACGGTGCTCAGATCTTTCTCACGTCGCTGTTACTCTTCCGTTTCAAAATAGGCAGCGAGAACTCATTTCTCGTGAAGAGGAAGTCCAACTCAATTAGTGTAGGGGAAGTTTACAGAGAACTAGCTCTGCCGCGCTGCTCACCAAATGCTCAGAGGCATTCCAATTCGCTGGTAAGTTGCATGGTGTCTCCGTTAAACGTTTGGTCCTGACAGTCCCTTGACAACTGAACTCCTGCAAAGCTAGGTGTGGTTGGCATGGAGTTACCTGATATGCAATGCATACACATGGAGACGTATTAATTTATAACTTAGATTTACACATGTACACTCACATACACATACATGTACACTAGTATTTTTTTTAATGGAAAGACACGTTTTTATGAGATGCTTGATACTGAGAGTTGCACTATAATTTAGGTTTATTTTGAAAGATTAATGCCGACGTGTGCTTGAAGGTTGATCACAATGCAGTATTAAACATTTAAAAATGTCTTTTTATTATGAAAAAAGCCCTTAATTTAACATTACTATGTATATTTATTGTATATATTTAAGGCATATAATATGAAGTGATTATTACAATAAAGTAAATTGACACGTCTACCTCGCATGATTTACTGTCCCGCTGACACTATCAAAAGCACCATGGATTCCCTTTATCTGACAAAGCCTTTTGTTTGTAATCTTCTTTTTTGTTGTTTTTGTTTGTTTGTTTGTTTTTGGGTTTTGGGTTTTGGTTTTTTGAGACAGGGTTTCTCTGTATAGCTCTGACTGTCCTGGAACTCACTTTGTAGACCAGGCTGGCCTTGAACTCAGAAAATCCGCCTACCTCTGCCTCCTGAGTGCTGGGATTAAAGGCGTGCGCCACCACGCCCGGCTGTTTGTAATCTTAAGAATTTTTAAATGTACATTGTTTTCTGTGAGGATTTTATTTTGGGTTTTGAAGATGGCACTACATGCTATATGCTTTCAAAGCTGCTCCCCCTGAGCACACAAGCGGATGTTAGAGCACAGCCACGCTCCCCTGCCGTACAACAGCGACGTCTTCCTCCCATTTCTCTCAATTTGTACCGTTGGCTCAGCTTGCCTTTCTTTGCCAGCCTTCCTAATTTCTCCATGTCCCAGCAGCCTCTGTTTTCTTCTTTATTTAAGTTCCCTATTTATTTTCTTTTTTGACAGTTGTACATATAAATATAATGAACGTTAGTAATTTTCACTCCCTACTTCTGTCTCTCAACTCCCTGCTCTCCCTCCTGCTAAAACTCTTAACTCCCTAACAACCTCATGTCGTGTGTGTGTGTGTGTGTGTGTGTGTGTGTGTGTGTGTGTGTGTGTTTAATTAGGGCTGCTTCCAGGAGCCTGGATAGGATCATGATCAACCATTCATGATCAACCAACTCCTCACTGAAGGAGGAGGTTACGCCCCTTCCTCCAGTCACCACTGATTATCAGTATCCCCCCGGAAGGGGTGGAGCCTCATGGTGAGGTGTTAGCAGGACAGTTTTGTGCATGCCTGCTGTGGTCAACCACAGCACAGTGTTCTAAGTGCAATGGCTGCATCCAACCAAGAAAGAGTCCCTTTGAAACAAACTTCCCCACCCTCCAGCTCCTTTGTTCTTTCTGCCCTCTCTTCCAAGATGCTCCCTGAGCCTTGGAAAGGGTGGATGCGATTGCCCCATTTAGGGCAGGGCTCTCCCTCATAGCATCCCAAGTGCTTTGTTGAGTCTGATTAGTCACCACTTGCTGCAAAAAGAAGCTTCGGAGATGTTCAGCAGGTAAAGGGACCCGCTAAACCCTCCTGCTGACAGCAATCCTTGGAAGTCTCAGCAAGGTGGGAGGAGACAGCCACCCTCCTACAGCTTCCTCTGACCTCCATACGCATGCCTGGGCATATGAACCCCACCCAACATGTATCACACGAAATTAATAAGTAGAAAAAGATGGTTGTCTGAAGAAAGCTGAGCTGTATGGATATAAACATGTCTATTTTTTCATTTCTATAAGCTCAGCCTATGGAGATAAGCCCCACTCCACCACCACCACCACCAAGTGATTTGGTCAGTGTCTAGTATGTATGCATCTTATTGTGCCTGGTAAATAATGTGCCAATTAAAAATAGAATCAAAACAAACCAATCAGAACAAACAAACAAAAAAACCCAAGTTATTTTTGCTTACCTTATTTTGAACTCATATGCAGATGAGTACAGCCAGCGATTGCAGCCAAATAGGATAAATTAGGTCCGAGGATGTGTATTCAGCAGTTGTGATATCCTTAAGTAGTTACAAATTTACTTCGGTCGGTTGATGGAATCGATTGTGTAAAGCTTTCTGTCTCAACTTCTGTCTTTTAATTTCTTTATACTTCAAACTTAAGGACATGGTCTAGTGAGACTTCTGAAACCCCAGCACTCAGAAGGCCAAGTCTGGAGGGTCCCAAGTGCTAGGCCAATCTGACCCTTCTATAAGTACTTACAAGAAAGGGGAGAGGGTCAATGCACCGGACATTTGAGCAGCAATCAGTTTTGAGCTCTCTGTTCTTGCCTATTTATTTCTGCAATCATTTCATTGCTTAATTGCTTTTACATAGAAATGTTCTCTTCTCAAAATAAAAAAATTATGTAACAAATGATATTAATTTTATTTAAGTTGTTATTTATTTAATAGGGTCCTGTTTTTGACCATGAAGACTTACTGAGACGAAAAAGAAAAATACTGTCTTCAGATGAATCTCTCAGTAAGTTTGGGGAAACTTTTACATAGATATGCGGGGCAGAATCTGTGGTTTTGTTTAATTTGCTTTGATTACTTAATTTTTTTTTAAATTTTTGCTGCCTATTTGAACTTACATGGCTTTCATATATATATATATATATATATATATATATATATATATATATATATTCACCTAATGATCAAAGAGGCTATTAAGATTTAATTTGTATGACTGGTATCAGACTCGCATTTTTGTGAGTTTTCTGAAACCCAAATTATGTTTTCCCCAGCCCTATTCTTCATATTCATTTGTAGTTCTGCTTTCACACCACCAGTTGAATACTTTTATTTGCTCTGCATTCTAACCACTAGAGGGCGCGCGCCCCAGTTTGGTGTTCTTGCAGAACCTGCCTCCTGACATGAAGAGGGCTCAGACCATTTTCACAGGTTCAATCAACTGTGCACACTTACATTTCCATCTCTTGTTGTTTGGTGGGGAAAAAAGGGCCCTCAAGGCTGCCGTCCCATGTGAGGCAATCAGATAGCTCTTCTTCCCTGGCTTCTGAGAGAGAACACATCACGTCGTTAGACCTATCTGCCAACGAACTCAAAGACATTGATGCCCTGAGCCAGAAGTGTTGCCTCAGTAGCCACCTGGAGCATCTCACCAAACTGGAACTTCACCAGAATTCACTCACGAGCTTCCCACAGCAGCTGTGTGAGGTAAAGTCTGTTTGTCTTCTAACTTCCAAGACCCCGCGGGGCATCGCGTGACTCTCCCATTTGCTTGGGTAAGCACATCTGTATAAACACATTTGTAACAACCCCAGATTACCTGGAATGTGTCCGTGGTCACATTAAGGGCAGATATTAAAGACTTCCTCTTGGAGTGGATTTTCTGAGAGCGAGCTCAGATTTGAATTTTCTACTTCTTTCCCCACAACTTCTGTAGTCTTCCTCGCAAAGGGCGTTTGCTCTGTATTTATTGAACGGTACAGGAAACACCCCATGAGGAATGGATACTGACTCCTAATGATCCCACTGACTCCGGTAGCAGGTAGTACTACAAACAGGCTTATCAACCCACAGCCACACGGCTTCCAACATCTATGGTAGATATTTGCTTTATAAAGTTTATTTTAACATTTGTCCTATTTCTGGCATTTGTAATAAATATACATACACACTGGCATTACTCTTGGGTTAGGGGCATGGCAGAGTACATAATTTAAGATTATAACTGTGCTTTAGCTTTGGCTGCAAGAGCTGATTTTAGGGGACGTCCAAAGCAAGGAAAGTTGGTTGTTACACTGTTCTCTTAAAGCACAGTCCTCAAACCTGTAGGTGATGACCCCTTTGGGGGTCAAATGACCCTTTCGCAGGGGTCACATATCAGATATCCTGAATATCAGATATTTACATTACAATTCATAAGAGTAGCAAAATTACAGTTATGAAGTAGCAATGAAAATTGGAGTCACTACAACATGAACTGTATTATAAAGGGTCTTAGCGTTAGGAAGGTTTATACAAACAGGCTAAATACACAATGTAAGCAGTCTTAAGTGTTAAGTGATCTCAAGGTGCGTTACTAACTCTGGCTGTGAGCACCATCCAAAGTTCCATTCTCTTAGCATATAAGAGAGTTTGTTTGTTTGTTTGTTTGTTTGTTTGTTTTGTTTTCCTGGAACTCACTCTGTAGATCAGGCTGGCCTTGAACTCAGAAATCTGCCTGTCTCTGCCTCCCAAGTGCTGGGAATAAAGGCATGCGCCACCACAGCCCAGCAGGATTTTTTTTTTATAATAGTCTATGACTACAGTTAAGTCTGTCTTTTAGATTGGGGGCAACAGTTACCCCATTACTTTGGATTTCACACAGCTATCTAGATACTACTTTCATAAGTTCTTACACACTTTAATATGAATTACCCCACAGGAGAGCCTGCCTCTGACAGGCTTAACCAATGCACGTTGGATAGCATTGCAGTAGCCCTCATTCCGTCTTGCAATTTGCAGAAGTAATTTCTATAAATAAGCCGAATTGAGGTCTCAAATTTATATTTATGAGCCCGCTTTTGATAGTTGCTTATGGATTTCTTTCCTGCCTTAATTTACACTATAGCAAGAATTGTTGACCTACTAAGTATACCAAAGTTCTGGTGAGCATTGCATTTTCAATTAAAAAAAAAAAAATCCAGATGGTTCCAGTTAACCAATGTTAGGATAACCAGAACTGGTGCTGGAGTTATCTTTCAAATATTCAGTATGGAATATTTAATTTTTTTTCTTCCCAGACTCTGAAGTGTTTGATACATTTGGATTTGCACAGTAACAAATTCACCTCATTTCCCTCCTTCGTGTTGAAAATGCCAAGTATCACCAACCTAGATGCCTCTCGAAATGACATTGGGCCAACAGTAGTTTTAGACCCTGCGGTGAAGTGTCCAAGCCTCAAACAGTTGAACCTGTCCTATAACCAGCTCTCTTCAATCCCAGAGAACCTTGCCCAAGTAGCGGAGAAGCTTGAGCAGCTCCTACTGGAAGGGTAAGAACAGACTCCTTAAGGCAGCAAGGAAAATCACTTAGCAAGGAAATGAACTTAGCAGGGATGCAAAAAGATGTCGCTATTACTATAGCGACAAGTTTGAAGTAAGCATGGTAAAGGGAGAGTGTGGCTGATAATTAAGGCAATATTGTCACTTGGAACCCTCACAATTAATTTTAAGAGGCTTAAATGTGCTTTGAGCCGTACTTGGAGCGTAAATTGATTTCATACCTTTCAATTCTACTCGTGTCCATGTTTTTAATCCTCCATTTTGTGTTTTCCAACTAGAAATAAAATATCTGGGATTTGCTCTCCCTTGAGCCTGAAGGAACTGAAGATTTTAAATCTTAATAAAAACCACATTCCATCCCTACCTGAAGACTTTCTTGAGGCTTGTCCAAAAGTAGAGAGTTTCAGTGCCCGCATGAATTTTCTTGGTAAGTGTTGTGTGTGATTACCATTACCAGGCCTTAAATCCAGTTAGAGACCTTAGCGTTGCCACCAAGATATCAGTGCCATTATTGCACATTTAGGTAACTTTGCAACTGGCATCTGCTTGTTGTTGTTTATTGGCATCACTGTTAGGTAGGACTACTGACTCCTCCCCTGGACGACTGCTAAGAAAGCTAGTTCTCAAGGAAGCCCCTTCTGTGTCCTCCAAGTCGTGTGTCCAAAGGACTTGGTGTCTTCAACAGCAGGACAGCAATGGGAATGACCGATTCCTGTTTGGGAGTCTCTTAGACTATCCTGACCAATAACTCAAAAGGAGGTTTCCTGGAGTTAAATAGCCTACAGTTCCTGGAGAAGTTGTTATCATTCTAAGTAGCATTTACTTCATTTAAGCATTCTCTCTCTCTCTCTCTCTCTCTCTCTCTCTCTCTCTCTCTCTCTCTCTCTCTCTCTCTCTCTCTCTCTCTCTCTCTCTCTCTCTCTCTCTACATTATTCAAGGTAGTAGTAGATTAGTAGATACCGGCCTAATTTCACTTTTCTACTTGTATTTATCCTTTTTTTTTTTCAAGCACCATTTATTGAAGATGCTCTTTCACCACTGTGAATTCCTGGCATTTTCATCAAATATAAATGGCAGTGGTGATGTGCACACGTTTGGGTTTTCTGTTTTTGTGCTAGCACAATGCAGTTGCAATGCATGGCTCTGCCATGTAGTACATGTTATCTAGAATGGTAGCCCCTCTTGCATTCCTCCCCCTCTCAGGATTTCTATGGCTATCTGGAGTCTTATCTGGTTCCATATAAATGTTAGGATTTTTTTTCCATTTCTGTAAAGAATGTTGTCAGGATCTTGATTGGGATTGCATTGAATCTATAATTCAATTGCTTTTGGTAGAATAGTCATTGTTATAATAATACTGCCAATCTATGAGCATGGGTGGCCTTATCTTATTATTTAGTGCCCACACTATTATCTTATAAAGTAAAATGGCTTTATACTGTTAGTATGAAAATGTCGCCTACACAAGTGATACATTACTGGAAACTGTTCATACAAGTTTATCAGAAATCTAGTTAAGATGAGTGATATGTCCATTATCTTGTTTTATTTCTTCAGCTGCAATGCCTGCCTTACCTTCTTCCATAACAAGCTTAAAATTGTCTCAAAACTCTTTCACGTGCATTCCAGAAGCGATTCTCAGTCTTCCCCAGTAAGTCCATTATTATTTCACTTCAAGCAAATGAGCTGTGGCATAGATTTTAGAAACAATGGTTTGATGTGAGTATATATATTATTCATTTACAAACCCATTTCACATTTAAAAACCTCAGTTCTTTTATTGTATATGAGAGTTTCATTCTTTACTAGGCAAAAGATACGTCTCTTTAACCTTCGTAGTAACTTATCATGCTTTTGTATATGTATAATTTCAATAATCAATTATTTAATTGCATTCTATAACCAAGTAATATGATGCTGGCTGGATGTTTCCTAGATGATTGTTAATTTCTTTTGGGTTTTAGCTGATCACAGGGATTTATTTATTGCCTGAACACTAGTAATTGAAATTACATTTGTTTCAGTGACATTTTCTGTTATAGTTCCACATCTGGACAGTGATGTGGCTGGGGTTTGGGGACTTGTTAAGTTCTTCAAAGACCAAAACATCAAGCATTAATTCAGTTTCAAGGGTGTTGTCATTTTAAGAACCGTTTTATACATGCTTTGTAAAAAAAAAAATCATAGTTTGTACATACACATATGCATGTCATAGGAAAGTAGCAACCACCACGTACTCAGAAAGAATATTAGACAAACTCATTAGTGCAAATCTAACTTTGCAAAACCCCACTCCCTGTTCTAATTGTTCCCTGCAGGCCTTCTCTTTACTCTTCCAAATCATTTTACAGGATAACTTCTGCTATCATTTCCCTTTTATAATCTTCCTTGAGAAGTGAAACATCTCCCCAAAACTCATGATTCATCTGTGCTGACAGGCTGAACTTCAGACTTTCATTTCTTACATAGTAGCTTCTATTAAACAGATGTGGGCTCATGTTTTTAATATATTCTCCAAAATCATTAAGATCATCTACTAGGAAGCAATGCGACATAAAGATGACTTCTTATACAAGTAACCCTATAACCCAGCTCCTTATTTTGTCAACACCATCCTTGGGCACACATCTTCAGGCTTTATGCTCATGTTTTAAATCTTCTCTTGGTTTATAAGTATACACATAGTTACCCAACTAGAGTCCCGACTGCACCCAAAGAGATACTGCTTTGAGAAATCCTAGTGATTCAAGTCCATTGCTGGTTAGACTAATAGATATAATATCAAAGATAGCCAGATTCTTTTTCCACTTGGCACGTATTTTTCTATGGCAACTAGAACAATATACAGAATATATTTTTTAGAAGAACACAAGCATTGTTTTGTAGACCCAAACTCTTTCTTGTTAGATAGATGGCGCGCTGCTGTGTGAGTTTAGAATTCATACATTAAGCTTCAAATACACGGGATGGAGTGGAAGGTGTATGTATAAAAACCCATGTAAATTGCTGTCTGCCTTTTTTTTATTAGATAATTTTCTTTATTTATATTTCAAATGTTAGCCCCTTCCCTGGCTTCCCCTCCAGAAACCCCCCTATCCTCTTTCCTCTCCCCCTGCTCACCAACCAACCCACACCTGATTCCTGGCCATGACATTCCCCTACACTGGGGCATAGAGCCTTCATAGGACCAAGGGCCCCTCCTCCCATTGATGACCAACTAGGCCATCCTCTGCTTCATATGCAGATGGAGCCATGAGTCCCACTATATATACTCTTTTGTTGATGGTTTAGTCCCTGGGAGCTCTGGGGGTACTGGTTAGTTCATATTGTTGCTCCTCCTATGGGGCTGCAAACCCCTTCAGCTCCTTGGGTCCTTTCTCTAGCTCCTTCATTGGGGACCCTATACTCAGTCCAATGGATGGCTGTGAGCATCCTCTTCTGTATTTGTCAGGCACTGGCAGAGTCTCACAGGAGATAGCTATATCAGGCTCCTGTCAGCAAGCACTTAGCATCCACAATAGTGTCTGGGTTTGGTGGTTGTATATGGGATGGATCCCTGGGTGGGGCAGTCTATGGATGGTCATTCCTTCAGTCTCTGCTCCACACTTTGTCTCTGTAACTCCTTCCATGGGTATTTTGTTCCCCCTTCTAAGAAAAATCGAAGTATTCACACTTTGGTCTTCCTTCTTGAATTTCATGTGGTTTGTGAATTGTATCTTGGGTATTCCAAGCTTCTGGACTAATATTCACTTATCAGTGAGTGCATATCATGTGTGTTCTTTCGTGATTAGGTTACCTCACTCAGGATGATACCCTTCAGGTACATCCATTTCCCTAATTTCATAAATTCATTGTTTTTAATAGCTGAGTAGTACTCCATTGTGTAAATGTACCACATTTTCTGTATCCGTACCTCTGTTGAGGGACATCTGGATTCTTTCCAGCTTCTGGCTATTATAAATAAGGCTGCTATGAACATAGTGGAACATGTGTCCTTATTACATGTTGGAGTATCTTCTGGGTATATGCTCAGGAGTGGTATTGCTGGGTCCTCAGGTGGTACTACATCCAATTTTCTGAGGAACCGCCAAACTGATTTACAGAATGATTGTACCAGCTTGCAATCCCATCAGCAATGCCTTTACTCTCTCCACACATATTGAGAATATTGAGGCTGTCTGAGAAGTTGAGAAATGCTGCCTTGTGAGAGTAAGCAGGTTCCATGGTATACTTATTTTCAGGAAGCTGGATCCCAGATTTCCTGAGACTAGCTGCCGAAATGGTGTGCTCACCTCTCTAGTGACTAATTCTAGAGCAGACCCTGAAAATGAGTGAAAGCCATCCATGGAGGTGGGGTTAGTGGGAACTGCACAATCTACAGAGGGAGCAAGATCTCAATGACAATGACAACGTGTGCACTTGTTAGTCATAATTTCTCATTCCCCAGGAGCACTTGAAAAGCAATGATCATTTCTTCATTTTGAGAGAGATCATTTTATGGTCCAAAGGGAAATTGGGCCTCAATTTTTTTTTCTTTCCTTAAAAAGAAAACTTTAAGGGGCTGGAGAAATGGCTCAGTGGTTAAGAGCACTGACTGCTCCTCCAGAGATTATGACTTCAATTCCCTGCATTCACATGGTGGCTCACAACCACCTGTAATGGAATCCGATGCCCTCTTCTGGTGTGTCTGAAGACAGCTGCAGTGTAATCATATAAATAAAATAAATAAATAATTCCTTAAAAAAAAGAAGTAAAAAGAAAACTTTACTGTACATATATAAATTATAAATATATGGAGTACCAAGTGAGCCTTTTATATAAGAACATCATGTAATATTCAGGGGCTAATGTATCTGTCACTTCAAACAGTTTTTTCCTCTTGGTAAAAACATCCCAAATCCTGTCTTACAGTGAAAGAAATACATGGTATGTGGCCATCATCTCTGTCATCCCAAGGGAATCCGACCAGTTTTGTTTCTTATAATCCTCATCCACTTACACCTCCACTGTAGAGAAAAGGGCCTTTTCTTCTCAGAACCTTATGAATATGCAGTCTCAAATCCATGCCTGTGTGTAATCAAGGCAGCTGTAAATTCACTTCTTATTCTCAGTCTGGTAAATGTTCCAGTGACATCATTTTGTGTTCTTTGAAAACTCCCACTCTGCTTTCAATGAGATATCATGTCGTTCCAGCTTGCGGTCCTTGGATATGAGCCACAACAGCATTGACTGTCTGCCGGGACCTGCACATTGGAAGTCTCTGAACTTAAGGGAACTCATCTTTAGCAAAAATCAGATCAGCGCCTTAGACTTTAGTGAAAACCCACACGTATGGTCAAGAGTAGAGAAACTGCATCTCTCTCATAATAAACTGAAAGAGGTGAGAGGCCATCTTTATTTTAAGTTACCAGAAACTTGGGAATGGATTTCAGTTTGTGTTATCCCTTTTTTTTTTCTTTTAAAACCCGTTTGTATTTCTTACTTTGTAAATAAGATGTGGTTTTACTCTGAGGTAAGTGGTTATAGTTGAAGCTCAACTTCCAACAAGCAAACCCCAAATACTCTTGTTTTATATTTTTAAGGAAGTATTACATATGTGTGTGTGTTAGGGATTTATTGCTGTGAAGAGACACCTTGCCCAAGACAACTGTTATAAAGTGAGCATTTAACTGGGGCTGACTTACAGTTTCAGAGGTTTTGGTCCATTATCATCATTCCAGGAAACATGGCAGGACCCAGGCAGACATGGTGCTGGAGGAGCCAAAAGTTCTGTATCTTGATCCAAAGGCAGCCAGGAGAAGACTGGCTTTCTCGGGGCAGCCAGGAGGAGGGTCTCTCTTCCACAGAGCCCGAGCATAGGAGCCCTAAAAGCCTGGCTACACAGTGACATACTTCCCCCAACAAGGCCACACACCTTCTCCAATAAGGCCACACCTCCTAATGGTGCCACTCTCTATGGCCAAGCATTCAAACCACCTGAGTTGACTGGGGGGTCAAACCTATTCAAACTGCCACAGTTCTAGTATTGAATGTATAATGCTGTAAAAGCGTCACTGTCTGCTACCTCTGACCATTCACAGAGCCTGACCTACTCTGAGTCTCTCATCTTCACTGGATGACAACTGGCCTGTGTTTTCCCTCTTTCCCACATGCTTAGATCTTTTCATTCTTCCTCTGTATGACCCCTCTCCTAAATGAATCAGCCTCCTTGTATTTACACATATAAGAAAAATATTTTCTTGTCAAGTTCAAGCTGTTGTCTATGCAAAAAGCTTCTAAAGGTCTGATAGTTTGATATTTGAGATGACTGGATATTTTTGGTGCCTGTACTTTTTTTTTTAGCAAATAAATGTTTTCTATTATAGGTATACTATAGTCAGCTTAAAACCTTTTTAGTCTTGGAATTATAGCATGCACCTAGCATACACAAGATGCTATATACCCTACTGAAGAAAATATTTAGAACAGAAAATGAAAATGCTTTGGTTAGCTTGATACTTAAAGTGTAAGTATTTAGTAGTTTGTAATGATAATATCTTTGTGGTTTACTAAAGAACATAGGCAGTGTGAGAGGACAGAATAGAACCACAAATAACAGATTTTGTTAAATACAAATGACTTGCTTTTCAGTATTGTATATCATGGAGCTCATTGTTAAGGGAGATTTTACTTTTTAAGGTTATAAATAGGACCAGCTAAATAGTTCACTAGATGCCAGCTGCTGTGTCTGACAACCCGAGTGCCCTCTCCACGTCACACATGGTTGAAGGAGAAAGTCGTCTCCTACAGCTAATATACACATGTGTGCACGTGCACACAAACACACACACATGCATGAATGCACATACATGCATGCATATGCATACATATACATGTGCATACACATTCCAATAAAATTTAAAATATAATAAAGTGGTAAGTAGCTCAGATGGGAATAAGTTCTTTATATACCTTTTGCTTGTTTTAAAGCATGCATATTGCAAACTAATGGCAAGACTTTGCAGAACACTTGACTTTATGTCAAGGCTGTGCAGAATGCTGGTGAGTTCTCAGAGCCTTTCCTGTTCACTATTGTCTTGTGCCTTAGCTGTGTACACTGGTTCCCTCTCACCAACGGGTTTTATCCTTGTCTGTTTTATTAAGATTCCTCCAGAAATTGGCTGTCTTGAAAATCTGACATCTCTCGATGTCAGTTACAACTTGGAACTGAGGTCTTTTCCAAATGAAATGGGGAAGTTGAGCAAGATATGGGATCTTCCCTTGGATGGACTGCATCTGAATTTTGACTTTAAGCACGTAGGATGCAAAGCCAAAGACATCATAAGGTCAGCTGACTTGATTCTCTTTGTTCTCTGTCAAATTCGCCTTGCCTTTCCCAGCTGTGATTTTGATGGCCATACAGGAACACCTTCAGGAAAAATATATAGACTATTTATTAGCATGCATGTTTGACTGAAGAGGCTATTTACTAACATGTATGTTTGGCCTGCTTTCCATTTAATGAGTGTTTCTATATGCAGTCGCTGCAAAGGCTAGGGACTTCCTCATCGCCTAGAGGTGATGTTGGGTGTCTATCTCCAACCTGCCTCACCCTTGATCACTAATAACCTTTGATTCTGCTTCACTCACTGACTGAGTCAGGGTCTCTTTCTGAGCCTGGATCTAGCCAGGTTTCCCTGGAGATCTCCTACCTCTGTCTCCTGAAGCCTGGGATTGCAGGCAGGCTGCCACATCTAGCTTGACTTTTGAGTGGGTATGGGCTCCCGAACCTGGATCCTCACAGAGACAAGCACTTATCCACTGAATGGCTCCCACCCCTAATGTCCAGATGCCTGTGGCTGGCACTGATTAGTCAATATTCCTTAAAGTTCTCTTATGACACAGTTTGGTTCCTAATTTAAAAAGAGGCTATGGCACCAACCAAGAAACATACACTAGCTGGTCCAAGGCCACCGGCACATATACAGTGGAGGACGGCCTGGTCTGGCCTCCGTGAGAGAAGAGGCACCTAACCCTCTTCTTGAGGCCTCAGGGAGTGGGGAGACCTGGCAGGGTGGGGAGGGGGGAGGGGGAACATCCTGTTGGAGACAGGGATGGGGGAGGAGGAATGAGGGTGGACCAAGAGGGGGATAATGACTGGCCTGTGAAAAAAAAGATTAAAGATAATTTTTAAAATGCAAAAAAGAATAAATAAAAAATAAATAAAAAGAGGCCATGGATTTGAAAGAGAACGAGAAAGGGTATATGGGAAGGTTTGGACAACAAAGGAGGAAATGATGTAATTAATATTATAATCTCAAAAATAAAGGTATTAAAATGTGGCAATAGTTAGCACAGTTTTGAATGTATTTCCTATATCCGTTATGTTTTTAAATCTACCTGTACCTTTAAATTTTAAGGGTGTTTTTTCTTGGGCCATCTAGCACATTGATTTAGTTTCAGTTAATTTTACATTAAGTTTACTGAGAATAGCAATGTTAAAGTTATTTGATGGTTTAATAGCTTATATAGTTAAAATGAACAAATAATGACCTTGTCTTCTTATATACATGACTAATGACACTATATCACAGTGCCATATATAAGTATCTATTTTGTATTATACTTACAATATATGCACATATATACACATACATATATATGTACATATGTGCATATAATACAACCAAGGTTGCCTCATTTTCAAACCTTCATTAAAATGGGCTTTGATTTATACACTTCTTTGATTCTATGCTATTGTAAAGTTTAAACTTTATAATGGTTAAGACTTTTTCCTTGTACTGTTTAAATACTGTCCCACATTTACACGTGTATATGTATTTATGTACACACTGCATTTTAATAGATATTGCAAACAGGTTTTGGGATTTTGATTATATCTGGCGATGAGATAGCATGCCATAATTGTCAGTGCTACAGAATATCACTGACTGCTGTGAAATCACTAATAGAATATATGCAGTGATTGCATGTTGGAAGGCATGCGTCTTGTTGGTTCTATGACCTTGACAGTTTCATTTGCTTGAGTTTACACACTCTCTGTGGAACAACTTAGGCCCGGCACACTGCTCAGTAGGCTGCTACATGGCTTCTCTTTATCCAGGTTTCTACAACAACGTCTGAAAAAGGCTGTACCCTACAACCGAATGAAGCTCATGATTGTGGGAAATACGGGGAGCGGTAAGACCACTTTACTGCAACAACTCATGAAAATGAAGAAACCAGAACTTGGCATGCAGGGTGCCACGGTCGGCATAGACGTGCGAGACTGGTCCATCCAAATACGGGGCAAAAGGAAAAAGGACCTCGTTCTAAACGTGTGGGATTTTGCAGGTACTTAAGATGTTGTTGTAGCTTTCATCTTGAATAGAAATTTCAAAACCGAGTTTCCTGGTCCAGTAGAAAGAGAACTGGTGGATCCTATAAGATTATTATCCCAAGCCCATTAGCTGCAGATTTTGCCCTCGTCACCGGAATGGACGCTCCCCAGAGAGCAATGCCAGCACCCAGCAGAGATGTCTAAATTGCTTGGTTGGCAGCTAATAGTAGTTCTCAAAGCTGTCATGGGAATGACGTCTGTTGCTTGTTCTCCTCCAAAGGATTTGCTGTGCCCCTGTGTTACTTCATGGGGAAGACTCAAACTTCTGATATCTCTTTTTAGGTCGTGAGGAATTCTACAGCACTCACCCCCACTTCATGACCCAGAGAGCTCTCTACCTGGCTGTCTATGATCTCAGCAAAGGGCAGGCAGAGGTGGACGCCATGAAGCCCTGGCTCTTCAATATCAAGGTGATTGATCTCTTTTGATCAAGCAGAACTAGAGTATGATCGTTGCTCACTATTGTATGTTATGCTTCTGGTGTTCTGTTAAGACTGAGTCTCACTGTGTATCCCTGGATGCCCTGGAACTCTCTATGAATGATCACGAAGGCCTGAGATTCACAGGGATCTGCCTGCCTCTAATGTTTGAGTGTTAAGTTTAAAGACGTGTCCTCCCATACCCAGCTACATTGTTATTTTTTTAAAAAATGTCTTTATAAAGTGATATATCTAGAAACAAAACAAAACAAAAAAAGTTCCTTCAATTGTTTAGAATGTTCTTTCCTTTCCTCCCTTCCCCCCTCCCTTCCTCCCTCCCTCTCCCTTCCCCTCTCCCCTTCTCCCCCTCTCTCTTTTTCTTTATTTTTACATTAGAAGCATCCAGAGTTTGAGTAATGATATGGAACGGAGAATCCCACACGGTTGCATGTCACTAGGCTCTGAAATCCTGTTATGGTGTAAAATAAGAAAGCACAGACACACAACTGATTCTGATAACACTGTTTTGTTAACTGACATACCAACTCCCCCAACTTAAAACGGAGTCATACCAAACATACTCTGCACATGGCCAGTATATTTTCAGTGACCTTTTAGTGGGAAGCGTTCAGATCCTGCCTCTGGAACAGCCCCAGACTGTTTGTCTCCTATCTTTGGTCTCTCTGTTTTATTATTTCTTTAATGTCTACCTGCTGCACAGCTGACAGCTCTTCCTTTGAATATGACCTTTTGAATCAAGACTGTGACAAGAGTCCCTGTGCTTGCTGTCTGTTGCCCCAGGGAGCAGTTCTGGGAGTAAAACTCCTCAGGAGGGCTTGCACCAGGAAGGACAGCCGGGCACAGGATTTGGTAGCTCATGGACTGTATCTGGTAATTAGGATCTTCCTTAAACACGTGCTTTCTTGAGTTCACACAGAAACTCAGGCAAATATTACAGTAGCAATACGGCTTGCTTCTGTGGGTTTTGTCTTCCATTCTCCAAATTTCATGACTTTAAAGTGAATTTAGAACATAAAATTCTCAGCTAAAGAAAGAAATGTAATCAGCGCTGCTTTGATGTAGCTTGGGGTTTACCGAATGTTCATTTTATTTAGAAGCACAGCTTGCAAACAACTTGCTCCGAGCAAACATTAAAATAAAAGGAAAACTATATTGTGGTTATGTGGGATTCTGGAAGCGGTAAGAGTTGGACTATAAAGGGCATAATAATAATAATTTTTAAATTGTTTTAGGATTATCATTTTTATTTAGGTTTAAGGGAGAAATCTCAGGTGCCAGTTGCTGCTGTAACAGCCTACCCAAGCTGGAGTGGTTTAGAAATTACAGAGATTTTGCTCATACAGTTCTGGAGAGAGGGAAGTCTAGCACCTTGGGGCTGGAATCTGTGAGGCCATTCTTGATAATGTCATTTCATGGTGGGAGGTGGAAGGGCAAGAGTTCTCATGCTCTATGGCAAAGGGACAGGGAGGGGACCTAATATCAGTTAGCAGGTATCGGTGAGGACCGTCAAACCTGTTCCTTGGGCTATATCCTTGGGAGTTGAGCCTCTCATATAGCTCTCAAGACGCTGCTGTATCACAGGGTTGCATTTCAAGACATCTTTTGCAGGAAGGTTCACACACTAGCAGCAAGGAAAGACAGCTGTTACTATGTGACTCTGAAGTCCTTGAGTCTGTCATTGCTGCAGCACGGAGTATCATACATATAGCAGATTTCAGCAGAAATGTAACCAGGAAGGTTTTTTTCTCCCCGGAAACAGGACGTGTCTTGTCTTTGTTCCCTTAGGCTCGTGCCTCTTCTTCCCCGGTGATTCTGGTGGGCACCCATTTGGACGTTTCCGATGAGAAGCAGCGCAAAGCCTGCATAAGCAAAATCACGAAGGAACTCCTAAATAAGCGAGGATTCCCCACCATCCGGGACTACCACTTTGTGAATGCCACCGAGGAGTCGGATGCGCTGGCAAAGCTTCGGAAAACCATCATAAACGAAAGCCTCAATTTCAAGGTGGGAAGATGGGCGCCCCCTGCAGGCTATTAGATGGTCTAGGTGGGAGAGTGTGTGCCTCTTGCAGGCTGCTAGATAAGTAAGCCTTTCCATTTTTTGTCTTATTATGCCTCTGCTTAGAAATGTCAGAAACCTTGGGGAGAGAGCAATTATCTGGAAATTGTAGGTTTTTTTTTCATAGCTCAAAACGATGAAAGTACTTTCATTTTAAAATTATTTATTTATGCCACACTTCATTTATAATTCATGGAAGTGGAAATAAATATAGCTAGAGGATCCTGAGAAGAAAGAAGAATTGCCAGGACACCGAGAAAATCATCCGGATGTCCGATCACCCAGCTTCCTCTCTAGGGGTTCCATCCAGAGGCTAAAAGAGAAGGTGGTGCCTGGGCCTCATGTCCTCTGCGACACTCGGTCGTATCTAGCACAGCAGTTCCCAACCTTCCTAGCGCTGCGATCCTTTAGCACGGTTCCTCGTGTTGTGGTGAACCCCCAATCATAAAATTAGTTTTGTGGCTACTTCATAACTATAGTTGTGAGCTCTTTATGAATGATAATGTAAATATCCGTGTCTTCCAATCATCTGAGGTGACCACTGTGAAAGTGTTATTTTGGAGGGGTCGCCTGAAAGGATCGTTTGACCTCCCGCCCCCTCCCACCCCTGCACCTAGAGTAGTCACAACCCCACAGGTTGAGAACCACCGCTCTAGGCGCTTCCTTTGCGTGTCCCTGTTTTGTTTGTATCTTGATCAGTCTACATGGTTCCTTCATAACTCTTGTTCAGGTGGTTTCAATTTTTTTTCAATTCCAATTTTGCCCTTTAACATTGCCAGTTGCCAAGCCTACTGGCTGGCATTCAGCAATCTTTAAATAATTACCGAATTCGTATAAGCTAGATTTCATCCTAAGACTTGTGTTTTAAATTCCTGTCACTCTCTTTGATAAACCACATGTTTAGGAAAATAGTAATAGATGGGTCACTAGGAAGAGCGCTCTTTTCCAGTATTCACAGGAAGGGAAAACGGATGAAATGTCTAGAGAGCGCTCTGGGTGCTTTAGACACAATGATAGCCTCTCTGTTGGCTCTGGAGATGTCAGAATTTGTGACCAAAGACTCGTTAGACCTGTGTATCCCAGAGAAATTACTTACTGGGCCACAGGCACTCTCAAAACAGCTCCAATTTGGATGCTGAATGAAAAGCTCCCGCTGTGCTCTGCAGTGCCCTGTCAGCTCAGCTCTGTCACACTCTCACAGGTTCTGGTCCTCTCAGAAATGGGCCATCTGTGGATGGGTTTGTCTCTGTAGTGCCCCTGGGGCTGTAATTGCACCCGAAGAATTCCTTTGATACTTGGAGCGATTTTATTCGTTTTTTCCTTTTTCCTTTGTTGCTAAAGCCTATATCCAGTGTTTAAAATTCCATCTCAGAAGGTGACTTTGTTTTGTAAAAGCCTGAATTTGGTTGAAGCAAGCCTGTAAGAGAAGTGCTTAGGTCGGTGGTGTGGGCTGATGCTGCTGTAGGGAGGTGACCGGGGTCAGTAATCCAGGTTCAAACTCCGCTGAGACAGCTGCAGGTTATTATCCCTGTCAATCAGTGAGACCAGATTCCTCCTACGTACATAGGAGCCTTTCAAACAACTCCGTACAGAGAAGCAAAACGTCCTTCCTGGGATGGCAGTGTTATCAGGAAAGAATGGGTTTTGCTAATGCTTCCTCATTCTGGCATGCTGGTTTGAGCATGCGCTGGCTTGCCTCGGTGGCTCGTTCAGAGACAGGTGTGTGAGCCCACCTTTCTGGGACCTTGTTTCTGGTTGACGCTTACAACCCTTCTTCAAGGAGCAGCTTTGAGTCGATTAGAGAGCATCCAGCCCCATCTCATTTGTCTTTTCCTTACAACTCGACTCTCTCCCAATCTTTCCTTGTATTTATAAACATAAACCTATGTTCTTTAGAAGGGTTTTTGTTTTTCTTCCTTACATCGGCCCGGAAATGAGTCCGTTACCAGGCGAAAGGAGAAGGGTCAACAACGCAGTCGGTTTGAACTGCATCCCTTTCCATTTTCTCCAGCCCATTGCCTGAGCAGGCATCTTTTTTGCTGCCTGGTACCCGCCCTTCAGTACTCCTCCCTCGCTTGATTTGCGTCCTGTGAGACATTCGCTTGTTTCTATAGGTCAGTTTCCTTCCTATACTTAAAACATAATCTTGAAATTGAAGTTTTATGTCGTCTTAATTTGTGAGAAATGACGAAAAACATGATGGTTAAGTAGGATTATAGATTGTTCTTTGGGACAAGGGTCATATATATTCCTGAATGACTGTTTGTAGAAAAATATGGGAGCAATAGTTCTGGATGCTGGAAACAAAGCTCTTGGTGCAATTAGGGAGGAGAGAGCCACAGTTTTGTGTTTATGTGCATCGGAAAGACCCAGATTTTAGAGCCTAAGAATTCAAGTAGAAATTCTGATGGGAACTAATGGAGGCATCTTATAGATCCAGACACGGGAAGAGGTTGCCCCCTGGTGGTGGTCAGAGGCAGTTGGCTGCTATTTTTAAGAGTTGCATTTCTCTCTAAAAGGGAGTGGAGAAAAAGTCTAAAAAGCTATCTGTTATAGAAACTACTATCTCAAGACCCTCACTGAAAAATCTCGCTGTCTCTCATCGACTGCTGCAGACAATGGGCTTTTTGTCAGGTTGGGATCGTTGGTAGCTAAATAAATCGCATTTTCCAGAGTTTCAAGTTCCATGAAAAAACAACTTGGTGAGATGTTGTGTTTCCAGTTCTAACTCTTGATATCTACAGTTCGCTAGTCCAATACATGTGGATATATTTTTATCTCAGAAAGAAATATCCCAAGCTCTCATAATAGACTTATCTTTTACCCCTGCCCCAGTGCTTTGCATATAAACTCAGTGCATTACGAAATGAGATCATTCATTCTTGGTTAGTTATTTTTCTTTGTTTCTGAAACAGAATTTTTGTATTACTAGATAACTATTTCCATGCTCTTTTATTCACAGATTTTTTCCCTCCAAATTGACTCTATGTCCATAAATTTCTTACTTTAATTTCATCTTCTATTCATTACCATTTAGATAGATTTCACATCATGTTTAAATTTTATTTAAAAAAAAAACCACGTGCACTGTGTAAAAACTGTTATAGCTGAATTTACCATATAACCCATCTGTGATTTAAATAGATTTTATTTTTTACACCTTGTCATTTGTAATTTCATAGATTCGAGATCAGCCTGTGGTTGGGCAGCTAATTCCAGATTGCTACGTAGAACTGGAGAAAATCATTTTATCAGAGCGTAAAGCTGTGCCGACTGAGTTTCCTGTAATTAACCGGAAACACTTGTTACAACTCGTGAAAGAACATCAGCTGCAGCTGGATGAGAACGAGCTCCCACATGCTGTTCATTTCCTAAATGAGTCAGGTTCGTATGTTCACTCTGGATTCTGGTCTTCAGTGTTATGCCATGACAATTTGAAGAGATATCTGAACCTTGTGTATAATCCACATTCAAAATTTAAGAGAAGGTCAATAAAATTCTTAAACAGGTCACTGATGGATTTTATCTATTGGAAAGGCCACCATGTGTATGAACACTGAATCATATACTGTATCCTAAAAAAAAAAAAAAGAAAGTATACTTAGAAATGTTCTAAGGACAAAGTAAGAAAGAATCCTTGTGTGGGAAATGAAGGAAGACATATGGGTTCTGGGACTCAGATTTGCTATTATGAGACACCCAACCCACAATGAAACAATGTAACAGTGTCCTTTCATAATAACTCATGTTTGAGTGAAAGTTGATTTTATGTAAGAATTATCACTGCTGTGGTGCCCTGGGGCCACTTTAGGCAGCAGAAAGTGTAGTGCAAGCTCTCTCTGTTGCTTAGTCTTTGATCACAGTGAACCATCTCAGTACACTGCACCACCAAGCCATGTCTAAAGCTTGTGATACCTGTCAGTTGATTGTAGTCCCAGAGTAAACGGCTAGGAAACTGTTTTGATCCATGTATTCTGTTGAATGGAAAATACCTTCAGGAGTACCTTTCTTCATGACCCTTAAATCAGATATGAAGTATGTGTTGGTTCTTATCTATATGTAAGTTAATATATCCATACTATGCATATAGAAGGTTCAAGAGAATATTATAAATTTGCATTTATTAATGTATACTTTTCAATGCATACTGGTATTTCAAATATACTTATGAAATAATATGGACAAAGATATGAACAAGTGGTATAGCCTGGAAATACTTCCCTCTATGCTGTTGGGGCTTGAGAGCTGAGGACAGCAAGGTCAGGGTCTCCAGGGTCCTCCTGTGTGAGATCCTCAGTGTAACCAGCTACATTGGAGTCTCTGGGGCTTTCTTTGTATTACTCCACATCCCACTTCTCACTGCTTGATGAATTTCCTCTGCAGGAGTTCTTCTGCATTTTCAAGACCCCGCCTTGCAGCTAAGTGACCTGTACTTTGTGGAACCCAAGTGGCTTTGTAAAGTCATGGCACAGGTTGGTGTTTTACCTTTGGGGGACTAGGGGCAACGGTTGAAGAGCAAAGTAGGGGTTACCCAGAGCATTTAGAATTTTAGTGTTTGTGATCAGAGAAGGCTGTAGACCACTTGACAGGGAAGACTGCTGGGAAAGCTTCCTGGAACGGACAGGGATCTGAAAGTTCACAGGCCTTTGTCTTCAAGTCATGGGCAAATATCTAAACCTCAGTGGTAAGTTAGGTTGCTGGCTTCATTAAATGAACAAAAGCATTGTGCAAGTCTTTGATGTAAATATGTTATGAGTGAACTGGGCTGGTGAGGCTATGAAATCTGTCTAAGGCAGGAAAGCCAGGTAGTGTGTGCTCGGTAGTCAGTACTTGGAGGCTGAAGGCAGAAGCATCAACAGACAGACATTCCAGGTCATTTTCAGCTATGTAGAGTTCCCGACCAGCCTGGCACACATGCATCCCTGTGGTCAATACAAAACAAAATAATTTAAAGACGAGAGAAGGTACTTTTTGAGGCTCTAGCTATTTATGCTTTTGAAAGCTATGTTGGTGATTATCTTGTTTTCTGTTCATGTTTAACACAGAAAATGACTTATCCTCCCAATAGTAGAACATTAGCAATAAGCTTATGTAGAACAAATACCAAAAAAAAAATTGTAGGGGGTCTTTTGGTAGGGTTGATAGCATCATATTGTCAACCTACTTTCTAGACTACAGCTGTACCATCTCAGCTTTGGCAAGTAAAATTCTGTCTGGGCACTTCAAGATAGTGTAGGGTCATATAGGGCCACCGCAGCTAAGGACTGCTGTGTTTCATTCATCCATAGCTCAGAAGAATGTAGGGACAAGACCTCTAGCTCTTACATTCATTGGCAATTATTTCATTTATGAACATAATTTGCAGCTTTACACATGGCTCCCCAAGTCTCTAACATGATTATCTCTTTTCATATTGGATATGTCTCTTCCATTTAAACCACAATGCTAATTGAATTTCTTTAGGCAATCTTGAATAGTACTGCTTAAATCTATTTAAAGATAAAAGGGAAGTGATTTTGAAGAGGGAACTCAGTTGAGGCTAAATCCTATACCCGGGCACTGGAGAGATCATTTCAACATGAGTGTAATTGGCGTTTATTGCAATGTATCTGTTCTAGTGGTAGATATATTTAAATTGTTTTCCACATTTCTATCCAAATGCAGCAGAAGGCATGAATTGACTGTGTATGAAATGGTGCCCTGTCTTAGGGGCACAGTCTCTGGATTGAGCACATCTCTTCTATGTGTGAACAGTTTTCTCTTGTTTTAAACTTTTGTGTCTTCTCTTAAATAAGGACAATTATATTTCCTTTCTTGTTGTTTCTCTAACTTGATATAAGCGAGAGATAAATGGTAGCCTTATATCTAGCACTGATTTGACCTGTCTGATAATTTAAGGCATACTTTTTTTTTTTTAATTTAAAAATAACTTCAAGACAATCCAAGAGGTAATGAAAGGAAGATGTCAAATACGGAGTCAAATAGAAAGTATATGTGGGTGAACACATTATCCAGGAGAGTGTCCATTCACCCTGTGGGGTTTGTTGCCGCAGACGGACTCTCCTGGGGTCCCTGATCTGCGGGGAACGGGTCTCTGGTTGCAGGTGAGCGAGGATTCGGCGAATGAGGGGTGACAAACAGACACGGACACAAGAGAGTGTGGTATCTGAATGCAAATTGTCAAATTGAGCATCAGACTATTTATACAGAAGAAAACAGGGAAGTAGGTACACAAAAACAGAGGAATGCAAACCTGGAAGGGCTAGCAGGAAACAACTGGGATAACATAAAATGTTCACAACTGGGATCAAAGACAGCCTCACCTAAAGACAATTCAAAGTCAGCAGCTGGGGGCAAGGGCTTAATCTCCTTGTCAAAGATCCTATAGTCCACCTTCCCCTTAGGCCATTGTAATGCTAGTGTATGGGTGTAACTCAGCTACCTATGGTTCTAAGTATCCACCCTGGTGCCTTTTAGATCACAAACTTCCTTCTTCCTCGAGTGATAAATTCCTTTGTTGGGCAGCGACTAGCTGCCTAGACCCCAGGGGTCATCTCAAGGACTGACTACCCAGAATCTGATAAGTCTATGTATTAAGGGAAAGCACATGGATCTGTTTCCCAACTAAAGCAAGGACATTGGAACATTCGTTATACAAAATGCCACCATTCCAGGAGACTGAGTTCCCTTGAACTTTTGCCTCGGGACAGCGCCCAGGTTTTTTGGGGCCTGTTGGCGCTTGTCACTACTGGAAAGAATGTAGCAGTTTGTTTTGTAAGTCCAGCACCATGGCAGACAGAAACTCTATAGAAGTAAGAGGATAATGTTCCCCCAAACTGATAAGTTTCTATTTACTTAACACACATATATAATGTTATTAGAAGGTAGGCTTGTCTTACAGAGGAAGGAATGGGTTCACGTAAGTTTGGGCAAAAGCCCCAAACCAACCAAACAAAATACCCCATGACAAAAAGCAAAAACAAAAACTCTGTTTCAGTAGGCGCAGCAACTCACCCGACCAAATGTAAACCCAAACCAAACCAAAGTAGGTTCCTACCACGACCACAGAAAAGCGTCTGAAGATTCTGTGGAGTCATTACTGTGAAAAGCCAGGGAATTTCTGTTAGCTTAAGTATAGTTCTAGGATGCCAATTGAACTGAATTTGGAATCAGGGAGATAGGGTCTCATTCTGTAGAGAACTAATTATGCAGCCTAGAGAACTAATTATGCAGCTCAGGTTGGTCTAGAACTCACTGGTAGCCCAGCCTGGATTTGAACTCACAGCAATAGCCATGCCTTAGCTTTCCAAGAGAGAGACCCCTTCCCTTTCCTCCCTGCTCCTTCATGATCCCTCCTGAGACCCCAAGCCCAGGAACCTTCCCTCAGCTTCCCTCTCTTCTTCCCAGCCCAGGCAAAGGCATCTTTATTAATCAGTCATGAATAACTAGGGGGTGGGGCAGGGGAGGGGAGAGCAAGGTTTACACAGCAAACTGCTATAGGGAAGAATCTCCTCCTAGGGGTAACCAGATCCTGGGGGCCAGTAGTTAGCATTTGAATACATAGCAGCGCCAGACCAACCCCCCCCACCCCCCCCACCCCCACAAGGAATGACTTCTGTAATTGTGGTCCTGGTGAAGAAGGTCTAATGAACACGCATGCTGTGCCCCGAGGGATATATTTGCAAAACTCATTCAACTGTACAGTAAAGAGCTACTAAAGAGACCTATGCGACCAATCAGGGGGTTCGGTGAATTATTCTTGGTAAAATACGTCAGAGATATCGCCTATAATTTCTTCGAAAAGAACTATAATTTAAGCATCTGGGTTGGTAGATAAAAGAAATTATAGGTCTTTTAAAGTTGATAAAATTAAGATAATATTTCAGATTTCATCACTGTTTGAAGGGCCACTCCCAAAATTGGAAACTGAAAATGCTAAGTGTTTCTTATTTCCACTATTTCTTTTTTTTTAATTACGTCTTTTACTTTTGAAATTATGATATAATTATACAATTTCCCAGTCCCTTTAGCCCCTCCAAACCCTTCCATATACCCCTCCTTACCCTCTCCCAAATCCATGGTCTTAAAAAAAAAAATTGCTGTATGCACACATATATCAATGCATACATACACATTTCTAAATAAACTTTGCTCAGCCTGCACAATGTTACGTGTGTGTGTGTGTGTGTGTGTGTGTGTGTGTGTGTGTGTGTGTGTGTGTTGCTGACCTTTTGATACTGGATAACTAATTAGTGAACGCTTCCCTTCGTGAGCCTGTCTCTGCCTCTAGTTCTCACTTCTCGCTTCTCCTGGAGGATGGAGGTCTCCTGGGCTCCGCTCTATCCACTTCAGCATGTCAATTGGTGTCCTCCTTGTTAAGCTAATATTTGGGCAGTCGTGCTGGTGAGAAGTTCCGGAGAAAGTTCTGATGTGCCTAGAAGACACAGTCTCTTAGGGAACTCCATTTGTCTTTCACCATCTTCCCACCCTCTCTTCTGTAATGTTCCCAGAGACTTAGTTGTGAGAGTTATTTATTAATGTATCCATGGAGACTGGGCTTTGAGGGTCTGCATTTTTTTTTGGGGGGGGCTGGCCTCTGGGGTATGGGACCACCACTCATACACCACTCAGGGAGGCAAAATAAAGGGGGCTGCCTAGGTACACTCAGGGACCCCAGACACCTCATTAGCATGAAGAACTCTAAGCTCTCGGCTACAGGACAAGTTGTTACAACCCTCTTAGTGGGGTGTCCTGATCACGTGCTCCCGGACGGACGGACGGACGTCTGGTCAGGAGCTAGTTCAAACTTCTGCCGTTCTTAGTGGAGAGTTTTATCAGGGTTCTGAACTGGCTGCTACCTCACCAGTTCTTCTGTCTGGTGGCACGGTCGCCTGCCCCACGGGGCTTCGCAAACCCGCATTTCTGTAGGCTGTGGTTTTCTGTAATGGTTTCCATCTGTTGCGAAGAATCTCCTTGATGAGTTATCACTTTTTAAAGATTTATTTATTTATTTTATGTATATGAGTACAGTGTAGCTGTCTTCAGACACATGAGATGAAGGCATCAGATTCCATTACAGATGGTTGTGAGCCACCATGTGGTTGCTGGGAATTGAACTGGTAGAGCAGTCAGTGCTCTGAACCACTGAGCCATCTCTCCAGTCCCAGTAATGACTTACCTAATCTTCATTAGTCTGTGTAGTTACTAGAGATGTGTTTGCTGTCAATTTTGAGTTTTACTGAATTATAGTAAGATACCAGAGGTTATTTCAATTTTTTAACTTTGTAAATATTTGTTTTGTGTCCCAGAATGTCACCTATTTTAGAAATGCTTCTGTGTGCAGCTAATAGAATGTTTATTCTTTTGTGTTTGGGTGTGATATTCTGTAGACTTAGGTTAACTCCATTTATCTTATGGTGTCTATTACTTCTGGTGTTTTTCTGTTTATTTTCCGTTAAGATGACCTGTCTGTTGGAGAATTCACCTACTATGATTGTACTGATATTAATATGTGTCTTTAAACCAATTTTTAAAAGTGAATGCAATTTGATGCACCAGAGTTTTATGTATGAATGTTTAGAACAATAATGTCTTCTTTGGCTAACTATTTCCTTGATTAGAATGAAATGTTTCTCTTTATCTCCTCTGATTGGTTTTGGTTTGCAGTCTATTTTGTCCGATATTAAGGTGACAATGCTTAATTGCTTCCTGGTCCCATTGGAATGGAGTATGTTTGTCCATTCTTTTATTCTAAGGCAGTGCCTATCTTTAGCAACAGATAGGTGGCTTTTGTTTCTTGAACCATTCAGTCAGCCTGTGTCTTTTGGTTGGAGAATGGAAGCCATTGATATTTAAAGTTGTTAACAAAATATGTGTGTGTTCACTGCAACAACAACAAAAATAATAATTACCTTTTATAAGATTCTACAGCCAGTGGTAGAACCTGAATTTGGACTTAGGTCCTTTGGAGCCAACTTCATATTCTTTTGTTTTGTTTTGTTTTTGCTTTTTGTTTTTGTTTTTCGAGACAGGGTTTCTCTGTATAGCCCTGGCTGTCCTGGAACTCACTTTGTAGACCAGGCTGTCCTCGAACTCAGAAATCTGTCTGCCTCTGCCTCCTGAGTGCTGGGATTAAAGGTGTGTACCATCATGCCTGGCCCACCTTCATATTCTTAACTGGCACAGTAATAGCCAATGCCTCAATGGTGTTGAATTCCCCCAGGTGTTGTTAGAGGGCACTTCCCCTGCTTCTCTTCTGATGTACTAACTCACGTTTGCTCAGTGGAAGCCTGCAGCCAGGAGTGGTCATACTACCCCTTTTCTCTTCCATTGGTAGAAGTTGACTCCTGTCAAGGAAACGTCCATCTATATGGCCAACCTGTCAGGTAACTATTTAGACAATAATTTCTAGGAACATATAGGATATGCCTGTGATGAGACTATAGAATGAGTGCTGGGACTGGGACGAAGAAGATCTGGGTTCTCCTTAGTTCTCCAAATGCTTCTAAACTCAAGATCCCAGTGGGATTCCAGGCTATCTGGCTGCGGCAGAAATTTGATCTTGCCTGACTGTTCTAACTAGACAGTGATTGTGAGTCGGGATCTTTCAGATCTTGACAGTGAAAGTGGACGGCTGTCTGAAACATCCCAAGGGCATCATTTCCCGGAGAGATGTGGAAAAGTTCCTTTCAAAGAAAAAGCGATTCCCGAAGAACTACATGATGCAGTACTTTAAACTATTAGAAAAATTCCAGATCGCATTGCCAATAGGGGAAGAATATCTGCTGGTTCCAAGCAGGTAAGACAGACCTTAAAAAATCCAATAGAAATTAACCAGATTACATTATTTTGGTTGACAAAGTAACTTTTTTTTTCTGTAATAGATACACTAATGTTTAATTTTCAGCTTTGGTAAGCTTTCTGGCAATGTGTGACATATATTTTGAAAAAAAAAGCTGCAGTTGATTAATATTTAAAAAGATAAATGATTTAATGCATTTAATGGCTATTTGGCTTAACACTCATTATTTGAAACAGATTAATGGTAAAGCAGTGTGTGCACATGGGCATCCATCTTTACTTGGCAATTTAGCAGTTATATTGTATAAGGGAAATTTAAGGGAGAAAGTGAGTTTCCAAGAGAGTTTAAAATGAACAGGGCATCATGGTGGTGGTGTTGGGGGGGTATATTCTAATTTTGTAGAGAATTCTCATATTGCCTTGGAAGTAAATGGGAAATGTTCTAAAGTGCCAACAGTTCAAATTACCTTAATGGATACATCCAATTCCAAATATAGATATGTAGTTGTTTCTAGGATTGAATGTATTTATTCAAGTTTCCTGTAATCTTAATATCTGCCTTGGCACTAATTGTCCTAATGTATTAGTGCACATAGGATTGTTGAAAGTTTTTTATTAATCCATCTACTCCATCTGTGCATACATTTGAACTGATGAAGTGACCTCCAAATTCTTGATGTAGAAGATCATAGGCCAAGAAATTACTATTTTTAAAAACGCCATTGTCTGGAGTAGCTATTTCCTTGGGATTGAGGCAGTGAAAACTCAGGCCACCAGACACCACGCTGAGGCCGCCATGCTCAGACCTCCAGGTTCCTAGGCCACCATGCTCAGGCCGCCATCGTGGGTTTCTGACAGGTTCTGTCCTTTGCAGCTTGTCTGACCACAGGCCAGTGATAGAGCTCCCCCACTGTGAGAACTCTGAGATCATCATCCGGCTGTATGAGATGCCATACTTTCCCATGGGATTTTGGTCAAGATTGATTAACCGATTACTTGAAATCTCTCCCTTCATGCTTTCTGGCAGAGGTATGTACTTACTCAAGCTACTCTTGGGACAAACTTGAAAGAAATGGTAAGAGGAACATGTCATTTCCCAGAGTTAGCCTGTTTGGAAGGCAAGAGTGGGTAACACATGAGCATGCACCAACTTACACAGTTTTCTGGAAGAAAAGGTCTTAGTTCTTACATTAGATATATTTGCATCAGCTGTGAGCACTCTACTTCCCAAGACTCAAGAAACAGGGAACACTTTAATAGGTGGGGTTTAGTGGAAGCCACTGGTTTAAGCATTCAACACACACACACACACCCTCTTACACTGTCACACATGTGTACACACAAAAACATACATATACCCATATGTACACATACTCACACACATACATACAAGTACCCACACTCGCACACATACACATAAGTACATGCCACTCATACATATACATACATGTACACATACATACACACAAGAATACACATTCATATATATGCATATAAGTATATACCACTCATACATGTACACATACACATTCACACACATACATAAATGTACACACACTCACATATACACACACATTCACACACTCATACACATACACACATATATTCACACACATACACATGTATTTACATGTGTGTATCTGCGCCACTTGTGTGTATCTGCATGGGCAGAAAACACTTTGGACTGGGTTCGTACTGAAGAGCTAAACATCCTAAAAGAGAATGGGCTGCAAAGGGAAAAATGAATGCCTTGGCAGTTTGCGCTGATCAGAGCATGACCCTTATTAATCAGACAAGGATTAATAGCTTGTCTTTTTTGGTACCCTTAGCCCTCCCCCGAGTCTCTCTGTCTCTCTCTATCTCTGCTGTGCGGTCCGATCATGAGCGGAGATGTGTCCGGAAGGCGGGTCCGAGCAAGTGGGCGGAGACGACGTTAGTGGTTGATATGAGCGACAGTGGGCGGTGACAGTGGGCGGTGATGACGACGTCGTAGGTCGGTCTGACGATGCTGCATTCTGGGAGATCTGGGGAGGTCTTCTTAATAGCAATCCCGTGCATCTGCAAGGTGCACAATATGATGTTTAGAGGGAGAGTGGTTAGTGGAGGTGAGAGACCCCAACATTCACACACATACATACATGTCCATGTACTCACACACATACACACAAGTACACAGACTCACATATGTGTACACATACATACAAACTCCCTTACACATACACTCTCTAATACACATATATACATATACATACACATGTACAAATCAACAAAGAATAATATGGAAATAACCAATGTGTAACTCAGCAACTGTAACAGGTCTTGGTCTTCTTTGAGAAGAATTCTGATCCCTCTCTTCTGCCCATCTCTCAGGGACTTTAGAGAAAGGGCAAAATTATGTGTATATGGTAAGGTTTGTTTCCAAAGTAAGGAGCATTATAACACTACAGGGAAATATTAGGAGGGGTGTTGGACAAAAGATAACACAAGTGTTACTGGTTTTTGAAAAATAGCTTGTCTTTTTTGGTACCAATGAATATAAAGGTAGTTAAAATGCACTTCAAAGTTCAAGAATGGTGCTAATATGAGAATTGATTTTTTTTAAAAAAAGACTGAAAGCTTACTTATGATTATTTATATATTAATCATGTCAAACTCTGTATCATGAGTTTGTACTGTATATTAGGTAGTATACAAAGTAATTAACTTAGACAATTGAAATATTAAGGAAATATTTTGAATTCATTTGAAGAAGGTCTCATAATTAAGGTCTCATAATAATTAAGCATGCTCATTTCAAAACAAATATATATTATTGTTTAAGTGGCAGGTTTTTCCCATCTAGTTAATGAAGCAGTTAGTAATTGGTGGATGCATATGGATCTATTTAAACTTTCAGAGAGAGCACTACGCCCAAACAGAATGTATTGGCGGCAAGGCATCTACTTGAATTGGTCTCCAGAAGCATACTGTCTGGTAGGCTCTGAAGTCTTAGACAATCGCCCAGAGAGTTTCTTGAAAATCACGGTTCCATCTTGTAGAAAAGGTGAGGAAATTAATTATATGTTGTCCCCCCCTCCCCCTGACCCACAGACATGGAGACCTCAGCTACTTAGGAGGCTGTAGGAAGACTCGGAATCCAGGAATTCAAAGCCAATCCAGTAAATTTCCCATTTTTCTTCTCCAGTTTTGTGACAAGTTGTAAGGCTAGTGAACACTTTTGTTCTTTGTCTTCTTTTGAAAGTTTTTCAATGATTACATTAAAGAATTTTGGGCAGTGGTGGGAGAGAAGGTCTTTACCTGGTTGGTCCAGAACTAGCTACATAAACAAGGCTGGCCTTGAACTCACGGAGATAGATCCACCTGTCTCTGTCTTTTGAGTGCTGGGACTAAAGGAGGAAAGTACACCTGGCTAATTTTTAAATTTTATTTGTATGGGTGTTTTGCCTGCATGTGTCGCTGTGTACCACTTACCAACCTGGTGCCTGTGGAGGCCAGAAGAGGGCATTGGATCTCCCTGAAGTGGAGTTACTAGGGACGGGGTCCTCTGTAGAAAAAGTCATGGGTTTCATCTTGACATTTTTGCACATGTATGTCTTCTTATCCTTCCCTACTATCCTCATCTGTCTCTCTTCTGCCTGTCATTTCTGCCTTCCCCAAGAGTTCCCTTCTGCTTTCGCAATACACATGTGCAGATGTGTGTGTGTGTACATATACATATGTATGTATGCATGCATGTATATATCTAGATTCTGCAAAAGAGAGAGACTCTATGGGGTTTGTTTCTGTGTTTTACATCTACCATGCCATTCTGTCCTGTTTCCTTTTCCCTCCCTTTGAACCTCTTCTTCCCGTATGTGGCCCCATCTACATCCATGCATTTTCTATAAAGGATATTTGTATCTAAATATAGATTGAACAAATGAAAGAAAACTGAGGGCATTTATATTTCTGAATCTAGTTTATCTGGATTAGCATATCTTAGTACTGTTTCCCAGCAAATGAGATAATTTTATTTTTCTTAAGGCTGAATAAAACTCTAATATGTATGTATATTATAATATACATATATAATATGTATAATATGTATATATAGGTATGTGTGTGTCTGTCTCTGTGTATATGTATGTATGCATGTATGTATATATGTGTCTATCTCTGTGTATATGTATGTATGTATGTATGAATTCATGTATATATGCGTGTGTCTGTCTCTGTGTATATGTATGTATGCATGTATGTATATATGTGTCTATCTCTGTGTATATGTATGTATGTATGAATGCATGTATATATGCGTGTGTCTGTCTCTGTGTATATGTATGCGTATGCATGTATATATGAGTGTGTGTCTGTCTGTCTGTGTATGTATGCATGCATGTATATATGTGTGTCTGTCTGTGTGTGTATGTATGTATGCATGCATGTAAATATGTGTGTGTCTGTCTCTGTGTGTGTGTATGTATGTATGCATGCATGTATATATGTGTGTCTGTCTCTTGTGTGTGTGTATGTATGCATGTATATATGTGTGTGTGTATGTGTGTGTTAATACATGTCACATTTTCTCTATTCATCTGCTAGTGGACACTTGGGCTAGATTCCTGTCTTAGCCGCCATGCACATTACAGCAGTAGAAGTTCTGTGCAGGGGTGTTGATGGTGGCTCTGATGACATCAGGCAGCTTCACAGCTGCCGTGTGAGTGTTCAATAGTTCTGGTTTTAGTCATTTTTGTGGAAGCCCCATGCTGATTTCCAACGTGGCTGTCCCAGTTTGCATTCTCACCAGCAAGGAAGGAGGCTCTTCCTTCCCACATCTTGACAGCACTGTTTTGTCATCTGTTTTCCTGATGTTCATCTCAACTGGGCTAAGATGGAGTCCCCCAAAGGAGCTTCAGTTAGATGTTGAACAAGTTTTTAAACCTTTCCTGGCTATTTCTGTTCCTTCTTTGAGAACTGTGTACTCTGTTTATTAATCCATTTCCTGAATGGATTAAGAGGATTTTTATGATTAGTAGGTTGTCTCTTACATTGCCTGACTGTTTTTATTTAATTTGAAAAAGCTTTTAAATTTGTATACGGTCCACGCTTGCTATTACTTTCTGTGCCATTAGAGTCCTTTTCAGAATGTCTTTGCCTTTGTCTGTATCCTGAAGTGCTTTCCTTCTGTTTCTTCTGACAGATTTAGGGTTTCAGATCTTACATTAGGTTCTTAGATCCAGTTTGATTTGGATTTTGTACAGGGAACAAATTATTTTTTTTTCTAGTTTTGTGAAAAGTTGAAAATTTTAATGTTACTTAGAGTGAATTACTAGACTGCTTTGGGTCACAGTAGCTGTCATAATATTGGCAGTAATGACCAATAATGAGGTCATTACTGTATATCTTTTTTCTAATGTCTTCTCCAGTCCTTTTTAATTTGTTGAGGTAGGATACATTTACTATTTTCAGGTACATTAAAAAATATATATACATATTCCACCTTTGTTCTTTTCCTTCTAACCAATCTTCACCTTCCTCTTCTTCAATTTCTTTCTATGTTTCAAAGATTTTATTATGGAAGTCTCAGTTAATTTTATTCCTAGGAATCTTTTTTTTTTTCATTTCGGAAGCAATTGTGTACTGAATTGTCCCCTAAATTCTTTCTTATTGAGTTTATTATTGGTGTAGAATACTTACTGGTTTATGTATGTTGATTTTGAATCCACAAATTTGCTGAAAATGATGAAAAGTTACAAGAACTTATAGTAATTTTATGGTCCTTTAAGCACATGTTCCTATAATGAGAAAATAGGGTATTTTAAATTTTGTCTTTCATATATTTATCTTATTTATGTTTTCTCATCATTATAGCTAGGCATTAAGTAGTATATTGAATTAAAACGGAAAGAGTGGGTATCCTTATCTTGTCCCGGGTTTTATAGGAAATGCTCTTAGTGTTTCTCAAATTGACATGTTGACATAAATACACACTTTGTGACACTGAGGTATGTTCCACCTGGTTTCAGTTTATTCGGGGCTTTTATTTTGAGAAATTTTGAAACTTGCCAAGCAGTTCTGTATTTATTGAGATGATTACATATGATTTATGTTCTTAAGTATTGTTCTGTTTGGCATTTATTGTGTGTAGTGATCCACTCTTAAATCCCTGGCTAAGAAGTCAGCTTAGTTACAGGACATGGTTTTTATACATCTTGAATTCAGTTTCTAAGCATTTTGGCATCTATGTTCATGAGGGAAATTGGTCTATAGTTTCCTTCCTTCCTTTTTCTTCCCTCCCTCCCTCCTTCCCTCCCACTCTCCCTCCCTCCTTTCCTTCCTTCTTTCCTTCTTTCTTCTTTCCCTCTCTTTAAGATTTTTGTATAGCCCAGGTTGACTTCAAAGTTGTGTGTAACTGAGAATGGTGGTCTTGAACTTCTTACTTTCCTGTGTCCATTTCCTCAGTCTGGAATTAGAAGCGTGCAGTCCTTGTTGACATAGCGTTAGTGGTCACCAGGCCCTCATATTATACACGCAAGGTAAGCATCTATCATCTGAGCTCTGTGCCAGCCCCCTGGGGTTTTGTTGGTTTGTTTGAAGTATCAAGGCCATGCTGGCTCTGTAGTGTGAGTTTGGTTGTGTTAATTTCCTATTTTATGGGATAGTGTGAGGAACATAGATGTTAGCTTGGGTTAAGTGTTCGGGAGGATTGGTCAGAACCTGTCTGCTCATTAGCTTTCCTTTGCAGAGATACTTTCAATTATCGGTCCTCTCTTGTTGCTTGGACGTCTGTTAGAGCTGTCGCTAGCCTCTGGACTTAGTTTTGGTAAACCCCGAAACTCATCCGTGCGGTCTCTTTCCTAGTTCTGAGCATGTATGTTTCAAAATATTCCCTCTGATCCTCTCATTTCACTGTTGTCTGCCTTTAGCATCCCACTTCCTCTCTGAATTTATTAATCTTTTTCTTTCCTTTTCTCTGGCATCTGTTCCAGCAGTCCCTTCATGCCCAGCTTTGGCAATGTGAGTCCTTTCCTTGGGTTTACAGCATTTATCATTATTTTCCTGCTTATTCTGTGCAAGGAACTATTTGATCCTGCATATTGGTATCCATTTTACAAATTTCAGCCATGATTTTAATATTTTTTTGCTGTCTACAACCTGGGGTTTTAGCTCATTCTTGTGTTTTCCTGAGACTTTAAAGTGCCTCCTTAGGACATTTGAGAAATTTTACTTTCTTGTGCAAGCGCTTACCACTGTAGCCGACCCTCTCTGCTACCTTCATTGTATTCGCTGTACACCAGGCACTCTGCTGTTGTACATTAGTTTTCATCTGATGTCAGACATTTTTCGTTTCCTTCCTCGTCTCTGTAATAACTACTGTTATTCAAAGTCTTTATTGTTCATTCCAAGTGCTTTATTTTATTTCCGTATATTCATACAATAGGTTTTTACTTGCAACTGCTTTCTGTTATCCTGCTATTTCCTGATGGGATGCAAGAAATTATTCTCCTTTTTTCATATTTATTAAAAATTATTGGTGCTGAGTCAAATCTTGCTCCTATATGTTGGAAGGAAAGCTCTTCAGATATCTGTTCAGTGCATGTGAGTTGTGGCAGTTTAACTTGGCTGTTTCCCCTCTCCTTTTGTTTGGATGAACTACCTAGAGAAGAGAGGGCACTGATGAGGTCACTCACTATTATTGTATCGGGACTTGTGCAACACCCTTATGCCTATTAGTGTTTGCTTTGTGAAACTGAGAGACTCAGTATTGGGTGCAGTCACACTTACAATTGTGATATATTCTTGATGAATTGGCCCCTTTATAATTATATAGTCACTGTGATATCTTGTGACTTCATTTTTTTGATGTCTAAGTTATTAGATATCAGAACTTCCCAGCTTGTGTTTGGCTTTAGCTTACGTCTATTATTTGACTCCTGTCTGACAAGGGGAGCTGTTTGTCTGCATTTGGGTGTACGTGCAGACACGTGGTTATTTGAACCCTTCTTTTTTTTTTTTTTCTGGTATGGTTATTTATGTGGAGCCTTTTATACTTAAGGTTTACATTAAGAGAGGTTTGATAATTCCTATGGTTTGGCTAACTCTTGTTCCAATTGCATGGTTTTTCTACTCAGTCTTTCCCTTCTCCATTGCTGGAGTTAGGGTTTCATTTTGTACTGGGCATGACTGACTCACTTCGAGGCCCCCTTTCTTTGTTCTTCTCGTGATGTCACTCTTGCGAATGGAGCTTCCCCCATATTGTTTCGCACATGGTATTGCTACAGTTTTCTACTGCAGTCCCAGCTTGGTGGTCATAAGACCCATTAGTTTTGTTTATCCTCGTGTGTTTTTATTTCTCAGTCGATTTTGAATATTAGCGTTGCTGAATTGTGTTATTATGCAGTTTCCTGGTTTTAGGGTTACTAAGGGAGGTTGGATGTTATTCGAAGGTTTTTATCTTACAAGCGAGTTGGACTTTTTGTCTTTATAGATTTTTTTTGTCATTATTTATTTTTACACTCTGGATTTTATTCCTCTCGTCTGTACACTCTCTGACTGTTCCACATCCCATACCTCTTCCTGAACCCTGACTCCACCAGGATGGCACTCCGCCCAAACCATACCTGTAAACTCCCTGGGTCCTCCAGTTTCTTGAAGGTTAGGTGCATCTTCTCTGATTGAATCCAGACCCTAACCCTAACCCCTAACCCTAGCCCTAACCCTAACCCCTAACCCCTAACCCCTAACCCTAACCCTAACCCTAACCCTAACCCTAA
>NC_034606.1:56556787-56558376 GCF_900095145.1 Mus pahari
CCCTAACCCTAACCCTAACCCTAACCCCTAACACTAACCCTAACCCCTAACCCTAACCCTAACCCTAACCCCTAACCCTAACCCCTAACCCTAACCCTAACCCTAACCCTAACCCTAACCCTAACCCTAACCCTAACCCATATCCTATCCTCTGGGGTGACTAGTGCTCTAACTGGGGATGGATGTGTCTGTAGAGGCAGGCTCATTTTCACATTTTCAATACCCACAAAGCAGCAATCACCTTGTTGGAGGTATGCAGTTACCTAAGATGAGTAATCAGTTAGAGCTTCTTAATTTTTGGATTCTACAGCATAGGGCAGTAGATCTTACCCGCTGAGCTCAGGACAAGGGCTATCAGACTCCACAGTTATTCTCCGTTGAATAGGCTACCAAGAGCAAGGCGAGCTTTTCTTTATACACTTCACAGCCTGGACAGAGCCTCTTCTTGTCTACATTTACAACTGGATCCCAGGGTTGTGTTTACTCTATGATTGTGCCAGGTGGAATTTCCTGACCTATGCCTGTAGGTTGGTCTCAGTCATCCATGGTCAACAAATTGTTTTGTTTTGTGTATGTGTATGTGTTTATTTCATAAGCAATCTGTTTCTTCTCTGGACGGAATCTGTCCACTTTGCTGTACGAGAGTGGAGACACATAGCGAAATTCCTTCCCACTGTTGACGCTTCCATGACACTTCCACCAGAAGAGTGACTATCTTAGCTAGATTTTCAACTCAGCTTGAGGCCGAGAGCTGTGGTTTGTCCTGTGGGTGAGAATGCTAGACTTGGACCACTTGGGTAACCTTTTGAGTGAAGTTTCTACTTCCCCTCCCCGTACTGACTAAAGAGCTGGAGCTATGTATGCCCAGCTAGGCTAATTTCTTTGTACTATTGCCTTTGTTTCTACACACCTCTAGCTGCTTTTCTGGGGGAGAGGTTTTCCCCGCCCCCTCCACCTGCAGCACCCAGACAAATTCACTTACCTTTTAGAGACCTCCATCCAGGGAAAGCCAGATCCTTGGCTTCATCACAGATAAAGACTTCAGGATAAGCCAGTGGGAAACAGAATCCGAATTTCCTGAAAGGCATTTTTAACATCCACCTTAAACACAAGGGTCAAGAGAGAAAGGCATTGGGGTAGGAAATGAGGCACACTAGAGAGCTTGAGTGTGGGCTCAGAAAGGAAATTTGCAAGTACAATACAACAGTCATAATGGACTTTAGTTTCTTCTAGGGGTGCCTTCAAAGGTTGCTAAGGAACTTAAATGAGGGACAAGTGGTACCTGAGGTGTGCTTGGCTGCTTGACAGTAGATAAAGTAACACTCTAAGGTGGAGGGAGTTAGAATATCTCTGCATTCAACAAAGGCATTAAGTTTTGCCAGAGCCCCCAGAGAATATCTGGGGGTGGATGGGGACACACAGGCTATCAGTCTGTGTATTGCTATTTTAACATACTTGAAAATATTTATTTTTTTTTTTTAGATGTGTATGTGGAGGTGTGTGTGTGTGTGTGTGTGTGTGTGTGTGTGTAACTTCTTTTGCTCATGCTTGGATATACAAAGGTTAGAAGTCAGAATTGGGCGTCTTCT
>NC_034606.1:56559546-56567710 GCF_900095145.1 Mus pahari
TCCCTCCCTCCCCCTCCTCCCCTCCCTCTCTCCTTCCTTCTCTCTCCCTCTCTCTTTCTCTTACCCCTCTCTCTATCATGTAGGTTGTATTCTTCTGGGCCGAGTTGTGGATCATATTGATTCGCTCATGGAAGAATGGTTTCCTGGATTACTGGAGATTGACATTTGTGGCGAAGGAGAAACTCTGTTGAAAAAATGGGCATTGTACAGTTTTAATGATGGTGAAGAACATCAGAAGATCTTGCTTGATGAGTTGATGAAGAAGGCTGAAGAAGGTAGGTGTTAACACAATTCACAAATTTTTTTTTCTGTTTTTTTTTGAGACAGGGTTTCTCTGTGTAGCCCTGGCTACCCTGGAACACACTTTGTAGACCAGGTTGCCCTCGAATTCAGAAATCTGCCTGCCTCTGCCTTCCAAGTGCTGGGATTAAAGGTGAGTGCCACCACTGCCCAGCTGTGTTCTGCTTTCTTAAAATGTTGGCTACAAGCTAAACACCAGATGCTATGTGTCATAACTTTATTGGTTGTTTTCTATTGCTGTAATAAAACACCATGATCAGTCAAAGTATAGATGAAGGAGTCTATTTTGGGCTCCTGTTCCAGAGGGTCAAGGTCTACAATGGCACTGACAGCAGGTAGCGGACATAGCAACTAAGGCCAGGAGCTGAAAGCTCACAGCTAAGGTAGCAAGGAGGCAGCAGAGAGTGCTCACTGGGAATGGAACATGGCTTTGGAAAATTCAAATCCTATCTCTAGCATCACACTTCCTCAAGTAAGGTCAGAGCTGGTGCTAGCAAATTCTCCACCAACTACTGGGAACCAAATATTCAAATGCCTAGGACTTCTCGGGGGACATCTCTTTCAAAAACACCAAAATAATCTCATCTTTGAAGTTCATGAACTCAGGTTACAGAACATCTCCTTCATAGATGGGATAGAAATGGGGACTAATTTCTTGTTAATCAGAGACCACCTGCTCTAAGTAAGGATGGAATTCTTCCACATAATGAGTGAACCTAGGAGTGTGTCTTTAAAGTTTTAATTACATTAATATTAATATTTTATGATCTTATCAGGTTTTTCTAGAAAAATCTAGGTCTAGTAGAAAAATCTCTAACAATGTGTTTTCTTAAGCCAGGATCACAAATTTTGTATTCCCTTACATTTTTTTTTAATAATGTTTTACATACTTCTTAGGAGACCTGTTAATAAATCCAGATCAACCAAGGCTCACTATCCCAATATCCCAGATTGCCCCGGACTTGATCTTGGCTGACCTGCCTAGAAATATTATGTTGAACAATGATGAGCTGGAATTTGAGGAAGCACCTGAGTTTCTCTTAGGTAACTATCTTTGTTATATTGGAAACAAAACCAAAACCAAGCAGGATGCAATTTTCTCCTCCTGACTCCGGAAACATTATAATCTTATCTTTTTTGATCTATACTGGTTTCATATATTTGATATAGTAATTTTCACATGGGATGATCTAGTTTAAAATCTTGTCATGTTGCATGTCTGGGATTTGCTTTGTACACACATTCGTAGACTAGGCCATGAGGACAGGCCTAGCAGGAAACACAGGTATTTATGGAATCTGTTTCCAAACTTGCTCTGCTCATGAACAATGAGGTAGCAGGAGGGAAGTCTTCAGCTGATTGATAGGAAATAGCCATTTGTCATCCTAAGGAGAAGAAGCAAGGGAAGAATACATTCTCTGCAGTGAAACTCATAGGAGAATATGCAACTCTTACCAATAGTCATAAAATGGGGGGGAATAAAATCAGAAACTTTTAAATTGGAAATATACTCAACTTCTGGCCTTTTGTTGTTCTGTTTTTGGGTGTGATGAATAGTTTCTGGGTATTGGCTGAGCCCATGAATTCAATCAAAGGCTTTTCAGCAGGGCCTGATGAAAATCACCAGATTCACACAGCATCTTTAGCTGCTACCTAAATAATTCTCATTGCTATGGTATCATTATATACTCACCCTGAAGCTTAAAAGATGTTTAGAACCATGCTTTGTAAAATTAAGAAGTTGGCAAAGCTCACAATTTGCAACTGCTTCCTGAAAGACATGGAAGGCACATGGCATGAGAGTGTTGTGCAGAATGCTCATGTGGTTCCTGCAGAGTAAGAGCTCATGTTCCTGAAGTGCCTTTGGTGCCTGGAGGAGCCCAGCACACTAGTTGTCTCTATTCAAAGATATGCTAAGTTTTACTCTTTAATTGACAAGTGAAAAGGCTATATATTGATGGAATAAGTATATCCTGTTATATGTATACATTGCGGAATTCAATGCAGCCGTCTGAAGTATATGTGGTCTCCTATGGCAATCATTTTTGGTGTTTTGAGAATACTGAAAACTTGGTCTGTTAGCAATTTTTTTTTAACATGGAATGTGATATCGCTAACAGTAAGTTGATGATTTCAAGTTCAAAAATCTCCCTGGAAGTCATTGGGAAGGTAACAAAGCATTGGGTAGATTTGATCTAAAGCATTTCAAGACAATTTGATTATGGTGAATGAGGTGTTTGTTACTGTGTGTGAATACATCATTTATTTTTAATTTAATTACCATTAATGATTACCTAGGATCTGATAGGTTATAATAGCATTACATCATAGGAGGAAAATTAAATAGGACATATTATTAGTAATATTCCTATGACCTATATTTATGTTTTCAAAATTTCAAAATCCGTGATATGATATAAGATGCTAAACACGTCTCTTTAACCCTTTGTTGTTCACAGTGATGGGGAGTTCAGTTTGAATGTCTTTGATCTATGGCAACAAGTACATTTGTAATTGTGAAATTGCCAAATTGCCAATGGCTGGGTATAGGCAAGTAGCAGACACAGCATCCTTTCTCTGAAAGGTCTCAAGCTGCCAGGCAGGGCTGGCTACAGTAAGGGCTGGCTACAGTAAGGGCTGGCTACAGTAAGGGCTGGCTACAGTAAGGGCTGGCTACAGTAAGGGCTGGCTACAGTATTCGTTCTGCTTGCAGGGTTTTTCAGATAAGTGTAAGGGTTTTGAGCAGTTTATTAGGAATGTCCCCAAAGGCTACTTTAAAGCCCCTGTGTTTATATTCCATCAATTAAACAGAAAGTGTTTCTGAGGCTTCTGTCCCTTCCTTGGTGCCTAAAAGCTTGTACATGTCACATGTCTTTATAGAAAGCTGTCTAAATAAAATCTTGTCAATGTTTGTGCCATTGTCCTTTGGGGATCATTTGAAGACTGACTTGTTGGCTGTTTATCAGAATCCCTTGTTTCTACCATGTGATAACTGTCTTACTCTTCCCTATCCCATGCCTGACAACTATGACATCTCTTGAAGTTGCTCAATCCCAGGAGTTGGGATTGAACCCATTTTTTTTTTTCTTAAATAGGAATATCTATTTCTAAAACCACTTTATAATTAGATATCCCTACCATCTTGATACTAGAATAATTTGGGCAATTTTTTTTGATTCTTACCTCCAAGGGTTTTGTTTGCTTTTATAAGGATAGGGATGAATTTGAGATTTCTCTTCAAGAATTTTCCCTCCTAGGAAATACTTTAACTACTGCACAGTAGGTATTTGATAAACACTATGGCCAAAAGAAACTATGGAGAAGACTTATTCCAGTTTAAAGCATAAAGGGCCATCATGAAGGGAGGTTCAGAATAGGGACTCAAGCCAACAACCTGGAGACAGGATCTGAAGCAGAAGTCACAGAGGGACATGCTTACTGGCTTGCTTTCCACTGCTTGCTCAGTCTGCTTTCTAGTACAACCCAGGACCACATGCTCCTAGGGCTAGGAGCACCCACAGAAGGCTTGGGCTTCCTGACAGCAATTATCAACAAAGAAAACTGCCCCACCGACTTGCCCACAGACATCTTCTCACCTGCAGTTCCCTCTTCCTAGACAGCACTAGTTCATGTCAAGTTGACAAAGAAAGCCACTCAGCGCAGCAAGTATGGGGCACCCCTCGGTATTTATGAACCGAGATAGTCTGTAAATTTGGTTTTGATATATTTTCTGTCGACTTTTATGTGTTATCAGAGTTGGGCACATTTCGTCCTCAAAGGATTATTCTTCTAGAAAACCAGCGTCAATAGGCACTGCAGTGTCCAGTTTGCTATGAGCAGAAGGGATTTCTTGCTTTCAATTTTCTTCGCTTCCTAGATATTGAAAATACACAAAGCAATCTTCGAGCTTATACTTCCGTTGGTCACTCACAGAGCAAGACATTCATGCTCCACTTTCTGATAACAGTGATTCTCAAACAGGGAAGGACTTTACAGAATCAGAAATTTCTACACCCATCTGAAACCTTGACAGATCTACCATGTCATTCTCCTCTTGTTCCCTTAGCCTTTAAAAGAAAAAAAAAACAACTTCATAACAATATTTCATTTTATTATATTTTTATCAGATGTGCAGAAAGTAGACTGAAAATTGGAGGAAAAAAAAAAACAAAAAAACCCCCTAATAATAACAGCATGGTTTTCAGTGGGCTGGGCTTGAGGTTTGGGAAAGCATATAGGATAGCATTTAGGCAGTGGTTTGTGCTGCTGAGGAAGAGTGCAAACTCCATTCACATATGAGGAGACGGAGACAGAGGAGTGATGGCGTGTTTTCATAGATCCTGTACAGAGGGAAATAGGAAGGCTGGGCACCAGATCCATTGGTGAACTTGACAGTGGCTTGTTGATTGGAAGGGAGGGGAAGCATTCAAAGAGGCTCATCCTATAAACAAGGCGTCAGAGTTTTCTAAGTGTCCAACAAGCACAATCATAGCTCCTAGGATGGATTTGGTTTCTCTGCTTGGAAGGAAAGATAAAATGCTTCTTATTTTCTTCTCAAAAGGCGATGGAAGTTTTGGATCTGTTTATCGAGCTGCCTACGAGGGAGAGGAAGTGGCCGTGAAGATTTTTAATAAGCACACATCTCTTAGGCTGTTAAGACAAGTAAGAAATGCTGTGATGTCATTAAATTAAGTCATTCGGTACTTTTTTTTTTCTTGGAAATTTTTAGTTTACGTATGTCTGTCAAAATGTAAAATTTTTCAACTAAAGTGTGATGTCCGGAAAAGCACACGAGGAGAAAGAACGGAGCTCAGAAACTCCACCAAAAGAAACTGGAATGTCACCCCCCTGTGACAGAAAAGTGATCTAGAATGACATGGGTCTGGAAACAATAAAACCTCAGCTAAATTACACTTTCAGAGTAAATCTGCATATCCAGAATACAATTGAATGCACTTTCAGAGTCAATCCAGAAAACAACTGAATATGGCCTTAACTCACAGAGATGTCATTAAGGAGAGTATTGAGGTGCTCAGGGTATGAGTTAGAGAAAGGACGGTCAAAGCTATGGGAGCTCTGTTTCCTGTTGTGGTTGGGGATGGCTTTAGGAAGGTGGAACAAGGTGGGTTTTTGTTGTTGTTGTTGTTGTTGTTGTTATTGTTGTTGTTTTGTTTTTCTTAATGTCTGAGTATGAAGAAGTTTTCAGTCCTGAGAAGGGTGCATGGGTCATGGGTACGTGGGTGTGTGTGGGTGCGTGGGTGGGTGCATGGGTGTGTGGGTGGGTGTGGGTGCATGGGTGTGGGGGTGGGTATGGGTGTATGGGTGCATGGGTGTGTGTGGGTGTATGGTTGCGTGGGTGGGTTGGGGATATCAAGGCTGAAGTGTCAGCACAGGTAAAGATCCAGAATGAGAGGAGCTAGTCTGTGCTTGACAGTGAAAGATCCACACTACCTAAAGGACAGCGAACACAGAAGAGGATGAGAGGAAATAGGCTGCCAAAGGAATGCCAGTGTTCATCAGCTCGGCATGTGGAAGTACACGGGGTTTTAAAAACATTAGTTTTTATTTGTGTGTTTCACTATGACACACTTGTGTGTGGACATCAATGGAACCACAAAAGCGTGTAGGATCCCTTGGAGCTAGAATTACAGATGATCGTAGGTCATCTGACATGATGTGGGTGCTGGGGACTGAACTTGGGTCCTCAGGAGAAACAGCAATAGCTGTTAACAGCTGAGTCACCTCTCCAGCTTCATACATGGGCTTTTAATTAGCAAGGAATAAGAAGGCATTAGAGCTTTCAGGCAGGGGACACTATGTATTCCTGTGGGACTGATCATGTGTCCTTAGCAAACTTCTTGGGTTTGAAACCGGAGACTGTAGCCTACCCCTTCTGCCAGTTTAGGTTGATCCAGCAGTGGCTGCTCAGAGCCCAGGGCTGAGAATGATTAAGTCGCTAACTAGAATTTAGAAGGTAGGACAACATGACCTGTTAGTACGTCTACCTCTGTGGGCCATTCCCACATCAACTGGTCTCTTGTAAGCAGGTCAAAAGGAAAAAATAGAACTTAAAAATGTGATCTGAGCATCAGTTCACAATTAGCCACATATTGTTGAAAATGGGAAGAATTAAAAAACCTTAAAGAACAAGGGGATATTTACTATATAGTCCAGCCGCTGGGAGAAAGCTGATCACAGAGAAGGGCGCGCAGGCAGGCAGGCAGGCAGGCAGGTGATGGGTCCTTGATGAAGTGAAACTCACATGTGTCTGGCCCCTCGCAGGAGTTGGTGGTCCTTTGTCACCTTCACCACCCCAGCCTGATATCCTTGCTGGCGGCTGGGATTCGTCCTCGGATGTTGGTAATGGAGTTGGCTTCCAAAGGTTCCTTGGATCGCCTACTGCAGCAGGACAAAGCCAGCCTCACCAGAACCCTCCAGCACAGGATCGCGTTGCATGTGGCCGACGGCCTGAGGTAATGGGCTAACACCGGTTTCTACTTAATGCATGGGCGCTGTAACCCTGAGTCCACTCCAGGCTCTAAGAACGCCACTCCCTCACTGCACTCTGCTAACAATTTCGATGGTAGCTGTAAGTTCCTTGATCCAGTTTGGTAAAGAGAGCACAGACCTTGAGGGCTGGTGGTAGTAGCACTCAATCCTAGCATTCCTGCCCTTGATCTGAACCCTAGATAGCTACCCCTTGGGACGATAATTATGTCAGGCCACCAAATATCGAGGAAAGTATGAAGTAGAAAAATTTTAAATCGTGAAAAACTAGTCCATACTCCTGGAGCAGATCAGAGTAACAGACGTTGGAGTCCACGTGGATACATCACGTGACTCAGAATCACAGTCCACCGTGTAGCTGAATGCTAGGTGCCGTCTTGGAGACGACCATCCCTCCAGACACAAGACCTTGGTAAATCACTGTTGCATACATTTAGTAATTGTAAATTTTGCCTTTCTGACCCCCTACCTTTTTCTTTAGCCTGAAAGCTATGAGTGATGCTGAAAACTTGGCGCTAATTGTCAGCTTCCAAATTCAATCCTTAGGGTTCATTCCTCAGCATTTTTCCAAATTCAATCCTTAGGGTTCATTCCTCAGCCTTTTTTTTCTCTTGTTCCCTGATCCTTCCTTCCTCTGTCTTTCACATCTCGTGTCTAATCATTAGCAAAAATGTCTAGCCTTCTGTGCAGCTCTTCTCACGGATTCTCTCAACCTCTTTTAGTCCCAGTGTTTCCCATCACCCCTGCACAGCCCCTGTTCCATTTGATAGCCCAAGAAGTTCACAGACATTAGATCGGGTTTTTCTGTCTTGGATCTTCTCCACTCTTGCTTCCTGGTTGCTGTGCTCAGTCACACACACACACATACACACACACACACACACACACACACACACACACACACACACACAGAGGAGGTTCCTGAGTTCACCTGGGTTTTATACCCACGTCCTGGCTAGCCAACCATGCCCAGCTCCTGTGTATTCTTCTGCTTGGCATTTCCTGTAGGTTTGTGTTGTTACTTATCTCTCTTTCCAGTCACCACAACAGGAAGTCAGCCCTTAGGGAATTCACGTTGGGTGTAGGGGAGGGGGCAGGGAAAGGACAGGGACACAGGGATGTGGGGATGGGCTGTGGGGATGGGCTGGGCTGCAGGGGGAGGGAAGAATGATGCAGACAGGACATCACACCCTTTCTCTGAAAGCCTGTGAACAGTCTCTTCATGCAGCATTGAGAAGGGGCATGGACAGTAAGAATAGTACTTATCTCCTCCAAAACTACTGAAAGCCATGCAGATTTTGAAAGGCATGCTGGAGTAGCCATTCTAATATCGAATAAACTTGACTTCCAACCCAAA
>NC_034606.1:56567721-56583564 GCF_900095145.1 Mus pahari
GTCTCTTAAGAGGTTATGCTAGTGCCTGGCAAACACAGAAGTGGATGCTCACAGTCAGCTATTGGATGGAACACAGGGCCCCCAATGGAGGAGCTACAGAAAGTACCCAAGGAGCTGAAGGGGTCTGCAATCCTATATGTGGAACAGCAATATGAACTAACCAGCACTCCCAGAGCTCATGTCTCTAGCTGCATATGTAGCAGAAGATGGCCTAGTCAGCCAACATTGGGAAGAGAGGCCCCTTGGTCTTGCCAACTTTATATGCTCCAGTACAGGGGAACACCAGGGTGAAGAAGGGGGAGTGGTTGGGTAGGGGAGTAGGGTGGGGGAGTGTATAGGGGACATTGGGGATAACATTTAAAATGTAAATGAAGTAAATACCTAATAAAACTTGGAAAAAAAAGAAAAATAATAATAAAACAGTCTTAAGAACAACAACAAAAAAAGATATGTAAATATCAATATGAGAGGCTGCAAATAAAATCCAGGGCATTTCTATGTGGGGGAAAAAGAAAAGAAAAGAAAAGAAAAGAAAAGAAAAGAAAAGAAAAGAAAAGAAAAGAAAAGAAAAGAAAAGAAAAGGCACCAACTGGTAGGCATTTGGATTTAGGTTGGAATGACTGCTTTTGAACACCAGGGGGAGCCTCAGAGCAACCTGAGCTCAGTAAAGAGCCCTCTAGCCTCCTGTTTTCCAAAGCCATCACAATTACTTTCTTGATTTAACTGATCCTGGGCCCCAGATTTTCCTCAAATTTTTCATGTAATCCTGAAGTGTTTGTTTAAAAACTGAAGACGTGCTATTTTGTATTCAACATTTAAGTTGCAAGTCTATTGCGCCATGGCTGCAATAGCTCTGGCATTTATTTCAAGTATCAAATCCCACGTTTTTATGAAGCAAATGGAAGTTTAGCATGTTCTTCAGTCCTTTGCCTCATTTGTTCTTAATCTAAAGTCAGAAAGGAATTCTAGATCTTCCTCCACAGGGGGTTGGTATGTATAAGTAGCTGTTAATCTTCCACTAGTATTAAATGTAATTTTAAAACTCAATGTTTTAATAAAAATTGTATGAAAAAAAACCCTCTTTAATAAAAAAGAAAAATAAATATGTACATATTAACATTGTGATTTCAAATAATTGTTAAGGTGTGGCTGTTAACTACAGGGGTAGAAACAAGGGATAAAGTCATGTTCCACTATGGTTTCTTGGGTAATAAGCTACTTGGAATGACGCATAAGAAACGTGTTCATTTTATCAATCCTTTCTTCAAGATCTGCTTTAATTCAGTCCCTTCCTTTCAGCTCGTTCTCAGCATTCTCATATAGGTTATCAAGCTTTCTGAGATTCAGGATGTTCAAACTTAATTTATTCCCCTTGCTGTCTCTTCTCACAGTGAGCCTGTGCTTCCTTCTGTATTCCCCATTTGTTGGGACAGGATCAATATATTCACAGAAAGTCCATTTTCCCCCACCTACAGCTAGTGTCCCTTCGTGAGTTCACAGCTAGCCTAGGTTACACGGTGAAATCTTGTCTCAATATCTGTCTGTCAATCAGTATCTATATCTATCTATGAATCTACATATGTATCTATGTATGTATCTATCTCTATTATCTATCTATCTACCTACCTATCTGTATCTCCATGTATCAGATCTTTGAATATATTTTATATTTATCATTTTTATCAATTTTTTTAGTTTTATGCTACTACTTCAATCTAGTATCCATAGAGAATTATCAGAACATTTCCCCTGAAATAAAAGTCTAATTATACTGGAGATTCCCTCGTCTTTCCACTTACCTGTAATGTACATCTCCGCTCTGTGGAGTCACAGCGTGGAAGTCCTTTATGAGTGCCTTGGGTTCCCTCGCAGCCTTACTCTGGGCCTTGTCTCTCGTCCACATTCTAACCAGGTTGACTTCCATGTCTCTACCTTTCTTCTCACCGAGTTTTCTGGAGAGCTCATTCCTACACGCATGCTATCCCTACCATACAGCTCAACAGCTCGGCCTCTTCACGGAGAACAAGCGTTCCGTACACGTATTGACATGTGCTCATTTGGTTTTGGTTTTATGAGTCAGAAACTCACGCTGGAGCCAGTCAGCTTCAGCCAGGCTGGTCATAAACTCTTCATCTTTTTCTGCCTCAGCACCCTGAGTTCACTTGTGCTTCCTGCACACTTACCCCATGTAAGACTTTGTATCAGGCCGTGAAGAAGGACAGGCAGAGATTGTGTGCCTCAGGTTAAAGCCTGCCTGGGTAAAGTCAACAGTGCTGCCTGTACCGTTCCGTTTCTGCTTCCTCAACCTTTGACCCTCACACTCTGCCATCTTAGTACACCTCAGCACCGTCTTTTCCTTCATAAGGACCCTCTTAAAAGCAGGTTTATAAAGACAGCTTTGTGTCCACTAATGAATGAACCTTATAGATATCTAATGCATATTTGTTAAAGAAATGAACGCATTTTATTTTTAGAGTAATATATTCAGGATTAGATAAAGTTGACTTTAAATTATAAAGGTAGGGGCTTCTTAGTAATTCTTATAATAGTGACGATTAAAGACTGGTTAACCGAGTATAGTTTACGTTAATGAAATATTTGACAATAATTATTCCCAAACAATGTTTTAATTCATTTGTCTGAATTCTTGCCAGTGAGAAATGATTTGTGCTTATTAAAATTTCAAAAGCTTTTTTTCTTTTCTATTACAGGGTATTAGAATTGCACTTTTAAAGATTAAATTCTATAATTAAATACTGTAATTAAACCAGATAACCTTGATCTCCAAGTGACATGATTTAATTGACTGTCTTTTAGTGCTACAAAGGTATTCTGAGGGAGCCTGTGTTCCACCTGTAGCAGAGAGGGGGATGTGTTATGGCATTTTGGGATCATATTTGATGACATATACTTAACTTTTTAATTCTTAATCTCTTGGCTTTTCTCAAGACAGCTAATGGCCTTTCAGTAAGCCCTCAGTAAATGTTCCTTTCAACTGAATTACTGTTGTTAAGGTCAACTTCATTAGTGCATTTGTGTTATTGATCAGCCCAAACTGTACATCCTGACGTGAACAGTTCCAGTGCTATGTCCTGAGTACATCCTGGAAGAGAGACTCAGCCCAGTAGTTGATAGAGTGAAATGACGCATTTGCTCTGGGCCATCCCACAATAGAAAGTTCCAGACATGACAGTTCTCTAGTGCTAATGCCCCAGCAATGATTGGTAGGAGGTAACAAGGTAAATATTTTTTAATGTAATCTTACCCGAATTCCAAGTCAGAAATAAACAAAGGATTTTAACAATCCTCATTAAGTCCCACGAAAATTGTCCTTTCAGCGAAGGTCACACCACAACTGTGAGCTTAATGTACAGGGAAAATCAGGAGTTTAAAGATTTCTCAGGAGAGGGAATAATAGTTATTTTAGCATTTGGGAAACTGTGTGTTCTTCCACCATGTTTGCAGAGTAGATAATACTTGGCCAAGATTAAAACATTGTGTTTCATATTAAGTAATTTCTATTATTTGCTCAAAATGCCCAAATCCAGGTATACTTTGACTCCATCTCACACCCAGATTTTGTTCCTTCTAAGACAGTTTTTGCCTTCCTGACTGTTCAGATGCTTTTTTTTTATTAATCTTAGCATGTAACAAATTATCTTTACTGTAAGATATATCCACAGAGCTGGAAATAATAGCTAGGTAAAAGCTTACAATTTGATTTGTTTTTTGCTGAAAAGAAGAAAATATTCTTAAAAACATTAGGAAGAAAAGTAATCAGAAAAAGATAAGTAGCAAAGATAAGTGATATCATTTTAAAAACTAAAGAAACCAATTCCTGCATAAGTTTTAAGAACATCAAAGCAGATAAATGAAGGTTGTAACAAAAATAAAGCATATAGCAGAATTACATTTACTCTAACCTCTTCGTTTCTATCTTTTGGGCAGGCCTGGCAGGCCTCGAGCAATCTGCCTTCTTGCTTATATCTCTGAGTATTAAGATTACAGGCATCACCAAACCAGTTAACGCATTCCAATATTTAATTTAATTTTTAAATATCCCCTTCGGTTGGTGAGGGGATATAGAATTTACTCTCGGTAGTTGTTGAGGTATAAAGAGAAACTGTCCTATCTTTTCTGTGCTCATGGCTGTGTGCTTGTGGCTGTATGCTCGTGGCTGTGTGCACAGGGCTGTGTGTACATGACTGTGTGTACATGGTTGTGTGTACAGGGCTGTGTGCTCATGGCTGTGTGCTCATGGCTGTGTGCACAGGGATGTGTGCTCATGGCTGTGTGCACAGGGCTGTGTGCTCATGGCTGTGTGTACAGGGCTGTGTGCACAGGGCTGTGTGCTCATGGCTGTGTGTACATGGCTATGTGTACAGGGCTGTGTGCACAGGGCTGTGTGTACAGGGCTGTGTGTACAGGACTGTGTGTACATGGCTGTGCGTACATGGCTGTGTGCACAGGGCTGTGTGTACATGGTTGTGTATACAGGGCTGTGTGTACAGGGCTGTGTGCTCATGGCTGTGTGTACATGGCTGTGTGCACAGGGCTATGTGTTAAAGCTCAAGTCGCCTACCAGGCTTGATGTTTTAGTTTTGGGGAAGAAGCACCACTTTGCTTTGTAGTGTTTGATCTATATGTTTTTAAGTCTGTTTGCAGTATATATTTCAACTTTTATGGACTAAGATAACACACCATTTTTGATGTTTTGCATAAAGAACACAACATCTTGAAAAGAAATATGAGCAAATTAATATAGGCTGATTGTTCTTTTGATAAGACCTCCTGTGTATTCTCTGGCAGGTATCTCCACTCAGCCATGATTATTTACCGTGATCTGAAGCCCCACAATGTGCTGCTTTTTACCCTGTATCCCAATGCTGCCATCATTGCGAAGATTGCAGACTACGGGATCGCACAGTACTGCTGCAGGATGGGAATAAAGACATCAGAGGGCACCCCAGGTAGGAGAGCAAGTTTAGTTTTTGGAGTGGATCATCAGTGCCCTCAGGCGTGGGTCTAGGAGAATCAAAACAGATATAGCCTGTCACAGGGTGAGCAGATACTTATGGTCTAAAGAGTGATGACCACTGCATTGACATTTTTTGTCATCCTACTTTCTAGACCAATAATGATGACAACAAAAATCAACTTGTTATTTTCTAAGCCAAAAACTGAACTAAAAGGAGAAGTTATTTAATAGATATATATATATAGATAGATAGATAGATAGAGAACATCTCTCAACCCTCATCAGAGAAACTTCTTTTTCCTCTTTTTTATTAGATATTTTCTTTATGTTTCAAATGTTATCCCCTTTCCTAGTTTCCCTTCCAAAAACCCCCTCCCCATCCCGTATTCCTTCCCCCTGCTCACCAACCCACCCACCCCTGCTTCCTGGCCCTGGCATTCCCCATGGAAGGAGTTACAGAGACAAAGTGTGGAGCAGAGACTGAAGGAATGACCATCCAGAGACTGCCCCACCTGGGTATACAGCCCATATACAATCACCAAACCCAGACACTATTGTGGATGCCAACAAGTGCTTGCTGACAGGAGCTTGGTATAGCTGTCTCCTGAGAGACTCTGACAGTGCCTGACAAATACAAAAGTGGATTCTCATAGCCATCCATTGGATTAAGCACAGGGTCCCCAATGAAGAATCTAGAGAAAGTACCCAAGGAGTTGAAGGGGTTTGCAGCCCCATAGGAGGAACAACAATATGAACTAACCAGTACCCCCAGAGCTCCCAGGGACTGTCATTATATTTTTGAAAACTGAATTTTTTCCCCCAATTACAATGTCTGTTGTATTTTTGGTCAGACTAAGTGCTTCCCTTTTACTTTGTTTGCCTGTATTTGCAAGTAGGGTGTGCATCCACCTAAGCATGTCAGAGTACACATTGCCTGTGAGTGTCTCTGGGCTGCCCGATCAGGAAGAAAATAGTTACTGTTTCTTTAACACTTGCTGTGTACCAGGCTCTATGGAAGGTGCGTCAGAACCACATTTCCTGATTTCACGCTCAGTCTGTCTATTTGTTACTGTTTTTCTCTTTTGTAAATGGGGACATTGAGCCAGTTTTGGTTTTACATCAAGTACCCAAGATGGTAATTCCATTGATTCAGTGAGAAACAAGGTGTCTGACTTTGGCCTCTTCAGCTGTCTTCTCCACCATATTCCGTGCATTTGAAAAGGCTTAATGAACTGTTCAATCTTAGTTTCTAAGGGAGAAGAGCAAAGTAGCTGTATTGTTCATCGGAAGCTTGGAAAGCAGTATTTCCACCTAGGAAAAATGGATGTTAACAATGTCCTTATGTAGGAAGTTCTCATACATCTCATGCGAGGTCTCAAAGAGACCTGGAATATGAAGGAAAGTGAGGCCATGAGACCTCCTTAGGTGTGGTTGAGGAGAAGGGTTTTGTTTTACATATGAGAGAGAACACAGTCAGAGTGTCTCTAGAGAGCTCAGACCACACATGGGCAGCAGAAAAGACTCAGCTGTGAGAGGAGAGAGAGAAGAGTGAGGAGCAAGAGGGGAGATGGGGAGAGGAGAAGGGGGCCAAGGGAACCGAGAGGACACACCAGGAAGCCAACGGAACTTGTGGCAGAGTTATATTGGAATCAGAAGTTGGGGGAAGGGAAGCAAAGCCCAGGCCCTGAGCAGGTGAGGTTTAGAGTAGCAGGCAGGGTTACCAGTGCTGGGAGGAGCCACCCGGGTACTGAGGGAGACTTTGGGACCTCACATTTCATATGATGCTAAGGTGGCCCGGCCCACTTAACTGGGGCTCACAGTTCTTTCTTTCCTTTCTCTTGGGCGGGCATCTGTCACTGAGGCTTTGTCCACTTATGTGACAGTGGTCATCTCTGGGTTCTAGCATGAGCTTCCGGGCTTAAGTTCTACTGCCTCACCAACCAATCACTGGACAGTCAACAGCAGCTCGGCGTACTCCACAGATGGAGCCTTTTAACTTTGCTGCCTGACTTCCTGGTTTTTATTAAAGCCAGCTTAAAACTTTATTGCCACTCGATTCAGAGATAACCACAGAATCCTGAGCCCATATAATCTCTACTGATAACTTTCAGTGACATAAATATGGAAGAAACTCTCAACAAAAGAAACTGACCTCTTCTGCTTTCTTCTACTCTCTGCTCTCCAAGGTCATACACATGGTGCGGGTCTATTTCTTATTGTACCCCAAAACTTCTGTCTGTTATTACTTTTATTATGATTATTATCACTAAAGGACTTCTAATTAGCCCTAAATTCTGACCCAAGTTTGAAAAAAAAAGAAAATCCATCACCACAATTGCTACTAAAACTTGATTTTTTTTTTCCTTCCTCAAATCAATGATCTTGTGAAAAGTTCTTTCCCACAGGATTTTATCTGTGTTTTTCTCTTTGTTGAAATTTCCCATTCATGGTATACCTTTTAATGTGGAAAGTTTCCATAAAAGAGATAGAAACGTGTATTCATCAGACATGTTATATTTGTGGGTGCATTTTATAATAATACTAAGAACAGTACTTCACCCTGGGTGTTCATGTATGTGAGAGAACTATGTCTCTACAGGAGAGTGAGAGTGCAGACCTTTACAGGGCCCAAGCCATGAGTAGGGTTAATGCTTAACCATTTCCAGGAGTGATGCCCTATAAGCCCCAATGCTACCTGTCATCTACTATCCAGGGAGTGCAATCTTAGGGGATGCTAAAAATCACTTCAGGTCAGAGAGTGGCAAATCCAGGAAGCCTATGAGCAGGAGCACCCCCAGCTCAGCAGGAGTTCATCCTAAGGTCAAAGAGAGAAAGAGCTCACTTACAAACAGGCACAGCATTGCCATGTGACATTGTCTACTTTGGGAAGAGTAAATATAGGAAGGTTGGTTCCACCCTTAACTCCATCTGGGTTTCCTGTTGAGAGTGACAATTAATTCTGTGTTCCATGACAATTGCAGGATTGACCCAAGTGAATAGTGACTGATGGCATCAATTCTGTCAACATCTATACAAATAAAACAGTCACTGGGCAAATTAAATGTTCTCTAGCTATTCACTATTATATGGTAAGGACAAGGTTCAACTTATATGACTTTGCAAGGTCACTAGAAAACTATTGGGCATTTAAAGAAGCATTTCAACAAATTCATGGCTTAGATACCCCTAAATAGACAAATGGCATTATGTTAGAATACTGGGATCACGTGACTCAAGATATTTACTGAGGAAAGTTGAAGATGAAAATGAAAAAACATTTCCATAAATATTTTTTCCTTCTTTTCTTTTTTTCCCATGATTTTTCTTAACCTTTCTACCTCACCTTCTTCCTCCCTCCGTTCCTCTACCCCTCTTTCTCCTTCTTTCCCCCCCCTCCCATCTCTCTTTACTTCTTTCTTTGTTGAGAGAGGCTCTCATAATCATGGAGCACAAGCTGGACTAAAACTCTGTCTAGAGCTGAGGGTGACTTTGCACTGATGCCCCTGCCCAAATCTCCAGTGCTGGCATCGTGCATAGTACTGAAGAGCAAATCCAGGGATTTATGAGTGCTGTGCTAACACTCTAAAAAAACGATCTATGTCCCCTGCTTGATCATCATCACCAATAATTGTTAAAAAAAATAAAAACTTCCAAAGTACTGAAGGGCTCTGACAAAATTGGTGCACACGTGATGAAAATGGATAGATGAATCTAGATAGCATCTCACTTCTCCTCTTGATTTATAATTCCGTGGTTGAAAGTTAGATCAGAGAATTTACAATAAAACACACACGAAAGATGGTGTTTAATACCCGACAATTTAATACTTGGAAGTTTGGTTTAATAAATATCCGATGATGAATAGTAACACTTGGAAATATTTTACACAGTAACCCAAATCTCTTTTAAGTTCTAAGAATGTAAGCACAAGGGTTGTTAGTGAGTTAGCTATGTGAGTAGCTTGTGGGTTTAAGAACTCTTGACTTTGATTGTGTCTGAGGATTTAAGAAAGCATATGATATAGGGACCAGTGAGAGGACTCAGTAGGTTCAGATGCTTGTCACCAAACCTGAAGACCCGAATTGATTCCTGGAACTCACATGGTTGAAACAGAGAACTGTCTCCTGCAAGTTGTCCTTTGGCCTTCACATACATACCTTGATATGTGCCTGCATTCCCCTCACACAAATGAATAATGTAAACCCTAAAAAGGAGAAGGGGTCATAGCAGGTTTTGTGCTATCTGTAATGTGTGCTAACTGGTGAAAGGCAATTGAAATGTTCTGGAAAGTATCTGCAAAAAAACCAAAAAAAAAACCAAAAAAACAAAATGACTTAAGGATTTGCAATAGAGGTACTGTAACATTTTAAACATCATGTTGTCATATGTACAATTTATTAGTACTGTGTTTAGAGCTCCTAATTGCATCACATTTTGTTAGCCCAGGGTGTTACTATGCTATTACAGTTATACAGACAGGGAAGTTAGCTTTCGTTCCCTGTGATAAAATTCCTCAGAAAATCTGTGTCAAGGAAGATGTGTTTTGGCTCCCAGTTGTGGGAGCATCACTGCCTTGTTTTAGGATGAAGTTAAGCAAAACACGGATGGGTGCATGTGGCAGGGGGGGTGCTTGCTCACGTTTGTGGACGGCAGGAAGCAGGGAAAGGTTGGAAAGAAGAGAGGCTGGAGTAGGATAAACAGTTAGTGACGGACTCTCTCCAGTCACACCCTACCTGGAGAGCCCACCACTTTTCAACAGTAAGTTCTATCAATGCCTTAATCCATCAGTGAGCTAGGCACCCTCCTGAACACTGTTGCATTGAGGAACAGGTTTTCATCTCATGAATTCTTGAGGGGCCATTCATAGTCAAACAATAACAATAAAAATATCCTTGTCTTAAAGAAATACATTGTATATATATGTATATATATATATGTATATATATATATGTATATATATATATATACATATATATATATGGGTGTGTGTGTATACATATATATGTATATATGTATATATATATATATAATCCAAAACTTATGGTTTTAAACATATATATTTATATATACATGTATATTTATATATAATATCTAAGGCAATGCTTCTTAAACTTTTCCGCTCATGACCCCTCTATGTTCTAGAGCTATTTATGTGACCCAGGATATATAGGCACACAAAAGGGTTATACAAACCGAACATGTATCAATAGTAAGTAATAAACAATTAAAAATTTAAATAGTCATTTGGTAAGCACATATTCTTATAATTCATTACAGATGACAGCTCACTTGCATACTAATGAGATGAATATATGCTTGTTTGTCTAACACAAACAAGTTCAAAGATACTAACTTTATACATGCTGAGGGATGGAGGTAGAATGTGTGGTGTCTTTACTTTCTTCAAATAAACCATTAAGCTTTCAGAAGAGTGGAAGCCATTGCATGTATTACACAACAGTACAACTCATAGCATAGAGTAGTGTGGAATGGAGCAGCGGTGTTTGGGGCACCAGCTCATGCTAGTGTTGTGTGTGAGACATGCATGTTGTGTGTTCAGAACCAGGGCCGTAAAGTTCCACAATGCAACACAAGCCCTTCCAGAAATATAATCAGCTTCATTTTGCTTTTGAAAGCAATTCTGCTTTTTTACAAGCTCAGAAATCTTTTACTGACAACTGTGACAACTTTGGCAGTTTCAGTAAAGTACTTGCCATGCAAATATGGGTGTCTAAGCTTAGATCTTGATTACACACATCATAAAGTTGGGTGTGCTTGTGCACGCCTGTGATCCCAGGGCCAGAGAGACAGAGATAGAAGTATCCCTGGGGAAAACAAAGCATAAAACAAAATGTTAAGGACACCACACATAGACCACTGGAGTTCCTAGGCACACACACATGCATGCATATGCACAAACATGGAATTCTTTCAGACTTTCCAAGACCTTCACCTCTAGCTACACATACCCACATGGTAAGAAGTTTTGGTTACAAGGGCCAGATTTTAGTCATTAGTAAAGTAGGAGCTGTCAGGTATGTATTTGGTGTCCCTGGTCCTCTTTATTCCTCATGCCATTGCAGCCAGCTGAAGAACTACTGAGCCTTCCATCCGGCCAGCATCTTGGAACTGTCCCCTGAAGGATGTGGACTCACACATTGTGGTGTCCCCTGAAGGCTGTGGGCTCACACATTAAGGTGTCCCCTGGCAGTGCATTTTCATTGCTATAAGATTCATGTATGTTACTAAAAAGCTGCAAGTATAAAAGAGGACAAGGAATACGTGCCATAAGCACATTGATGTGGTCCTTTCTAGATGTCCTGTGTCTCCTGTCAACATTTAAGCCTGCAAAAGAGGGGAAGAGCAGTCCAGCTGCAGCTGCTTCTGCCTTCTACCCGGATACACAGATTCAGTGATCAGAACAGTCTCTCTCTCGCTCTGCAAGTACTCTGTTCCTAGATCATAGCCAATTTTTGAGTTTTTGTTTGTTTGTTTGTTTTAAGAAAGAAAACTGTAGTTTTTAATTTTATTGGGTAGAATGGAATTCTAAGTTCTGGAACTAATGAACCCACAGGAATTCTAGACAAGTTAGTGACTTTAAGTCTATAAAATGTCCCCCCTCTTCTGTATAAACCTCTGTGCTGGTAACAGTTGCATCAAACAAGGAGAAAATTGATAAAGGCTTTCGTTTCCTGTGAGATTTTATATATTGGGTTGTCAGTTTGTAGATGGAACCTTCAAACCAAAATGTGTCCTACCTACAAGAAGTGCAGAGGCAGAGATGGAGCAGGGACTAAGGGAATACCCAACCAATAACTGGCCCAACATGAGATCCATGCCATGGGCAAGAACCAATCCCTGACACTATTAAGGATACTCTGCAGATAGCTGCCTAGCATGGCTGTCTTCTGAGAAGCTCCGCCCAGCAGGTGTCCAAAAAGAGATGCAGAGATTCATAAATGTCACTACCATCTCCAACCAGCAGAAAAGAAGCAACAAAACCGATGTCCTTCTCAAAGCAGTTTATTCAGGAACATAACTATGTGCAGTAAAAAGACCCCCCCGACCTCTCTCGGCCATCCCCTTTTATACCCTCTAGTCCACTCCCCATTACCCCATTCCATGTAGGCCCAGTTCATTGGCTCAGGACTACATTCGTCACATCATCTGATCTTCCATCATGGTGCATCTGGGCAGTGCAGTTTAACGGACGTGGCTATCTTGAGAGATATGAGGAAGTCAGTTGTCAGTCATTAGACTTGGCGGCAGTCCTGGGCACCATCTTGGGGTCGCGGCCAAACCCGCTCCTTACACATAACCAAACATTAGACAGAGCTCAGAGGGTCTCATGGAAGAATCAGGGCAAGGATTGAGGGACCCGGAAGGTATAGGGACTCCGTGGGAGGACCAACAGTATTAACTAACCTGGATCCTTGTGGGATCCTGGGGACTGAACCACAAACTGAGGAACGTGCTTGGGTTGGACCTAGGCCCCCTGCACGTGTGTGCTGAATGTGTGTGTGGCAGATGTACGGCTTGGTCTTCATGTGGGTGTGTCTCTGTCACCCCACTCCCCACAACTGGAGCAGGGAGTGTCTCTACTGTCTCTTCTGCCTGCCTGTGGGTCCTGTTCCCCTAGCTGGACTGCCTTTTCTGACTTCAGTGGGGGAGGATGCCTAGTCCTGCAGTGACCAGTACCAGTGTGGGTTGGTGCCTGGGGTGGGGTTCCCTTTCTCAGAGGAGAAGGGAAGGGGGCATTGGATAGGGGCTATATGAGGGGAGTACTAGAAGGAGAGGAGTGTTGTAGGGAGTTTTGATCTACCTGCCTTTGTTCCAGGAAGTGGCTGTGCTGCCAGCCCCCACCCAGCTTCCCCTGAATCCACAGGTAAAAAAAGACACAGACATACAGTTGTTCCATTTCAACTTGTCTTCTTAGCACAATTGCTGGGCACTCCTGTCTCCCACCTGGAAAATGCACCTTTATCATTTCCCTTAGCCCTGAACCTCCTACCAGTCTTAACTGAGTTGGTCAGTTGAGTTTAGTCCCTGCTAAGTATCTCTGACTACCCATCTATAGGAGCAGCCACACCCTATTGCTCCTCCCCAGACCTCACATGGTTGCCTGGTTCTCCTCTTTCCAAAGCATGGTGAATTCTGTTCTCCTTTTTTGTCTCCCTGCCTGCTTCCAGGGACCTGGAAGTCCCACCTGTCCCTTCTACCCAGAAATTGGCCCATGGCTTTCTTTTCTGACAGATCAAGAACCATTTGGGGAACAAGACCTTTGCATCAGAGCTGCCCCCTACAGAGGGAGGGGGTGGGATGTAAAGTAAATAAATAAATTAATGGAAATAAAACAGAACCCAATAAAATAATACATTATGCCTACAAGTTAGTCTCTACTTAATAATTTGTTATTCAGTGTTTATCAAGATTATCCTTCAGTATCATCTTTTAAGACTAAGATATCATCGTAGGAATATAAAGTTTTATAGTAGAAGATCTGTCCTTTAAGATAGGCAGTGGCATGGTGCCCAAGACAGACCTGCTCACTGCTCATTGCCTTGTTCCAGGCTTCTTACTGCAGCAATGACATGGCCTGACTTAGATCCCATCCCTTTCTTTGACTTGTTTCTTAGCAGTTGACCTACATGCAGGCCCTGGTGTTTGCTAAATTTATTGCTGTATCTGTTTCCTTTCAGGGTTCCGGGCACCTGAAGTTGCCAGGGGGAATGTCATTTATAACCAACAGGCTGATGTTTATTCTTTTGGCTTACTACTTCACGATATTTGGACAACTGGGAGTAGGATTATGGAGGGTTTGAGGTTCCCAAATGAGTTTGATGAGTTAGCCATACAAGGGAAATTGCCAGGTAAGTTCTGGTTTATATGTACAAGAGTTCTTTTCTTAATGTCAGCATGGTCATGTAGAGTTTGGTTACTTTGGCTGAATGCATAGGTCTTCTTAAATTTTGTGATACAATAATAAAGATCACACAAAAAACGTAGTTATTTTAGGCTTAATAAAATCCAAAGGAAGTACTGGTGTTTGGTATTACCTTGGGAGGACATTTGGGAAAGGAAGATTATATTAGAATCAGGCTTGTGTTTGTGGTTCTGATAACAATTGCAGAATGCATTGTAGCCTGGGATGTTTTCATTTGCTTTGAGCAAAGTAATTCATATTCATGAAGAGGCTTTTAATAATTTATAGCATCCTTTGCTATGAATATTAATGAGAAATGGTAAATGAGTGCTTGACTAGGGCAGCTTCATTTTGAATGGGTGCCTCATGGCTCCGACGAATTTCATGACCTTTCATCTGTTCTTGACTATTACTTCATCTGCTAATACAGAATTATGTAGCTATTTCTAAGACTTCCTTCTCTCCCAAGATGTGCTTGAGTATGCACTCAGGACTGCTATGGGCATCAACTACCCTTTAGGGACCTTTAAAGACTCAGGAAAAGGAAATGGATTACTGTCAAACCCAACTCAGATGCCACTTGGCCATCACCCGCATCGCTCCTGTTAGCCTTCCAGTATAAATGCCCTGTTCTCTGTTGTACACCCACTTGAAGAGTGGCATTTCTAGAGGAAATATTAAATGCATGCAAACCAACTGCTTGCTCTAAATGCTTGCTCTCTGTGAGTATTAAAGTAAATGTGTTTTCACAGAAGCTATTTATTATATGAGCAAAAGTGTTTGCAAAGTCTCTGTGAAAATATCAAATAAAAATGCCTTTATTATATTAATTTGATTTTTGTATTTCTTTTTATACCATAAGAAGTCAGCAGATCTTTTATTTGTCTGTTATGGAGTGGTAGTAGGTAGTGAGACAGGAAGATCTTAATCTTGCTATGTAGCTGTTTCTAACATTGAACTTCAGATCATCCTTCATCTACCTCCTAACTGGTGGAAATACAAGGATGGAACTCTTTTGTGATGGCTCTACTGAAGATGAAATTAACAAAACCAACTATGCCATAGAAAACTTAGAATTATGGATCAGAGTTTCCATTGCATTTTTGAACTTATATATGTTGATAGTGAGCACTTAACTTTTGATTTATTTAGTATGCTGGAATGATCATCCTTATGTTTCAGATCCAGTTAAAGAATATGGCTGTGCCCCATGGCCTATGGTTGAGAAGTTAATTACAAAGTGTTTGAAGGAAAATCCTCAAGAAAGACCCACTTCTGCTCAGGTACACTCATGCTAAAAATTTTTAATATTTTGTACCAAACATCATATTCTTTTGTATACTTATAAGCATATGAATATAATTTTTAAATATATACTTAAACACATAAATTAACATATACATAGACAGAGTTAAATGTTATAATGTTTTATATATACTTATAGTGTTAGTTATAAAATATAATTTTTATAATCTCTGTCATTCTAACACACACTGTAACCCCAACACCCCAGGAGCCATCATCATTGATGATAGGTACATATATTTACATATTTCTTTGTGTGTGTATCTATTATTGCTGATATGTACAGTTACATGCATGTATGTCTTTTTATGAAATGTCTTTTTATTGCTGTACTCATTTTTCTACTCAATTATCTACTCACAAATTTTACATGTGAGAAAGACATCTTTCATATATGTTATTCTTTCTTGGGTATCTAAAGATTTCTTTTTGATTTTATGTGGTTTCCTTTATCGATTCTCTTAACATTCCTTCTAGGCTCCACCTCACAGTTACCTGGCATTAGCCAGTTATGCCTGGCTTACTACAAGGAGGCTTCCTCTCCTTCTCCTTCTCCTTCTCCTTCTCCTTCTCCTTCTCCTTCTCCTTCTCCTTCTCCTTCTCCTTCTCCTTCTCCTTCTCCTTCTCCTTCTCCTTC
>NC_034606.1:56583864-56599075 GCF_900095145.1 Mus pahari
TCTCTCTTTCTCTCTCTCTCTCTCTGTATGTGTGTGTGTGTGTGTGTGTGTGTGTGTGTGTGTGTGTGTTCCTTCCCAACTCCCCTTCCTATGCCCTAAATAAATTCTATTCTATACTGGTACCTCAGGGGGAAGGGATTCCTCAGCATGGGCCCACCGAGGCACCCCTCCCACCTCACCATACCTGGCTCTACAAAACATATCCTTGGCTTCTTCTTTCCTTTTTATGAAACACAACATGAACATAATGTCTTCATTTTAATAAGAACATGTTTAGGATCTTTTGATGCTTGTTTCTTTTTAGGTCACATTTTAACGCATCCTTTCCCACAAAGTTATACAATACCTAGTTGTTTTTGTTTGTTTGTTTGTTTTTGTTTTTGTTTTTGTTTTTTGCTTTGTTTTAATTAAAGTTTCAGCTCACTCCTATCTTCTAGGGACTTGGGGAACAAAGGATTTCCTAGTTCTTCCTAGTGAATCTGCTTGGCTTTTCCTTTTAGTCTATCTCCAGTTCCTTTTGTATCCATTGATTCATAGAACCTCTATCAGGGACCCAAAACTGCCACACTAGGATGGGACTCAGGTAGTGGGACCTTTGTCTTCCTTCCAGCCCTTCATTCTGATATTTCCAGACTTACCCTTAGTCTTGCTGCAGCTTGTCAAAGGAACCTTTACTCCATTCCCACCCCTGTGCTCCAGGGTCCTTTAATTCTCCCCCACTGCCTTCCTCACCCTTTCTTTTTAGCCCAGCTCCTTTGTTTTGTGACTACTTGAAGACCTGAAGAACAGGTCTAACAAGGAAACCCATTCACAACATACTTCCTCTGGAACTTGGAGACTCTATAGCTATGGATAGTTCAACTCAGATTGGGCAACAGCAATCAAAGGATAAAATACCTACCCAACAAAGATATCCACAGCAAGAAATAGTCCAAACATCCTAACTATAGATGCTTAGATCCCAGCACAAAAACAAATAAACAAACATGAACAACCAAAGCAGTATGCCTCCTCCAGACACCAGCAAGTATATTATGTTAGGACCTGAGAAAAGCATTTTATCTGAAGTATGAGACAAGGATTTCAAAATAGCAATTATAGATATACTCAAGAACCTTATATAAGATATATGGATAACTATCTCAATGAGCAATGTGAAACTACTCAAGAAATGAACATAGACTTTAACAAAGAAATAGAATCACTAAAGAAAACCCAAACTGAAATAAAATTGGAAATGAAAAATTAAGGATGTCAAAATCCTCAGAGGCATGACTCATCAATGGATTGAAAGATGTGGGAGAGAAAACTTCAGGTTTTGAAGACAAGATAAAAGAAATAGATAGCTCATTCAAAGAAACTCTTAAATTAGAAAAGAAACCCAGGTGCAAAACATCCAGAAAATCTAGAATATTATGAATATATCAACTTGTAAATAATAGGGATAAAGAGATAAACCCAGGTCAAAGGCATAGAGAATATTTTTAACAAAATCACAGAAGACAATTTACCCAAACTAAAGAGGTACAAGAAGCATATAGAACACTAAAAAGAGAGGCCTGAAAAAGAAACTTCCCACAACATAAAATAAAAATGATCTAATATACATAATAAAGAAAAGATATTCAAAGTTTCAAAGGAAAACGACCAAGTCATATTTGAAGTCAAAATCTGGAATGATACCTGTCTTCTCAATGGAGACTTTGGAAGTTACAAGGGCCTGAACTATCATTCTACAAGCTTTAAGAGATTAAAGATGCCAACCCAGACTACTATACCCAGCAAAACTATCAATCACACTTTCTAGAGAATGGAAATCTTTTATAGTAATAAATGCAGCAATCCAGATTTATAGAAGGAATTACAAAGACAGTGTCAGCCTGAAAAGATTAACTACCCACAAAATGATACAGTGGATGAATAATCCCAGAACAGTTAATCAAAAGTGGCAGGGGGAGCACACACCACAATCACAACATAATGAGCATTAATAAATACTGCTCTTGGCTACCTTTCAATATTAATAGCCTTAATTTCCCCAGTAAAAAGACATAGACTAAGAGATTGGATTCAATGCATTTTTAAAATTCATCCAATATTTTAAGTTAGTTTGTAGCTAGAAGTTGATGCAAAGTAATATATTCTGACATAGTACCTGAAAGGAAAGTCTTGCTATACTTTAAGGTGGTTTGAACTTTCATAGATCACCATGAAAATTATTCTTCCATTGTGCTGTGTTGATTTTAAATTATGGTTAATATTTGAAGATTTATTTAACTTTCAGTGTCCTGATCAGAAACAGCTCAGTACAAAAACAATGACCATGACAAACACTCCACCATTGCTTCAACCATGTGGCTCCCTTATTTCATTTCTTATTTTATCATAGTAAAAATTTTCACAGCATAAATACTGTTTCTCTTTATTTGTATTTTATGGACTCCATTGCAGCTCTGAGAGTCTAAAGTGTAGTGTAGCTTTGCAAAGCTTAGACATACAGAATTTGTCTTGGTATACAGTCTGTTTGTACTAAGCATATGGATAATTCATCAGCCATAAAGAAAATAAGGAACTCTCTTCCTAGCATCCTGGCTCTTGCTTCCATTTGCTTATTGTGTACTCAGTGGTCCTCTGTTCTTTAGTGCTTAAAGGAAAACTCAAATGCAGATGTAGAGATGGTTTCTAAATTGTTAAACCAAGTATGGACTTCACTTCCTACAATTGATAGATGTACTTCTTTTCTGGTGTGATGCTTTATTCTTTTCTTTTCCCAGTTGATTGAATGAAATATAGAATTGAGTACAAGTACATAAATTTGGTTTAGTTAACACTTTTGAACTTTCTGTGCTAAAAGAAGCACCTACTGTAGCACACATTCAAAGAGTATATACTATGCACAGTATACAGAGGGTACATATTGTGTTTGTTTTTTATATGTAATTTTATCTGTAACTTGGACTATTGTAGTTAATGATCTAAATGATCAAGTCAAAGCTTAACTGAGAACTGTAGGTTTTGTTTAATACAGCTTTAGGATACATTTGATCCATGAGGAAGAAATGTTAACTTGATGGATGCTGTTTCATTATTTTCAAACTTTCTCAGGTCTTTGACATTTTGAATTCAGCTGAATTAATTTGCCTCATGCGACACATTTTAATACCTAAGAACATCATTGTGGAATGCATGGTTGCCACAAATCTCAATAGCAAGAGTGCGACTCTCTGGTTGGGATGTGGGAACACTGAAAAAGGACAACTTTCCTTATTTGACTTAAACACGGAAAGATACAGCTATGAGGTAAATATGAATCCTTTTAAATAGAATCTTTCAGAATACTTTAAAACAACTTAAAGCCTACATCAGCTAAAAATTACTTTGGAGGAAATCAAATAAGAGCCAATGTAGAAATGTTTTAATTAACTTTCCTTTAGAACAAGTAAGTGGCTGTAGAATCAGGTCATTTTGTTTTAACATCACAGTATATGTATGTATGTACACATGTATGCATATATACACATATAAGTATATATATATATGCATATATGTTTGTACATATATACACATATGTGTGTGTATATATGCATACATGTATGTGGTATGTGTGTGTATGTATCAGCTGATTATGGCTCATGGAATGAGAAGATTGGCAGGAGGCAAAGGAAGACAACAGAATATGAATCTGAGAAAAAAGATGTGACTTATGAGGAAGATGAGCCACAGTCTCTGCCTTCAAGGACTCTGGATTCTGACCAGAACTGTGAACTGTTCACACACAAAAATCCAGATGCCCACGTATACACATACAAGTGCAAGACTATCATCAGGTGTCCATATACGAGGGGTCAGTTTCTCATCAGGTTCCTGTACACAAAAGCCAGATGTCCAATGAATGTCCACACAAAAGGGCCAAATGGTCTTTGGGGGCCTGTCTACATAATAGGGGTCATATGCTCATCAAAGGCTACATACTATGGGTTAGAGAGTCCTCAGGTGTCTACATGTAAGATGAGACATTCATTCTCCAATGTCAGTTGGCCATTAGCCTTCGAATTGGGGCTGTTGTGATCACACATTTCTGGGTCTGTTGGCAGCCAACACTCCCAATAGTGGGGGGATGAGCAAAGGAATCTATATATGACTCCTACAAGACAGATCAATAAGTTGACAGTTGAATTTATAGAGTTAAAAAGTAATTTGATATTTTGACTATTGCCTTGAAATATTCTGCCAAAAATTATGCTCAAGGTGAGTGAACCCTTTCATATGATCTTGATGAAGTAAGAATTGGTTCAGAAAAGAAAATTAATTTCAACCTTTAATTTCAGATTTAGATATACTCTGAAACTTAGGTAGAAAAAAATCTCTACCAGATATACCATCTATTGTTGAAAACTGAATAAAATAGGCATTGATTGTAAAAGTAAGTGCACAAAGGTCGTCATATTTAAGGATGTTGATAACAGGATGTTTCCAACCTATATATGATCTTGTAACTTAAAGTAAAAATCATGTCTCCAAGATTTAACTTTCTTTTCTTTACAGGAAGTTACTGATAGTAGAATACTGTGCTTGGCTTTGGTGCATCTCGCTGCTGAGAAAGAGAGCTGGGTTGTGTGTGGGACACAGTCTGGGGCTCTCCTGGTCATCAATGTTGAAGAGGAGACAAAGAGACACACTCTAGAAAAGATGACTGATTCTGTCACTTGTTTGTATTGTAATCCCCTTGCCAAGCAGAGGTATGGTTATCAGTTAATTGAAGGAAATTATAGAAATTTCAGGTGCTTTAATCATTTGCAGCATTATTACATCAGTAAAGATTTTTCGACTTCTGCTGCTTGCTATTGGTTTTCTTATTTTAAATAGAATCATGAAGGGCCACAGTGATAAGTTTGCCTTTTCTATATGAAGATATAGCTGAGGCAGGTAAAAGTATGTCAGCTATTTCTCATAGGCAGCTGTGGCTATGCTATAACTTCCCCTCTGGTCAGTTTGGTGTGTGTGTGTGTGTGTGTGTGTGTGTGTGTGTGTGTGTGTGTGTGATGCTGAATGTTTATTTTTTCTTGAATGCAGACATCAGTATAGTACCAACTTGGTGATTCAATGGGATGCACTGAAACTGTAGTCACTGAACTACTGCTTTGTGAAATTATCTACATTGTTTATAAAATGTAAAAGTTGTTTTCTTTTTAAGTGCTTGTGAGGTGGCTCAGTAGATAATGAGCAGAGTTGCTCCCAACTTGGAAATCATGAGTTTAATACCCGGGACCCACCTGGTAGAACTGAGTGCTTCAAATTGTCCTCTGTCCTCTATACCCATACTATGGCTCCTGTACACCTTACATCCCCCATGCTAAAATAAATTGTAATAAATTTTAAGCTGTTAATAAGTAACATAGGTTTAAAATAACTCTTAATTTTTGTCATTTATTGAGATCATATTCCAAAGAAATTTAAATTCATAGGCAATTGTTTTATCATTGAGCTGTATATAGATCATAATTAGTATATCTAAGTAGCAGAAGTGTAGGCGTGAGTCCTAGGTTGGGAGATGTATTATGGAAGACAGGATAATTTCTATGAACCATTAGGATTATACTTGATATGCTTCTTTGTTTTAAGCCAATACTGGAAAAAGTAATGTACAATATGAATCTTGGGAGCCCGAAGTGTGAACTGCACTATATAAATTTTGGAGTTGAAACTACTTGGATAGTGCTGAAGAAAACTTTCATTGGATTGAATTATAAAGGCAAAGAGGGCTTTATTCGATGCTACCATTGGGAAAAGATTGCTAACTCAATCTCACTGAAACAAAGCTGGGAGAATTATAGGCACAGGGACAGGTTACAGTTGTGGAAATCATTGAAGTATATTGTGGAGAGTGGCAGGGTATTCTTGTGAATTTACTACATGTCTTTGCTAATTGTCCCTTACTGAAGCTAGGTCCCTATTTTTTACCCCCAGGGACTGGAAAACGGATACATAATCTCTGCTTTCAGGAGGGGAGGCTAAAACTGTGGCCAGAGAGGCAACTGTCTTAAGTTTAGTCAAGATGAGAGAATTTAAAAGCCAGGTTACTCAAAATAATGTTATTTTGTAACAATTTTGGTATTTTTTTTCCCTTTCAGCAAGCAAAGTAACTTTCTTTTGGTGGGAACTGCTGATGGCAACTTAATGATATTTGAAGATAAAGCCATTAAGGTAAATGCTGAATGCATCTTACGTAAAAGTGTATTTTTTTTTAATGAGCTTTTTACGTTATCTCTCCCTAATGTGATAAGAAGCATCATATATTTCTCCCTTATCTATTTATTGTTCCGTACATTTAGCATAATAATACAGCCTCGGACAATACTTGCTGCTGGAGTCAATGATTTATATGAATGAACTGAAGGTAAACATGTCACGAAATCCTATTTGAGATGATAGAAATGGAGATGATTCCATCTGTAGGGTTGAAGAAGACATTCTCTATAAAAACATTCCAGGAAAAAAAAAAAGATACTGAAGTTTGACTTCCTGGGAGGGCAGCTGGAGGCATAGCTCAGTAGAGAATGCAGTGAACCTTTGGGATATCTTGGGTTCATTCCCCAGCCTGACTCCCCTCCTTTCTCTTCTCTTTCCTCCCCTCTACGTGGAAACACTTCTTCGGTGCTGAATTTGTCATCCAACTTCCTGTAATGACTCCTTTAGTTATCACAGTATTTATTCTTCCATCAATTCTTCATGGTTCCCTCTAGTCAATCAGCTTCCACTTCGTGACACCAACATTTTCTTTTAATCATCTAAAGCAGTGGTTCTCAACCTGAGGGTCATAACCTCTTTGGGGCGGTCACACATGGTCATATCTTCAGAGGTCTCCTTTCTGAAGAGAAAGGGAGGGGAGGGAAAGGAGAGACTGGGAGGAGAGAGGGGAAGCTCCAATCAGAAAGTAAAATAAGTTAATTAATTAACTGATTGTGGGGGAGGGGAGGGAGAAAAAAAAGAGAAAGAGAAGCAGCTCTGATGAATAGACAGTTTCCTGCATGCTGTTTCTTTGCACAGGGAAGAGAAGAGTCTGATAACAATGAGGTGACAATGAGGTGACAATGAGGTGACAACTTGAATGCCAGTTTAACTAAGCCCTATCTTGGTAGACATTTTGGAAAGCCTAAATTATTCCATGTCATTTAAAAAAGAAAGCACTTCTGTGAAGTGGAATGTTGCCAGCATCCCATTGCTCACTTAGCCTGCTCTTCTACTCTCTGCAGTGTAAAGGAGCTGCCCCCTTGAAGACACTACACATAGGCGACGTCAGTACGCCCCTGATGTGCCTGAGCGAGTCCATGAATTCATCCGAAAGACACATCACATGGGGAGGGTGTGGCACAAAGGTCTTCTCCTTTTCCAATGATTTCACCATTCAGAAACTCATCGAGACAAGAACCAACCAGCTGTAAGTTATTTTCATTCTCTACAGCCAATTTACCTTTTACTCATGTTTTTTCTCTTTAGAATTATATTAATAAACTACTCACACAGCATATTGATACTAAATATCATCAGAAATGCAACATTTGTCTCTTAAGTGATGAAGCAACCTTAACAGAAAATTTAGTACGTTCTAGCCATCACAGTAGCATTAAAACATTGTTTAATTACTGCTAAAATCAGAAATTTGTAATCAGGAGGGAATGATGTCCAGTTAACTGAAGCTGTGGATTTTTATATATCCAGTTATTTACAAATATCTTAAGTATCAGTTATAACAAAACTTAGATTATGACCAAGTTAGTGACACCAGTTTCAGACGAGAATGAAAATATATAAGCATTGAACTATGATGCACAAATTTTCAAAATCTTTTGTGTTTTAATCTGTTCTTTGATAACTTTATACATGTATAAAGGACATTCTGATTACTATTACCACATGCTCTCAAGTCCCCCTCCCACCCCTAAGTAATTCCCTCTTCCCTCCAAATTCCTATAGAATTTCCAACTCTCGGTGTCTATCTCTACTCTCTGCCTATCTCTGGCTATGTCTGTCTGTCTGTCTGTCTGTCTGTCTGTCTGTCTCTTTCTCCACCGAGTTTAACCATTATCATCTATGCAACCATGGGGTTTCAAGAGTAACTGATGGTTGAGCGCTCAGTCCTAAAAAGGACATTTATGCCTCAGAGGTCATAGCTGAAATGCTGACCTCTGAGCAAGACAAAGACAGCTCAATATAGTCACAACCTCATAGCAGCTACGATTACCTACAGGCCTACTCAAGACTGAACCCATTTCTTGAATTAGCAAGGGGTCCATGGGTCCTGGCCCCTACCCACTGATCTATGTCCTACTGGTGGGTTCTTTGTGACATTATTTATTGTCTATAGTTGAGTTCCTTTGAGTTGTCCAGTAGCTTCCAGTGAAGGGGTTCCATTTTAATTGGATTTTAACCAAATCTACTTTTCCTTTTTATTCTCCTCAGTATCAGGCAGTGTTGGCTGGAGGTAAAAGCAAAAACAAGTCAGATATTGACTCTGCTGTGTATTGGTTTTGCTAACTTGGACAATAACCTATCAGTATACATTTCACTGTCACTCAAATATTGTCTTATTTTTTATTCCGAAGGGATGTTTAGAAGGTTAAATAAGATGAGTGTAAAGATGTTAACATAATGCTTAGTAACTGATGAGCTCTCAAGTACATAAACTGATGTGACAGCTACCAGCTCCCGGTCACAAATCTCTCTTCTGGGGGACTTGCTAGTTGTGTGTCTGTCTGGATCTTCAGTGTTGAAACTAGGGCTAACCCTTGACAGCATTGTCTTTTGTTCTCGTAGTGACTTACTTGGCTTTCCCAATTGTTTCTCAAACCCCTGAACCTCTCTGCAGCTATTGTGGCCCAGGGTGTCTGTGGTTGTGTTAATCGTAGGTGGCTCCTATCCAGTTCTCAGCGTCTGGGCCATACCTTGTTCTCCAGTCTGTCTCCACATTGGAAAAAGAAACCCTGGAGAATGCAAGCCAAATAGACCCTCCTGCTGAAAGTTTCCCGACTATTGTGCTGTATTCATCATTTAGTTCAGCGCACTAAATGATGAATACAGCACAATAGTCTGGATTCAAATTGCACTGCTGCCCCTGTGCTTTGGCTGAATTGGAATCACCTCTACTCCCAAAGATCACATCCCTGGTGTATCCCCAGCCTTTCTGTGTGCTTGCTCTCTGTCTGTCTGCATCCCTCCCTGTGTGGAGCTCTTCCTTGGTCTGCTTCAGTCCGAATGCTGCCGCCTCCCATGTGCGGCCCGCTCTCCTTCCACCCAGGGAAGTTCCCTGGCTTCTCTTTGTCCTTTCACTGCTCCAGGCCTTTCCTTCACAGAAGTTACCTTCTTGCTTTTTAATGTAATTTCTTAATTCCATTGTTCACAGTGGTTCTCCTTGAGCTGTGATCAAAAATTGCTAGGGAGCTCAGTCAGTCTCGTGTCCAGGCCTCGCGTCGTCATGCCAATGAAATCAAGACAACTAAGCATTCTGACTTCGGTTTCAATGTTTTAATGTATTATGATATTAGCCGATTCTAAAACGAAATCATCATTAAGATGTACTCCAGTATATTACGAGTCAGTGTGGATGAGTTGTAGTTTTGCAGTATTTATTGGATGTGTTTGCTAGCATGTGTAAGTATTTGGATAGCCTCCAAATATATTTTTTTCTGTAATAATCACTTTTTATAGAAGTATACAATCCTTAAATATTTTTCAAAGCAGAGACATCCATGTGATATAGAGCATTCGATGGCATCATGGGTACGTACTGGTACCTTGTGTGGATGGAAAACAGCCACAAAGAGCAGCCTCACCCAGGGGTTTATTTTCCTAGAGAGATGAAGACTCACATCACACAGGGCACAGGGAACCAGTTGCCTTGTTCTAAGGGTATTTACGGCTGTGCTCTCCTTTATCCACACACACAGAGGACAGAGCACTGACCAGGGACAGTGTCATCCCAGTAACCTATAGTTAGTGCTGTGGTCATGACTGGAAGACATATGTAGGACTGAGAAATGTCTGCTTTTAGAGCCTATGAGGTTTGTCTTGTGTCTTGATTCTGCACCATGTCAGTCACGTGGCCTGGGGTGAATTATTTGCCATTTCTAAGATGTATTATTTTTTTTGCATATCTAGGCATTGAGATTCATCTTTTTAAAAACATTTATTTGCATTTATTATGCTAGGACAGAACATGGGGCCCCTGTGAGTGCTGGGTGACTTCTCTATCACTGAATTATGCCTGCAGGGATATAACTTTATGGTTAAGGATCAACACAAGATAACACACGAAACTGTTGCCTGGATCTAAAACCCTGTGTACCTGTTCATGCTCACAGAAGCCTTTATAGAAGACACAGTAAACACTTCAGCAAAATCAATGAAAACAATGGCTCTCTGGCAGGAGGGGATATTTTCATCTTCCTTAAAGAACAGAAAAAAATGGAGGGAAAAAAAACCCCTCCTGCCTATTAAAAGAAATATTGATAATTTTTCAATTCCCCTGACATTTCTATATATTCTGTCCAAGTCAATCACAAATTTGAAGTTTCTCACTTTTTTCCAGGTACCCATTCACCTTGCTAGTTCACTCTTTGTTGATCCATTCTTATGTCCACTCAGTGATTCAAATGGGCCAGCATGGCACAGACACTTCACTATGTGTGATAATGCTGTACTGAATTGTGGACATATAGGAGAGACTGGCATTTGTTTTTAGGAAGTGATACTGACAGTCTAGTGTGGGGGACACACTAATGAGTGAGACTTTATGTTTAATAGGACTATGAGAGAGATTACAGCTATGCAATTGGGGGGAGAAGACGGTGGGCTATTCCCATAGATCAGGGAAGAATTCCAGAGAAGCTGACATTTAGGTGAAACCTCAAAAATGAGCCTGAAGCTTGCCATGCAGATGGAGCCTACAGTATCTAAGCTGTTTGTGAGCTATATATAGCACTTATGTATAAGGTTAAAAGAGCAATATTTGAAAATGCTTTCTATTTTCTTCTGTTTTCAAAGAGAATAAGTAACAAGAGTCTAAATTCTTAAGCTCTGTAAATGTTGTACTCATTTGAATCTATTTGGAAGGCTTGTTTTTTTTTTCATATTTGATTGATTTACATTTACAAAGCTAGGGGTTCTTTTATGTTTGGAGACATTGCCACTGTAATTTATCTCCACATCTTTTTAAATCTAGGTACAAATAGCCAATTCTCAGTTTCCCCCATCACTCATGGCAACAAGGATTCTGTTGAAGTGTCTAGAATTTACAGACACTATATTTCTTTTAGGATTTAAGAGGTAGTATAAAATTCCATACAGAATCAGATAGACCTAAACTGCAAAATCAACCCAGAAATGAACATGAGTTGTACTGTTTATTCTATCATCAAGTACAGCCAAAACCAGTTAACCAAAATGGGTTAAAAGTAGCCAAGTCATTCAACTTGGTTGAGGGGAAAATATGCTATAATTACAATAGTGCAACTTGTTTGATTTTGCAAAGAGCGTTAACTTTCTGAATATATTTTTTTCTATCTTTCTCCCCCCTCAGGTTTTCTTACGCGGCTTTCAGCGATTCTAACATCATAGCACTGGCAGTAGACACAGCCCTCTATATTGCCAAGAAAAACAGCCCTGTCGTAGAAGTGTGGGACAAGAAAACAGAAAAGCTCTGTGAATTAATAGACTGTGTGCACTTCTTAAAGTAAATGCATTGGTTACTCTATCTCTGGGTTTACAAGCCAGGGTCCACAGAGAGAGTTGTGGCTTCTTTTTCTTTATTCCTGTCTTCTAGGGAGATTTAAAAAAATTATTTTGGAGAATGTTTATTCTTTGTTAACACATCCTGTATATTTTCTTACACATACATTATATCTCTATATCATATCATACCTATATTATATAGGTATAGATTATATCTATATCATCTATATATCTATGTCTTTGAGTATAAGTGACTTATTTTTCTTTCGTAATTTCTGGATTTCACAGAGAGCATTGAAACTAATCCCTTTATGTTAACACTGGGAAACTTCATTGTGTTTATAGTAAATACTTACAAGTTGTAACATTCATTACAAAACAATGAATATCCATCTAATCCACTTGAGGATTTCCTAAAGTTGAGAGGTTATGGCAATCGTCAATATCTTTGAAAACTTGTGCTTCAAGAAAAGGGATGTGCTTCCTGGCTTTTTGTGTTAAACAGTTGAGATCTGCAGGCTTGAACTCTACCCAGAGCCAGCCTTCCATCTTTCCAGGCTTTCCTTCCAGTGCAGAACCTGATGCTTGCATGTTTACTGAATATGTATGTGCAGGCTCTGTTCCTGTCATTAATCCCTAAACAATACAGCATAAAAGCTATTTACACAGAATTTACATTACATCAGTACAATGAGTCATTTAAAGTTGGAGGGAGGATAAATGGAAGCTTCCTGAAAAGGCTGTGCTGTTTTTAAATAACAAATCGTAATTCCTGTGATTTTTGGTAACTAAGGCCAGGGAACCTGTGTTCAGAATTCCAAGGTGACTGCCTTGACACCTTCATGGTTTAAAATGTTAGTAAAGCTGTACGTGCATAGCTAAATCTTCCAAGTCTCCTAAGTGCCCCTAGAGAGGTGAGTAACTACTTCCTTTATGTTTCCAGGGAGGTGATGGTAAAAATAAACAAGGAATCGAAACATAAGCTGTCCTACTCTGGGAGGGTGAAGGCCCTCTGCCTGCAGAAGAACACAGCGCTCTGGATCGGAACTGGAGGAGGCCACATCTTACTCCTGGATCTTTCTACTCGGCGAGTTATCCGCACCATTCACAATTTCTGTGATTCTGTGAGAGCCATGGTCACAGCACAATTAGGCAAGTTTCTTTCCTTTAGATAAATCCATACCTTTTATGATGACAAAAATACCATTTTTTTTAAAGTAAAATTTCTTTAAGGAGAATTCTGATGCCATTGTAGTGCTTTCAAGGGTCACATGATGAAGCCATCACTGGGCTAACCCTCTGAGTAGGGCCAGTTAACACTGAAGTGGATAGATGCTTTTAGTCTCTTAAGAGAGGCAGGCAACCTCAGATGCAACCAATTTAGCTCTCAAGAGCTCTTTTCACTATATGTAAGGCAAAAGAGAAAGTGCATACAGTGTATATTTCACTCTTCATCCAATGAGTCAAATGAATGCTTATTCTGTGCTTACTGTAAAGTCAAATGAATGCTTATTCTGAGCTTACTGTAAGCTTCACACACTTGCCAGCTTCCTGCTTGGGTTTTACTCTTAATTAAATAAATTCATATTCTTAGAGCAATGAATGCACAATGAACTCCCAAGTCCACAGTTAGCTTTGCTAACTTTTAAATTTTATTCAAGCTTCGGTTCGTAATCTTGTTCATAATTTTTTTCCCACTTAAATGTGAATAAATCAGGGTACCGTGTGGACTATGTTTTTCACGAAGGAATTTTTTAGTATCTTCTTTTGATGAATAATTTTATTTAGAAAACAGTAATCACCCCATGTATGTAGACCTAATGACAAAATATTTCAGTAGGGTGTGGCACCCCAAAAGCAGGTTTGTGAAACTTTAACAAACAGGAAGAGAAACACTTGCCATAAGAGGAATAAATTTAGCACTGAAAGGAGTTTCCCCTGCCTGGCATGGGCTCTTCATCTCTGGATACCTGAGCTGCATGTGTGAGCTAGAATTAGGTGTGTCTGGGATTTCAAACCGTCATATATGTGTTAAACAACCAGGGAGGGAGATATGACAATGGTTGTATCCATAGTCACTATCTACCAACTGTGTTAAATTCTCACCTTTGGTTTGTATGCCTTTTGGGGTCTAAGTGGTTGGTTATCACTAAAGTCTCAGTTCAGTGAGTTGTGAGTGGTCAAGATGAGTTACAACATACACCATCTGCTAGTGTTTCAGGTACCTGTCTCCATGGTGGGGCACTTTTCTTATTAGTTCTGACTCAGGAAAGTGGAGTCTCTCACAGGGCTCTGTTCTGCATGAAGCATTGGCCCGTGGGGCTCTTCTTAATTAGTCACATTGATCTCTCATCTTGCTTTTGGATGCAGTAGCTCATGTGTTATAACTCAAAGAAGCTTGAGGTGACGAAGTTGAGGTCCTTCTTCAGGTTTTTGAATGCCATCACCAACATGACATTGAGCAGTTTTGATCCTCCCCCCTTAATGACTGGATCTTTATTAGAGCATAAATTCCATGTAGATTTGGAGAGTCTGCATGTTTTCATCCTTACCATATTGTTAGGATCCTGTCAAAGACCCAGTATACACCACACGGTAGACAGATCATTGCCAAATAAATTAGCCAATGACTCAACAGATGTGATATTATAGGCTCTCGGTGAACCTGCCCACCTGGCTTTCCAGTTGCCTAGTGTTCTCTTTGACTAATGCACTTTCCTGGGCTTCTTCTCATTTAATGTTCTAACGCCAGGGAGCAGTTAAGTGTAGACATCAAACCATTATATAACAGAGGTTAAAGCGTAGTCTCACATTCTTATAAATAGCCTAGGTTTTCTTTTAAAAATGCTGATCTGTTGAAGAGGTTTTTAAATAACTGAAGTGTGCCCTAAGGAGTAGCAGTGGCAAGATGGGGAGATTCCTCAGTAGTTAGGAACACTGACTGCTGACCTCTTCCAGAAGTCATGAGTTCAGTAACCTGGCAACCACATGGTGGCTCACAACCACCTGTAATGGGATCTGATACCCTCTCCTGCTGTGTCTGAAGACCACTACAGTGGACGCACATGCATAAAATAAATAAATCTTAAAAACAAAACAAAACAAAATAGTAGCAGTGGTAACTCAGGTCCAATATATTTGTGTTTAAAATGTGGATAGCTAAATTTTTAAGAGTTGAATTTAATGCATTATTTTAACAGATTTTTTTTTTTTTTTATGTCTTGTTTTGGTAAAGGAAGCCTTAAAAATGTCATGCTGGTTTTGGGGTACAAGCGGAAGAGTACAGAGGGTACCCAAGAACAAAAAGGTAACACTAATGTCATGCTCCGTGCAGAGGAGACTGGCATGAGGGGACAGCACCCTGTGCATTGTAGGCTGATGGCTTGTGTAACACATCCGACACTCAGCGATATCTTCATCAAATGTTACTGCTTGTGCGTGTGTGCGTGTGTGCACTAGATGTTAGGGTGCATGTGCTACAGTG
>NC_034606.1:56599777-56601794 GCF_900095145.1 Mus pahari
GGGCCAGAGAACAACATGAAAGAGGTGGCTCTATTTTTCCACCAAGTCGTTCCCAGAGTTCAGACACAGATCTTCCAGCTTTGCAGAAAGTACCTTTAGCTGCCGAGTCATCTCATTGGCTCCCATCAGCAATTTCAATTCACGATTTAAAATGTAGGTAATACAGACATTTTCAAAATTAAATGTTAGCAACTCAATAAAATTTAAATTAAGTGTAATATTGTCACAATTTATTTTCATAGGACTATCTCTATGATGTCCAATATTGAACAATACTTAAAATAATTCTATTTCTTTCAGTAAACGAAATGCTGGGTTATAAAATGCTCTTCTTGAAATTTTGGAGCTCCTTAATATCTGATTACCATTTCCAAGGGGAATTTGTTTTATAATAGCAATAACTTGGTACATTAGGTTAAATTTATGTGTATACATTTATTCAGAACAAAATATACACAAATAAAATTGTTTCATAGTGGATTGTTGAAATATAATTTCTCTTCTCCTTGCAGAGATACAATCTTGTTTGTCTATTTGGGACCTCAATCTTCCACACGAAGTGCAAAATTTAGAAAAACACATTGAAGTAAGAACAGAATTAGCTGATAAAATGAGGAAAACATCTGTTGAATAGAAAGACATCAGACAGTCTCGATGTTATATTGAATAAGACATCAGAAATCCTCGTCACTATATTGAAAAAGACATCAGACATTCTCGCCAATATGTTAGAAAATGAACTCTTCTTTTTAAAATATATATTTTTAAATGTTTACACTGAAAAGAGTATGCCTATTCTTTACAAAGCTCATATGTATATGAAGGAATGTGTATGTTTTATGTTTAATTTAATATATGTAAAAATATTTATCAGCAAATATGTTTTAAAGAACTATTTAATTTAGTACTATATTTTCTATACTCCTTAACTAATTTGAAGGGATAAGCAAAAGAAATCCTCAAAGCATTTAATTTCAGTATTTATACTAAAATTAATTAAAAAAATCATGTTTGTTTTGCTATGTATTGTGAAGATAAAGTCTATTTTAAATTGTTCATTAAGAAACAGATGTTGCTTGATTATCTACGGACTCAGCAGAATACAATAAAATATCTGGTCAATTTCCAAGTTAGAGACTCTTTCATATCTTGTTTTCAAAAGTGAATTATCATCATAATGTAAACTGTCATATTTTCACTAATAAAAATTTTTGTTAGCTCATATTTTCACTAATAAAAATTTTTGTTATCTTGAGTGCTGATGCAAACTGCAGATAACACAATCTCATCTAAAAGACAATTAATTCCATTAAAGCTACCGAGAAAACATAACACAGTTTGTGAGCAAAGGCCTTGTTTTCAAAACCCAATAGGAAACTTAGTGAAAACTGCAGAAAAGTAGTAAAGCTAGAAACATGAAGGCCTGGTGTCTGAGAAGGACAGTCTCTCAATTTCTACTCCACCTTTAAGTGTAGATGCCCTAACATTTATATAATTAATGAAAATACAGTGTTCATGTCTTTGTGTGGTACATTTCTTTCCTTTGTATATATTTATTATCTACTTATATGTGTGATCAATGTATATCTGTGTGGCATACACACAAATGGAGGTCACAACCACCTGCAGGATTCAGCTGTCTCCTTCCACCATGTGGATGCCAGAGATCAGACTCAAGCTATCAGGCTCATCATGTCCTTACTTGCTGAGCATCTTGTTGGCTCTGGCCCCAGGTGCTATGTGTGGTTCTCAGTACTAAGACATACCTCTAGCTACTTGCTTTCTCCTTTCTCCTTGATTTTGTTCTAATGCATCGTCTTATACTTTCCCTAAATTTGTGGCCCTACATATATAAGTGTATACATATATATGTACATACACACATATATGTATACAAATAAAATATTACTATCACAGCCGGGCATGGTGGCGCATGCCTTTAATCCCAGCACTTGGGAGGCAGAGGCAGGCAGATTTCTGAGTTCGAGGCCAGCCTGGTCTACAGAGTGAGTTCCAG
>NC_034606.1:56601849-56634665 GCF_900095145.1 Mus pahari
CAGCCAGGGCTATACAGAGAAACCCTGTCTCAAAAAACCAAATAAATAAATAAATAAATAAATAAATAAATAAATAAATAAATAAATAAACTATCAAAATTACATAATTCTACAGTTACCACCAAACCATAGAAACAAATATATATATGTTTCCTGAATAAGGAATTTAATGCAGCAGAGCAAAAATAACCAGTCATATACTCATTTAAGTTAGACCCATTCTGATTAGATGACTTCTGTGGGGAATTGCAGGCTGGTCTCCAGTTGAGCTGAGGTCTGACCCCTGATTGTCGTAATTCACCTACATGACAAGGTAGGCATTCCCTTATGCTCTTAGAACTCTGGCCCCTGCCTAAGTTACCACCTCCCACAGCCCCCCACAAGAGAAGCATGGTCAATAATTACTTAGACAATGGCCCAAGCTTCTGACCTTCAGGCGAAACTCCTCCCCAGTTACCTAGCAACAGTAAAGACCATAAAAAAGGGTGTTCAGCCCCCACCTCACTCTCTTACTCTTCAGCTCTTACTCCTCACTCTCACCTTCTCTCTCTCCCCTCTCTTTGTCTTCTCTCCTCTCTTCTTTCTTTGTCCTCTCCTCTCCTCTCTCCTCTTTTTTTTCTCTCTCTCTGTAGCCTTCTCTCTCTCTCTTTCTCTCTCCTTTTCTACCTTCTCTCTTTCCCCCTGCATTTGTATAATAAAGCTCTTAAACCATAGAGAGTCTCTGCTTCATCAAGATCTGCTGCACACTCTAGTCAGTATTGGGAACCTCTTCCCTTATCCCTCTCTCCTATAACCCTGGGGTGACAGGGTGTCGCCTCGGGGTCCCCGGTGGGGGGGCTGCCCCTTGTCCACCCCCCACCGAGTGGGGTCAGAGGCTTAGATGTCCACCCGGGGCCAAGCAGAATGTGTCCAGCAGCTCTCCCCGAGTCTGCCTGCCCAGAGCACAGGAACTCTGGCCGGACGTGGGCTATTTCTCCCCCCTTCTTCCCCAGGGCCTCCCCGGGCTCCCCTTTTTTTGTTCCCAACAGACTTCCTACAGGGGGTATTATTATATATGTGGTAATGTGAGAAATATTCCCACTGTAGGAACTACGCTTTTGGTAAGGCCACTGACCATGACTGATACTCATCATTTTAAGTTAATCCCCACTAGAGGATAACAAACAGAACTGGCCAGAGTTTTAGCTATTAATACTTTAAAATACTTTCTGTTAAGATTAATCAAATTCTTAACCTGGAAATAGTTTCCACTTTTCATAGTGACATACTGTACTGGCTGGTTTTGTGTGTCAACTTGACTCAAGTTAGAGTCATCAGAAAGGAAGGAGCCTCAGTTGAGGAAATGCCTCCGTGAGATCCAGCTGTAAGGCATTTTCTTAATTAGTGATCAATGGGAAAAGGCTCATCCCATTTCTTTGTGAGCCATCCCTGGGCTGGTGGTCCTACATTCTTTAAGAAACAAGCCATATGAAGAGGGCCAGTGAGCAGCACCCCTCCATGGCCTCTGCATCAGTTCTTGCCTCTAGGTCCCTGCCATGCTTCCTGACTTCCTCTGGTTATGAACTATGATCTGTAAGTATAATCCAAATAAACCCTTTCCTCCCCAGTGCTTTCTGGTCATGGCGTTTTGTTACAGCAATAGAAACCTATCTAAGACAAATTGGTACCAGTGTAGTGAGGTATTGCTGTGACAGACCTGACCAAGTTTTTGGTAGGATTGTAGAAGGACTTTGGAACTTTGGGGTAGAAGGGTCATTGGGTGTTAAGAGCTCTATGTAATGTTGTGTAGGAGCTTGGAAGAAAAGAATGTTGAGAGCAGTATAGAGGATGGAATCTTCCCTTGTGACTTTTCAGAGGGAAGGGTAAAGACTCAATCAGGTCCACTTGCTACTTTGATTTAAGAGTCTGTGGTTCCAGTTAGCTGGAGCTGAAGAGTCAGTTGCGATTAACAAGATACTAGAACTACTGAAGTGAAATCTTTACCGGGACAATTGATGCTTGTTAACTAGAGCTAAGAAATTAGCATCAATTAGAAGATTCAGCCTGGAAGTGGTGGGCATGCCTTTAATCCCAACACTCGGGGGCAGAGGCAGGCAGATTTCTGAGTTCAAGGCCAGCCTGGTCAACAAAGTGAGTTCCAGGACAGCCAGGGCTACACAGAGAAACCCTGTCTAGGAAAAAAAAAAAAAAAAAAAAAAAAAAGAAGAAGAAGAGACCAGATTCACTGACCTGAAACTTTCTGGGAAGTGTTTTATGAGAGTATGGAGTAGTTGTGTACCAGAGGCAGCCATGGTTGTACCTTGTGTTGGCAGCCAGGCTGGATGATGTGTAAGAATCACCCGGGTGGTTTTGGTTTTGAAGGCATAGAGGGAGTCATGGAGAACACCTGAGGCTTGGCACTGTGAGGGGTCAGGAGAGGGCATTGGTGAAGGTACAGCCTTTGTGGTAGTTGAAGGTCCAGGACTGAAGGGGCCATGCAAAGAAGTTGAGGTTTGGCATCATGATGAGAACCTAAGAGAGGTTATTGGTGAAAGTGCAGCCCAGTTGCAGCAGAAGGTCCCAGCAGTTGATGCCAGCACTGTATAATGAACGCCAAGAACAGCAGCAGCAGTGAAGTGGAGCAGACTGGAGGCTGGAAGACAAGCTGTGTATGCTAGGAAGGCAGAGCTGGAGAAGTGACCCAAGAGCTTTGGAGGAGCCCAGAAGATCGAGAGTGAATCCCAGACATTGGATGGTTGGAGTTTGCTTTGCTTTGATTTGATGGTGACTGTGCCCTGATTTTTCTTTCTTGAACTAAGAAAATACTTGGTTCATTTTTTTTTAAAAAAATAAAAATTTACAGGCAACTACAGCTAAAAGACCTTGAACAACAACAGCAACAAAACGATTTTGGGTTTTTAGAGAGCCTGAACTTTTTAAAGAAAATACAATTTTATTGTGCTTGAATTTGTAAAGACTGTGGGACTTCCAAAAGTTATTTACATTTTTTAATTTGAGATCTTGAGAAATGAAGGGAGTGGCTTAACAGGGATGTGTTCGTGTGTCAAGTTGACAAGGGGTCAGTTGTACTGGCTGGTTTCGTGTGCCAATTTGACACAAGCTAGAGTAATAAGAGAGGAAGTGGCCTGAGTTGAGTAAATGCCTCCAGGAAATCTAGCTGTATGGCATTTTCTCAGTTATCAGTCAATGGAAAAGGGCTCAGCTCATTTGGATGGTGCCTTCCCTGGGCATCTGTGTTCTATAAGAAAGGTCAGTGGAGCCAGGCCAGTAAGCAGCACTCCTCCATGGCCTCCGAAGCAGCTCCTGCCTCCAGGTTCTATTCCTGTTCGAATTCCTATCCTGACTTCCTCTCATGATGGACTATGATCTGGAAGTGGAAGCCAAATGAACCCTTTCTTCCTCAACTTGATTTTTGGTCAGGATGTTTTGTCACAGCAAAAGAAACACTAAGACACATATTAACTTCATTACATAATTAACAACAGAAATTCAGTCATAACTTTATTCATTATCTTGTGATAATTTCTATCATTGTTTCCTGAGTGTGCAATATTTTAACCAGGTAGGTACAGAAATAGGAAAAGAACATTGAATAATTATGTACAAACATGAAATCATGAAATAGATTGAGACTTAACGGTGGGAATTAGCACCATCTCTCTGGAGCCTTGCATTCAGCTATGTATGGGTAATACATGAGGAAAGAGCAGAGCTTTTCCTTGGAAATGTATGGAACCACTGAAATTCCATTTTCTATAATGCAAATAGCTGCTCAAATTCTAAAAGATAACATTTTTCGGGGGACTGATGTAGACCTTAAAGAAAACTGCTAATCATTATAAAAACACCAAAAAAGACCATTAACAACTTATCTAATTTTCAGAAAATTCTTTTTTCAATGTAGAAAATTTAAATTAGAAAAAAATGAAAAACATTCTCTCTGAATCTTATTTTAGCCAACACTGACTGTTTGTCTATAAACTGCTTTATAGCCAGCAGTCTGTGATTGGGGAGATAAGAGTGTTTGCCTTGCAAGTAGAAAGACAGGAGTTCCATAGGAAAGCCAGACCTCACATAAAAAAGGCTGAAGTGCCCCCATGCTTTTGATGCCAGCACTGCTAATGGAGAGGCAGGTGGGTCCCTGGGGCTCACTCAGTTCCCAGTCTATCCTAGTCAGTGAGCTCCAGGCCAAGGAGCGATCCTTCCTCAGATATCAGAATTGTGACTTCACCTGAGGAATGCCACTCGAGGATGGCCTCTGGCCTTCACACACACACACACACACACACACACACACACACACACACACACCTAGGCATACACACTTATACATATAGATACACAAACATATACACACTTATACACTTATACATACACACTAATACATACCTACTCATACATACACACACATACATATACATACATACATGCACACACATATACATACACATACACATACAAACATACATACACACATAAATACCTACACATATACACATACATAAACAAACATAAACACATACATACACACATCAAACACACACTCAAATACACACAAAGATGCAATTAATTTTCCTCAGAAAAGTTAAATAATCAACATTAAACACGAGTAATAAGAAAGACGGTAGGCTTCTCTGCATCCAAACTGAGCATGCAAATGTTCAGATATTAAAGCGAGAGGTGGCACTTAGCTTCTTTATGAAGCTATCACTTTGTCAGGGGTGAAGGAGGATAATTACAGCTCCACAGTGTTGACACTACTAGCCTGAGTTCTTCCAGATTTTTAAGGACTTCAACTCAAGCCACAGAAGTAATTCATGGCTTCAATACTGAAATGGGTTTCAGGCATAGCTGCTACAACGGTACACTTGGGAGTGTATTCGTGACATTTTAATACAGGCTTAAGTATGTAGATGAGAAAGGACCACTCAGGAGATACATCCAGGTGGGGATTTCGGCTTCCTGAGGGGGAATAAGGAAGATGAGGATGTAACCCAAGGTGAGCACCAATTCCTCAAGGGATGGGAGTTGCATTGTGTAAACCCTCACCATCTCTCCCCTTTTAGGGATTCTCAAGGAAGAGAGAGATGAGGCAGCTCCAGAGATGCTGGGGAGGAAATTATGATCTGACAAATGAAAACCAGAAGGGATTTTAGTCCACATCCTTTTCCTGTGAATGGGTTTTTTAGTTAGATTCCTATGAAACTATAGGATTTGGCAGGGATGAGAGAGTGGCCTCAAGTAGCCGTTGCGTGTCCTGAAAAAAAATCTTGCTCCACCACTAGCAAGGACTTCAAGGATCGAGACCGAGGGACATCTTTTCCCCATTATCGTATTTCCTAGATGTTCTCTGTCTTTTCCTCTGCCTCTGCCATGCATATTGTCAGGATGAATATGAGAACAAATGGTTTGACTGAGAACAGAAGCAATACAACAAGATTTTAAAATCTCCAATTCAGAAGGAGCTGAAACCTTGCTCTCCCTTTGCCCAGCCATTGCTTCTGTGACAAAGTGAGAGGTGAGTGCCACGAAGATGCCACCCTTGGTTCTTCTGATCTTTCAAGGCATTAAGCTTGTGCCTACTTACTCTTCAGCTGTGAACTGTAGGCAGGAGGCCTCGGAGTCAAGGACTTGCTGTGTGAACACAGAGTCCTGAGCAGACATGGGAACAAAGGTGAGCTTCCTGATCTGTTGTTCTCTTTTTTTTTCTTTTCTTTTTTTTTTTTTTTTTTTTTTTTTTTTTTTTTTTTTTTTTTTTTTTTTTTTTTAAGATTTAAGATTTATTTATTTATTTATTATATGTAAGTACACTGTAGTTGTCTTCAGACACTCCAGAATCAGATCTTGTTACAGATGGTTGTGAGCCACCATGTGGTTGCTGGGATTTGAACTCCGGACCTTCGGAAGAGCAGTCGGGTGCTCTTACCTACTGAGCCATCTCACCAGCCCGATCTGTTGTTCTCTTGACATTTGATACCCTGCCTTACCCAGAGAGACTCTGGGTGCCAAAGACTTGGCTTAAAGAGTGGGGAGGAAGAAAGAATGCCGGCATTTGCACTCTGTTGCTTTGCTTCAGTGACAATTCACTATGCCATGATACTTGAACCAGAAACCTAAACTCTACACAGTACCCCATATAAGTTACTTCAACTGATTGTCATTGAACCTGTGCACTCTAACCCCATAAAACAGTGTGGTCCCCATTTATATAGAAGAATGTGATAAATTGGGTGATCCTGGAAAAAGCTAAAAAAAAAAAAAAACAAAGCTAGCATTCAGTCAGAGACTCTAGGGATGAACAGAGCCCATTCTTCACAACGAGGTGGCACACACCCATGTGCAGTGCCTTTGAAGCGTACATCTTTTTAAAATGTATATTGCCAAATGCTGACATTTGTGGCATGAGTGTTCCTGCCTGCAGCAACACTCTAAACCAGGTCCGTCCTGAAATGCGGGGCTGGGCTGGAAGGGATAAGACTGTGAGAAAGAATGGGGCTAGGACAAAAGATTCTGATCAAAGCCCAATGTTTAATGTATTACTGAGTTTATATAACATGGAAAAAACCCTTCCCCCCAGCCCCAGTCTTGGGGCCTAGTTCAGGTGCGAGCAGGTAGGCAGAACTTCAGGAAGATGACTCTGGAGAATCTCAGGAGCTTATCAGCAGGGAGCGGCATCTGCCCTGAAAGGCGACTATTTTGAAGAGCGCCAGCAGGTGCAAACAGTAGAGCCAGCTTGGCAGATCAGAAGATACCACAGCAGGTGGCCCAGTGCTAGTGGCTGCAGAGGTCTGGACCAGCCTGCTTCGAGGCTGGAAGGAGGCTACAGTGGCAATTTCCCATTTCCTGACAACTTGATACTAATGTATGAGAAACACTTGAGTAAGGATGAAAGATACAGTAGTTAGATAAAATAAATGATAAGAATAATGACCTTGGAGAACATGTTAGGGAAAAAGAATATTTCGAACACTAAGTTTAAAAAGACATAAAAGGAAGCTAGAACTTTATGTAAATGACGACATTTTACCCATTTAATTGCAAAAATGGACCCTGCAAGTTAATTCAAAGAACTTTCTATTGTTATTTATTGAACATACATGGTAGCAATTCAATATACTAAAATTACCTTCAGTTTTACTTTAAAATCAAATTAGAAAGGAAAGGAAGGAGGAAGGAAAAAAGGAAGGAAGGAGGGAAGGAAGGGAGAAAGGAAGGTACAGGGAGGGAGGGAAGGGGGAAGGGAGGAAAGGAGAAAAACTGTGAATTGGAAAGACCTTGCTCCAATCCTAGAGTAATTATTTGTGAGTTTCTGACAAAATTCACTTTAATCCGGTCTGGGTTCATCTTGAGAGGCGGGCTGGCCTGAAATGGAATGTTCGAGAGAAAAATAAGTTTAATGTAGGAACTCAGTTTATATAGTGTGGGAAAAAAACCCAGTCCCCAACCCCCAGTCTTTGAAGGTACAAGTGAAATGTCTGTGGGCGGGTCCAAGGATCAGAGCACAGATGAATGTCCATAGGCATAGGCGGGTCCAAAGGATGTTGTCTTCTGGGACAAATGGTCTTCTCAGCAGGCAGTGGAGACAAGGCACAGGTGAGCAGCTCTGGTGGATCTGAAGGTTACTGCTGGTGGATCATAGCGCCTGCAGGGGGCTGGGTTTAGAAGGACAGTGATTAGTGTAAACAGAAAGGTAGGCTTGGCGGATAACTGCAGGTGGTCCAGTGGCAACAGAGACCTGGGAGACCCCAACAATTATTCATGGGCTCATCAAACTGGATTAAATCCTGAAAAGAGCTGGTTAAGCTCTTTCCTAACTGTAGACTGTTGGGAGCAGTGTATTTGGAAGGAAGAGTACAAACAGAGATGGAAGCCAAGGGTTGAGACCAAATTGTATGCTGATTTCCTGTCTAAGGTTTCTTATAAAGAAAACATTTAATTATGGGGTGACTTACAGTTTTGAGGTTTAGTCTATTATCATCATGGCGGGGGAGGGAAGGAAGATGGCACACAGGCAGACTTGGTGCTGGAGAGGAAGTTGAGAGTTCTATACCTTGATCTGCAGGCAGCAGGAGGAGACTGCTAACACTGAGAGTATCTGAACCTTATGCTCACCCTCTCCTGATGCACTTCCTCCAACAAAGCCACACCTACTCCAACAAGATCACACCTCGTAAAAGTACCACACCCTATGGGCCTTTTGGAGTCATTTTTATTCAATCCACCACATTCTACTCCCCGGTCCCAATAGACTTATAGCCATATCATAGTGCTAAATGCATTTACTCCAACTTCAAAAGTCCCCACGGTCTATCACACAGTATTTCAGTATTGCCACTGTTTAAAAGTGTAAAGTTCAATGTCTCTTCTGAGGCTCATGCAATCTCTTAACTGTAATCACCTGTAAAATCAAAATAAAAAAAGCAGATCACATATGTCCAACATACAATCGTACAGGTTATTCAATACCATTTTAAAAGGGGCGTAGTGAGGAAATGCTGGACCAAAACAAGACTGAACAGTGGCTAGTCAAACTTCAAACTCTGCATTTCTATGTCTGACATCAAAAGCTCTCTTCAGATCTCTAACCTCTTTCAGCTGTATTGACTCCAACACAGTTCTACTTCCTAATAGCAGCTCTCTGTGGCAGGGAACCTCGGGCTCTGGCATCTCCAACATTTTGGGGTCTCCAAGGCAATCCAGGCTTCACCTTCACAGCTTCACACTATGGTCTCTCTAGGTCTCCATGCAGGGATGCCCCTGACACACCCCTAGCGTCATTGGATTTCCTTAGTTGCAGAGGGATAAGCCCTTTCTTATCCTTGACTCTAACACCGGAAGCACATGCTGAAGCAGTCAAGTTCTGCTACTTGCTGGGGCTGGAACATGCTCTCCTCATTCAATGACACCTTCACCAGCTTTCTGTTTTCCATGGCTTCCTTCACGGCTTAAGCTTGGCTGCTCTGTAACTTGCTCTGTAGATCAGGCTGGCCTTGAACTCTGAAATGCAGCTGTCTCTGCTTTCAGAGTGCTGAGATTAAAGAAAGGCAAGGGCCACCAGCCCAGCTCTTTGTTTTAATTTAATTCCTTTGCGCAAGTTGAAAGCTTAGCTGGGTGGGGTCTTGCCATGAGATCACTGATCCTTTTATTCCATTTAATATCTGGATTTTCTTTAATCTGTTTATTTCCTTGAACACAGGACTCAGCTCCATTCTACTTCCTGCACCCCTTTCTTCCTTGAACTGTCAATTTTGTACTTTTTTTTTTTTTGCTAAGTTTTCTCCTTTTCATTATAGGTCTTCATTGGAGGGAACACTAGCAACTATACAACAAAAATCAATATTATATTGCTCTGAAATTTTCTCTGCCAATGCAATTAATGCAAAACTCTTCAATTTAGCTTTTGGCAGACTCTTCAGACAAGGGCAAAAGGCAGCTACATTCTTCAGCAAAATACAAGAACAGGCTGTAGGCTACGTACTAAAATTTCTTCTTTTGTATAATCACTTGGTTTTAATGGTTCAAATCATCCAGAGCACCACTGTCTTTCATGTTCCTCCTAGTATGGCCCAGTAGATCATGCTTAAAACATTCCATCACTTTCCTAACCTAGAAACCCAAAGTCTAAAATTCCTCCAAGCAAAATCATGGCCAAGGGTGAGGCATGAAAATCAGCCTGAGCTTGCAGTGGTGATGGCTGTGGCCATGGTGTGGTAGTAGCAGCATCAGCAAAGACTGGTTAAGGAATTGGGAGCAGTGACCAGAAGGGGAGGGAGCACAGGGCAAGGGACCCAGTGACAGCCCAAGAGGTACTAAATGTAACAAGTTCACATCATGCATGAATGTAAGTTAGTCATTTTTGGCTTAGAAAAATGTTGGGATGTCAGCTCTGACTGTACAGTTTACTCAAGGAATTTCTACTGAAAAATATGATTGTATGATAGAAGATTCTTATAGAAAGCATGTTGAGGTAGATATGCAACAGTGTATTCTTGAAATCTTGGATACTGCAGGAACACAACGACTTACAACAAGGGGAGATTTGTACATGCAGGCTGGACAAGGCTTTGCCTTGGTTTAGTTCGTCACAGCGCAGTGCACATTTAAAGGCTGACATGATCTGAGAGAACAGATTCTTCGAGTCGAAGACACTGATGAAGTTCCAGTGACTCTGGTTGGCAATATACATGACTTGGAAGATGAAAGACTTGTAGGAAAGGAACAAGGTCAAAACCTAATAAGGCAATGGAGCCACTGTACGTTCTTAGAATCCTCTTCAAAATCCAAAATAAATGTTAAGGAAATCTAGTGCAGTAGATTAACAGAAAAACTCTAGTGCCTGGGAAGTCACAGGAAAAAAAAAACCCATCATGCCAGCTGCTTTAATGTCCTGAATGCATTGTGGCTCTGAGCCATGTCTGAAGAAGCATTGGCCAAGTCAACCGTGCCAGCATTCCAACAGTGTTAGATCTACTACCATCTTAAATGGACTTTCCTGGGCTGGTACCCTTTAAGAGGCAAGTGAAAGCCACTCTCTCAGATTGGACATTCTAATCACTTTCCAACATCACCAGAGATTTTTACTTCTATAATAGTTCTAGAGTATGCAGCTGGCAAAACCAGGGGCTACATCCAGTATTACTGCTAAGAGACATTCTTCATGCACCCATGTTATATATATGTATACATGTATACAATATATATATATATATATATATATATATATATATATATATATATATATGTGTGTGTGTGTGTGTATACATATATATATATACTGTATACTTTAACACACCCCATACTTTGTATTAGAGAGTACAATAATGTAAATCCTAAAAGCGTAATAGCAGAAAGTCCAAAGAGTGCCTATAGAGACTATTCCAGATAACTTTGCATCTTTGATACTCTTAGCTTATTGTATTTTTCTGTTAATTCAAGGTCTTACCATTATATTATATAAATAAGCACCTTGATTAACACAGTTATATAGGGTCTTTTTTTAAAAGAAAAACCTGTGGAGATAGTGATCTTGTCTTTAAAATATGATAGTCTTGTGAGTATAATGTGTTAGATTGAAGACATTGCCTTTGATATCTGTTAGGAAAAAAATGTACAGATTTTTCAAATCTGTTTTCTTTTTTTGCTTACATAAGGAACAATGGTTATAGTTGCATGTACAGTAGGAAGTCTACAACACAAAGTGTATATTTTCAAACAAAGTGTTTAATGATTTAACAATTTTTGTAAATCATTTTCAGGCTTCTGCATCTGTAGATTCTCACTATGACTCCCTTGCTTCTTCATGCATACATGTGTCTGCAATGCCAAATATAAAGGTTTAGTATCTTTGCCTGTTAGTGATTGTTTCCCATGAGTAGCATTTTGGCTGAGATGTTAACGGTGGACAAGTACTTTGGATGTGAATGTGGGATGTCATTTTAATCATGCATAATTGGTCACAAGGCCTAATTTGCAAAACAATTGTTTTATTTAACAATGTCTTGTTGCTTTGTTTGCATTAATGTTCGAGTATAAAGATTGTGTGTCCATTCAAAAAGCAACCACATTATTTTAATTTACCAACCTGATGTTATGACAACTTTGAGGTGGCCAAATGTAAACTAAAAGCCCTAATTAAACTGGTATAATTTTTGCATAAATTCGTATCCATAGTTCAATAAATTTGGCTTGCTGTGCAAAGGCTTGCATTGTAATTACTTGCTTCTTGAATGTGTTTCGTGTAGTGTTTTAAAAGTGCTAATAAATAAACATGGGTTTACTTTTCAAAAGAAAATGGTCTTGCCTATCCCAATAATACCCAGTGCTCTCCTAGTACCCACTTCTGTCTTAATTACGGTTTCTATTACTGTGAGGAGACACCATGACCACAGCAAGTCTTATAAAGGAAAACATTTAATTGTGGCTGGGTTACAGTTTCAGAGGTTTAGTCCATTATCAGCATGGGGGTGGGGCATGTTGGCTTGCAGGCAGACATGGTAATAGAGAGGTAGCTGAGAGTTTTACATCTGGATCTGCAGGCAACAGAAAGACAAGCTTGGCTTGGCTCAAGACAGTAAGCCTGGCTTGGGCATCTGAGACTGCAAAGCATTCCCCCTAGTGATCCATTTCCTCCAACAGAGGCAAACATGCTCTAGCGAGGCCACACCTTCGAATAGTGTCACTCCCGATGGACCCATGGGGGCCATCTTTATACAAACCACCATACTCCCTATTTAACCTCTGACATTTGTTTTTCAGTCTTTGTGTAACATGTCAGGAACTGCATGTGTATATGGGCAAAATAACCATCCAGAAGAAGGGCCAAAGGAAGTAATAACACTGTGTTCAGATCCGTAGAACTGAAACATCTTCATAACTGGATGTTAGGGTCAGGTGTGCAGCAACTGGCCACAAACTCTGCCTTGGGAGAAAGTTCTCACCAGTTTTCCATCAACTATTTTATATATAAACAACCCCTAAATCAATCTCCTAACAAGAATTTGGCAAGAGCCCATTTCCTTGGTTAGTTTACTTTAAAAGAAAAAGCCAATTTCCTTGCCTCAGTTTTTACCTTGACCCAATTGGCTAGAAAATGTGATTTATTCTCAGGCATGTCTGATGAGGGCTGTGCCGAACGGAAGATTTCTCTTAGGCCCTGATGTATGGAGACAGGATATATTTCCTTTTCCAAAAGCGCAGACATGCTTGGCAAAGCCAGTTATAGGCTCGCGTCAGGATCTTGAGCTATTTTCTCAGAGGCTTTGCTACTTGGAAGAAACACAGTTTCTTTGCTAAACTGAGAATATGCTTGGTAGAGACAGCAATGGCCTGGGGCCAGGGCATTGGGGGAACTATGGCTTCAGACCCTAAGAACCCAACTCTTTCCATCACAGGGGCTACCCTTATCAGTCCCATAAGGCTGCTTTATACTCAATCTGTACTGTTCTTGAAATAGTCTGTGTTCCCTCTGCAATTTTGTTTGATTAGCTTCCCACCGACTTACTCCCATTGTATGATAGTTTCCTGTTGACTTTGTTTCAATATGTCCCATCTGCCCCCAAAATTTTATGTGTGTGTGTGTGTGTGTGTGTGTGTGTGTGTGTGTGTGTGACAAAGAGCTCCTATATACACTACTCCAGATAACTTTGCTCAAGTAGCCCAGGGTGGCCTTGAACTCACTATATAGCCAAGGATGACATTAAACGTCTGATACTCCTCCTCCACCTCTTGAGTGTGTATTTCAAGTATGTTTATCCACAGTTTAGTGAGATGCTGGGCATCACACAGAGGACCTTATGTTTGCCAGCTAAGAAGTGCTCAACTAGGTGAGCTACATCCCCAATATGTCTGCTTTATTCTGAGTAGGATACATTTTCCTAGAGCAGAGGAATAAAAAGGTGTTCTGTTTCTGTTGTTTTGCTTTGTTTTTAATTGTTGGAGATAAACAGCAGACAAGAGCAACATCAATATTGACGATCATTGAAGGCAACTTGTTTTAGCACAAGGCAATGAGTTTTTCGTTATGTAAATTGCATATGTCACACGTGTGATCATGACTCTTATTTTACCTGTCCTGCCTCACCCTTCAGTAAGCTTCCCTTTGTTTCCTGTCTACAGTATCTGATGAGTCGCACCATACTCAGGACATGAGGTTTTATATGTGAACATTTGCATCAAAAGCTTTGCATAAATTTCTAGAAAGTGCTTTCTTCTTAAAGTAGGAAATTATAAAATAAATGAGATCACCTTTCAATTTTCTATGCCTCTGTGCTTGAGTAAACCTGGGTGTCTCATTAACATTTAGCAAATTGTGTGTAGCAAGAGGTATTTTATGTCAAAGATAAATACCAGCTGTAGGCACTTACAATAGGATGCCTTTTATTATATATACATATATTTCAAAGGTAAACACACATGCTGTCAATACTGTAATTAAATTACTATGCTTTCCAGACAATTCAATCACATTTTATGTAGCTTCTCTAAACTACATTATACACCCTTGTTTCCACAAAGATTTCTATGAGTCAATTACAGAAAAATGATCTGCCCAGCCCACCCACTGGCTGCTGGAAGTCTATATTTTACCCCCCTTTTCAGAGGAATATTGACTTTGCATTAAAGAAAATGGTTTTTCAGGCAGTCTTAGTTTCTGTCTCCATATAAATTGGTCTAAAACTTATTACTTTAAATAACTTTATATTTTAAAAGTAGTGTAAATAGAAAAGTTATATTTATAATGCTAAGATTCTGGGACACAATTTTATTTTACACTATGGAAAAATCCAAGGAAATAATATGTTTTAGTCATTAGAACCCTATATGTCAAAAGACACTGAGTAGGATCCTGCCTGGGTCATACCTTACCTTTAGGCTCAGTCTAGCTTTTACACCTCGCACAGAGGCCCAGCATACTCCCCAATCCACAGAACTAGCCTGTATCCTTATCTAAACAAGTTAGGTAAACCCCACCCACACTGTCCTCAACCTCTTAGCTTGCATTAGAACACACATTTTACATGCTAGTTTAGCTTTCTCTGTAGACCTAGTAGCACATATATGATCAGTAACCAATAGCTTTCTAATTGGACTTAAGGCCCACACCACAGGAGGGAAATTCTGGTTCTGGACACCTAACCAACTACCTGGGACTAGGGGCAGCTCGGGTCTTAGAGGAAAACCTACTAGTACTACTTCAGTAAGCGAGTACAGTTCCTATCTGTATTCTAAATATTTATCTGTACACTCACCAACTAATGTAGCTCTCAACCCTTATTTGTAACAGATGAGAACCATTACAGAAAGCCATAACTGACAAAAAAAATAAAATGCAGAAAAAATTGATCATGAGGTGCCAGGCCTAGTCAATATGACTATAACATAATTTCACACCAAAGGATCAGGGAATGTTTTAGGGTTTCTGTTTGCAACAAAACACCATGACCAAAAAGCAAGTTGGGGAGAAAAGGATTTATTCAGCTTACACTTCCACATTGCTGTTCACCACCAAAGGAAGTCAGGACTGGAACTCATGCAGGGAAGGAACCTGGAGGCAGGAACTGATGCAGAGGTCATGGAGGGATGCTGCTTACTGACTTGCTTTCCCTGCCTTCTTCATCATTGTTTCTTATAGAGTCCAGGACCACTGTCCAGGGATGGCACCATCCACATTGGGCTGAACCCTCCCCCACTGATCACTGATTGAGAAAATTAGTACAAGGAAGAAAGAGTGAAATGCTTTTAAGAGCCCAAGGACCAGGAAGTCTGCTATATGATTGTCTTCTAGAAATGATAGGGAAGCTATGCTTATGATATCATGGCAATGTGGTTGCCTAGCCACACTGTGACTCTCCACGTCTTTTCAGATAATGGAGTTTAGTCGCCAGCATATGCACCTGGCTGCTCACTACTTCCTCCGTTTTCAGCTCAGGGGCTTGGACCATCTCTAACATCTATGTATAAGCATACATAAATAGAAAATTAAATTAAATATTAAAAATGTAATAAACTCTCTGGCAAAAACACCTTCCTAGTAGGTCTACATTGGCAAAAGAATTAGTCTTTCTTCTTTTTCTTTGGCATGCCAAGATTTAAAAAAATGGCTAGTGAGACTCTGGGCTTCCAAGTCTCTTGAGTCCTGTGAGGAAGTTAAAAAACTAAATGGGCAAATATTAAATATGTAATGTTAGAGTGAAATATGCAAACACATACATTTGCAGGTGAAGTGGAGGAGAAGACCTTTTTCTCAGTCCCAAAGTGACTTTGGAGCTCTATATTTGTTGATAAGAGGAAAGAGTTTCAAACCTTGAAGCTCATCTGCAGAACCAATGTTCTGTTGTGTTACCTGAGTGGTGGGCTGAGCTCCTGCACCAGGAATGAGGGAAAGCAGTTGTTGAGGCAGGAAATGTTTGTAAACCCCGAAAGACCACCAAGAAGCCAATTTTTTTTATTGTAATATGAAATTCAATAACTTTTAAAAAATTATTCACTGTTATTGGATAGTTCATATATCAACATTTCAAATGTTATCCCCTTTCCAGGTTTCCCCTCCAGAAATCCCATTTCCCTCCCCCCCCCCCCCCCCCCCGCTACTATGAGGACGCTCCCCATCCTACCCACCCACTCCCACCTCACTGCCCTGGCATCCCCTACACTGGTGCATCATTGCCTTCATAGGGCCAAGAGGAAGAAGCTGATTCTGATGTTTTGGGGTCTTTTTATTGAAACTTGAACTTGGGGTCCCCATCAACCCTAACACAGCAGGAAGGTAGAGCCTTGAGTCTAGTTTTCGGCAATCATTTATAGAGGCTAGAAAGGGGCGTCTAGCCTGGTACATATCTGGTTGGGGGAGGGCATTATGGCCTTTACCATAATTGGCTCCTGTTGGAAGCCAAATTATAAATTTAACTTCCGTTTTGTTTGTTTGTTTTGCTTGGCGGTTGTTAGGAAGTGAAGTGTCAGGGGGCAGGCTTTTGAACTGGGGGGGGGGTAGATTTGTTGGGGAAACTAGTGTCGGACAGAGGACTTGTTGGTGGGTAACATGGAAACTGGTTTTAGATACACAGGTTTTGTTGGGGGCATCCTGGAAACTGGGGCTAGGTACCAGTCTGTTAGTTAATTTGAGTTTAACCTTAGCTCATGTTCTCTAAGATGGAATCTGAACCCAGAAGATCTGGTCTTTTATTTCCCCCCTTTCTCCTGAAACTAGAAGGTCCAATCATGGGTCTTCCTGAAGTTATTATTATATTTTAGAGGCAGTTAGGGTTGTCATCACTCAGTCTTCCTGGCATCCCTGGGGCTTGGGTAGGGGCACGGGATCGTTATTCCAATTTCTCATCAAGTTCTTTGTGGTTCAGAAAAATACTGATTTTGCTGTCTGAGTTGGTGATTCTCCTTGTAACTCAATCTGACCTTCAGCTTTGTGAGAGTCAAGTTCCTTGGCCAGGTCAACAATCTTGGCACTCAGGAGAGAAATCTATATGGTTTACTTAGGGGGAGACAGCTGCTCACACTTTAGTGGTGACACCTGTATACACAACTACTGGGCCTTGTTTTTCAGTCCAATAAGTAGTCCCTGCCACTTAATTAGAGAGTTAGACCATCTATGCACAGGATTATTACAGAAAAATACTCACTAGTTCCTTTTGTTGCTGCTTCTTTAATGCTGGATTTGTTCCTATTTATCTGTTTTTAGTGAGATTCATTTTTCCCTATGCCCTTGTGAATATATACCCTTGTCAATGTTTAGCATAATGATTATGAATTATTTCAGCTTGTGGTTACCTTAGAAGGTCTTTATTCTTTAATTTTGGGGATGACTGTTGGACATTGTGATCTGGGTAGCAGTTGTTTTGGTTTTTTTGTTTTGTTTTGTTTTGTTTTGTTGTTTTTCCTGGTATTTGAAATACATAACCCCACGTTCCCCTGGCTTAAGACTTTATGCTCATGACCTAACTATTATTCTGATTGTTTTGCTTTTATAAGTGACTTGGTGCATCTCTCCTGCAGCTTTCCCATTTCTATATTTATACCATCTTCTTGGCATTTTTGACTGTAGGAAGAGATGGCATCCATGGTAATGTCCTGTCTGGCTTAAGGATTGAGTGGTTCATACAACTGGGTGGTGTTCTTCTAAAATCTGGAGAAGGACTTCTGATGCCATTTTACTGACTAGATTTTCCGTGTCTTTTACCTTAGTGTTCCCACCTATATGAAAACTCCTAAATTGGCATTTTGCTCACGTACCAAAGGTTTTCTCTATGACTGCTCTAATTCTCAGAGGAGTCTTGGAGTTCTGAAGGTCTGTCTTCTGCCTGGTTCCTTGTATTTATTTGATGTTCACCTGCCCCCCCCTTTTTTTTTTTACTTAAACAGCTTTGCATTATCAAGAATTCTGCTTCATGTTTTCAGAATACCCACTTTTTATTGAACTGCTCTTAAACATCTTGCCTATTATTTTGTTTTATTAATTTGACTATATACATCTTGGCTGAGTTCACTGCTGTTTTAAAAACAATCTTTGTGTTCTTTCTGTCGTATTTCCTCTACTTCGATATCTCTGGCCCCAGTTACTATTAGGATTCTTGATTTCCAGAAAACTGTGTTGGCCTGTTTTCTTATATTTATGTTTTTCCACATTGGGATTGTTATAATATTAGCTACAAGTTTATCATCTCTCATTTATCTTATGGCCTTTACTGAGGCTTTGGATGGGACTGTGTTGTAACTAGACTATGGTACAGTTTCTAACAACTTGGCTAGGAGTTTGTCCCGGTAGATAAGCACTTCCCTGCTACCTCTAGACACAGAAGTCCATTTCCAGAACCACCCACAGGGAAGAAAATTGTAGTAACCACCTGCAACATATAAACAAGCCAAAGGGAATAAAGTAACCATTCAATAACAGTGACCACCACAACTCTAGAAGCCACAGAGTGTGCAAAGGTGGTAGAGAGTGACAGGAAAAGGTCACACTAGGTAAGAGTTAGAAAAGTAGTTTTTAAAGGTGACGCAAAAATAAGGAAAAAAGGAAAAAAAAAAACTAAGAACAAAAAATAAATAGAGGACCTGAGACCCAAGAGAAGAGTTAGAGGGTTAAATAGTGAAAAAAATCAGAGGAAAGGGAAATTTCAAAAAGGTGAAAGAAGGAGAAATTAGAACGGTAAATGAGCCAATAAAAATTATAAAGCAAGGGACAAAGAAAGGAGGAAGGAAAAGATTAAAAATAAAACATTAAAGGAGAAGAGATGGAAGAGGGCATAAAGATAATGAAAGAGAAGTATTCATATGTGTATTTTTAAATAGGCATGATCTTTACAAAAACAAAACAAAAACCAAGCCAAACAGACAAACAACGAAACTCCATCCATGAACTCAAACAAACAAGGACCAGCCTTCCTTCAAGACGTGGGGCGGGGCAGAAGTTCTCAGCCTAGGCAGCCTGGCTTTCTGGACATGGTTCCACAGAGGAGCTAGGCTGTGTTTTGTGTACCTTGTTCTTTTTCCCCCTCTATATTGTCTAACAACCAAGGGGCAGTGCCAGCTGTCTCTGCTCTTGTTCACCCTACAGACAGACCTTCGATGGGTAGATGCGACCTGAGCACTTCTATCAGGTGTACAGTCTGGGGACCTGGTGCCTTTGGCTGTGTCTGCTTAGGGTGAGGGTGTAGACGGGTGTGAATCCATCTACGTTGCAGAAAGGTTTGGTGAGTGCTATCTTCTGCCCTCTGTGTTCCTCCTCGGAGAGAGTTTTTATTTCTATCTCTTCTTCTGCTAGCCCCTTCTGGAGCTCAGACTGGCTTCTCACCAGGAGGAGCTCACAGCACTTTTGGCCCAGTCATGCCCACTTAGCCAAACTGGTCCCATAAGCTGCAATACATAGCTTTTGTGGATGGTTCCCAGAAACACAACCGTACATTTTACCATTTTGACTTCCAAAGTGTCAAAGCTGACGTTCTTAACCGGGGTTCCTGACACTGCCCTGTGATTATTGCGTGGAAAGGAAAGAGAAATTCACAGTAAGGGCGTATCCTTCAGATTGCAGGAGCTCAGTCTGTAGTTCTGCACCGTGCTGTGGGCTGGTGGGTTTGTTCTATGAAGAAACCTAGATATTGAATTTGTCTCTCCTCCACCCTCTGCAGGGATACTGTGTTATAATGGTTGGATATGCTTCCTTGATCGCCTGTTCCTGTCTTTGAACATTAGAGACTTTTCTTTTATTTTTTTTAACCTTGATTTTTTTATTAGATTTTTCTTCATTTACATTTCAAATGCTATCCCGAAAGTCCCCTATACCCTCCCCCCACCCTGCTCCCTAACCCACCCACTCCTGCTTCCTGGCCCTGGCATGCCCCTGTACTGGGGCATGTGATCTTTGCAAGACCAAGGACCTCTCCCATTGATGGCCAACTAGGCCATCCTCTGCTACATATGCAACTAGAGACACCGTTCTGGGGGGTACTGGTTAGTCATATTGTTGATCCTCCTATAGGGTTGCAGACCCCTTTAGCTCCTTGGGTACTTTCTCTAGCTCCTTCATTAGGGGCCTTGTGTTCCATCCAATAGATGACTGTGAGCATCTGCTTCTGTATTTGCCTCACAAGAGATAGCTATACCGGGGTCCTGTCAGCAAAATCTTGCTGGCATATGCAATAGTGTCTGGGTTTGGAATGGATACAGAAAATGTGGTACATTTACACAATGGAGTACTACTCAGCTATTAAAAACAATGAATTTATGAAATTCTTAGGCAAATGGATGGATCTGGAGGATATCATCCTGAGTGAGGTAACCCAATCACAAAAGAACACACATGATATGCACTCACTGATAAGTGGATATTAGCCCAGAAACTTAGAATACCCAAGATACAATTTGCAAAACACATGGAAGTCAAGAAGAAAGAAGACCAAAGTGTAAATACTTCGTTCCTTCTTAGAATGGGGAACAATATACCCATGGAAGGAGTTACAGAGACAAAGTTCAGAGCTGAGATGGGAAAATGGACCATCCAGAAACTGCCCCACCCAGGGATTCATCCCATATACAATTGCCAAACCCAGACATTAGAGACTTTTCTAGTCTCTGCTCACAGCTAAACTTCAATGCCTTCTCGATTGGCATCATCCTTCAAAGTGTTTGCCCTGTTCTGTTAGCATCTCCTAAAAAACCCACTAAGAGTCAGAGGAATCTAATGTGTCACCTTGTGTCCTTTAATCTTCTATTTCTTGACTTAGTAACATGGATATTTGCTTATGAAATAATTCTTTTGGTTACACATGTAAAAATAAAAAACCTTCTTAGTCATGCGCAGCTCAGAATTAAGAGTAGAATATGCTAATTTACTTGTTCTGAAATAAAGTTTTCCCTAAAGTCTGAAAGTGGTCTCTGTGAGTTTTAGTCTCTGGCCTTTAGCCTGTCAGAGGTATATATTCATGGGTAAAGGTTTGTGGTTAATAAAATAAACTATTGTTATGTCACTATAGTGTGCCTTATTTGGTTTAAAAACATGGATTAAGGTTGTGTGTGCAAGATAAGTGAAAGTTTGAATGCAAAATGTTGTGTGTTGCTCAGTATGAGAGAACCAGGCTGGGCATGGCTCAACAAACTCTTGGATTTTTGTTGTATTGACTTGAACCTCTTGTAAAGCATACAGGTGGAAATATTTCCAGGCACTTTTGAACACTGATCCAAACCTCAAAAGGACATTGTGGATACAGAAATCACCATCTTCTGTAGCCCTGTGTCTTCTGTCTGTCTGTGTGTCTGTTTATATTGGTAGAGACACTAATAGAGAAGACAAAGTGTAGAAAATATCTTTATTCAGAAGAAAAGAGGACAGGTGCAGAGGGTGGGCTAGCCTTAGGAGTTCAAGAGCTGAGAATGAGTTAGCCTTAGGAAGACAGGAGTTGAGAATGGGCTAGCCTGAGGAGGACAGCAGCTGAGAAAGGTCTAGCCTTAGGAGTATAGGCTGAGAATGGACTAACCTTAGGAGGACAGAGCAGAGAATGAGCTAGCCTTAGGAAAGCAGGAGGAGAGAATGGATTCGTCTTAAGATGATCAGTAAACACAGAAAATGGCAGAGCATTTAGCAAAGTTCTACCTGGGATGAAGGGCACGTGAGTTTGCAAACAGAGCAGGAGTGAGTTTCTGAGTGAGGTGGGTGAGGAGCCTCACCGCTGGAGAAGATACTACAGAGATCTGAAGTGATAGTAAACAGAAGTTCTGACCACACTCTGGAAGTCCATCCCCGTACTGTCAGTCTCCCATGCTCTTCTAAACATCAGTCTAAGAAAATATTGAAATTGAATTGAAGGTGTTATATCACTAACAAGATTCTATTGCTATGTAGCATGTTAAATTCTATTCAGGTTTCACATCGTTGCATGACTTTGATGAACAGTTTCTCGAATTTCTAATTTAATTTTTATTTCTTCCAGAATAAGACCTTTTATATAATAACACATCTCTAAGGATGAGAAATTTGCCCTTCCAGATCTTAGATCATAATGTGTATGACAACAGAGAACTTCTTGTTCTACAGCCCAAGCAAATGCTGTTTAAGATGTTCCATGTTTCCTTTTGGAACAAGCCTTGCTATATAAACACACTGTCTTGCCCACACTGAAGCCTTTGTTCTCCCACCAGTTGACTTTTTCTGCAAGTACACTACAAAGTGTATAGACTTAAGCCACATCCTTTTGAATCACAAAATTGACATTTGCCTATTGTTCTTTTTGATGGGCATTCCTTTAAGATGGGTATCACAGTTTCGCATTATGAGACTATTATTTTACTGTTCTCCTATTGTGAGACATTTAAAAGTCCTTAAAGATCCTTGTCGAACTGATCTGCCTCAGTTGGAAACTCTTGACCAAAATTTGTCTATAGCCTACAAAAAGTCTTCAACAATCCTACTAATATTTATTAGAAATTAACAGTATAGATTTATATGGAGACACCTTTGCTCTTGTAATGATCTCCATCACAGATACCTTGAAATCTGAAGAAGTTAAAAAACAAACAAACAGCTTTGCATGTAGTAGGGGATGTGTTAATCACAGTCCAAAAGAGGACCAAAAGAGTACTATCTTGGTGCCAGAGTGGGAGATGAAAGAAGTGCTGAAAAGATGCCCCTGATTGAAATCTCAGATCCTGATGCAGTAGTCTATCTGAATCAATACAGAGGCAGATAGAGTTTGGGTACAAATGCCAGGAGATGAGAATATGGAGCATGGAAGCTTGCAGCCTTTCTTCTAATAACAATTATTTTCCCAGAATAATTGAAATCAATGTCATTAACTCCAAGGAATGACTAGAAAGGTGCTGGATGCTGGTGGTGAAAATAAAATAGAAGAACGTCAGAACAAAGTGGGTAGGAGCTGGCTAGAATTGTTCCATTGGATTCCATGTTCGCATCTGGTGAGGAAGTTTAGTCTGAGTGCATGACCTTATCCAACCATGCTCATTTTGCAGGAGATAGGTAGAGGAAAGAAGAGAATTTTATTACAGTCTTGCTTGGAGCTTCTAAATATGAGAAGAGCCTATGGAAAGTAAGGAGAGCTAATGATGGTGATGACTGACCACACAATAGAAGCATGTGTTGCTGATGGAATGAAGAAGGATGAAAGGCATCTGGAGAACGTGGGGACACAGGATTAGAAAGGCAGGAAGCAAGACTTCATAAGAATTAGAATATTTGAAATTGCATTTGACTTTGTCCATGATGCATTTACCACTTAGAATCTTTCCCTAGTTGACATGCCCAATTCTTACCTTCTTTCCAGTGGCCAGGCATGAGACCCTGCTCTCTGCTTTTTCATGGTCTCACACATTCTCTTGGTTTGTTCTTGAGTAGAGCTGACAGGTTATGCCTCATATCTTCTCTCAGTCCCTGGAGGTCTCCAAGAAATTGTGATTCATTCTACCCTTCTGTGTATCTCAGCCTCCTGTTAAGCTTGTGACAGAATAATTGCATCAGAATGATGATATAAAAATGAGACTCCAGACATCAAGACCCTTGTACAACAAAGTTATGTATTATGATGAAAACTACAGAATAATTGGTAGTGGTTAATTTGAGTCTTACACCTCAACGGGCAATGTTCCCTCTTAGATATGATTTTTCCTTTATTAGAAATCTCCCCTCTCCATCTTTAAAGTTTTTAATTGTTAATTACTGAAAAAAATTACAATTGTTGTTTGGAAGCCTTATGAAATCATTTTCCTTCCCTTTGTGTGTCTGTATCTGTGCTTATGCATATTTCCTTGTGTGTGAACACATATATGTGTTTGGAGACTTGTCTGTTTTTCCCCAATGTTCTCTACATTATTCATCTGAATAGGGCCTCTTAGTTGAACATGGAACTACCCAACTTGCTCCAGGCATCCTATCTCTACCTTCTAAACCCTAGAAATAGAGACTTGTGCCATGCCCACATGGGGTGTGCAAAGTCCTGTTCTCACATCGACGTGTTGAACACTTTGCCCACTAAGCCATTTCCCCAGTTCTGAAGTCAGAGCTCTCCTTCGCTGGTATGAAGAAGGCCTTGGCTCTAGCACTAATGTATCCATGTGCACACACTCATCACGTTTGTGATCCAGAGGGGAGACTCGCATGTCTTCCAGCAGATGTGTTACCCTAAACAGATAGAAAAGATTTTTTTAAGTATTGTAATCTTTGGTGGTGGTGGGGAGTACCCAGGTACATAATTGAGAGAAGGTAACAGAAATGTAAAGAAAGAGGAAGTTGGTCTATGTTTTTAGCATCTCACACAAATTTGTTGCTTTTCTATGAATAATAAAACTCTTCTCTCTCCTTTAGCTTCTACGGGTTTCTTGGTAGCAACTGGGTATCACTGAAAAGCAAAGAGCAGCACTGGAGCTGTGCTTCTGGCTCTCCAGGGTTCTCATCCATTGGGTAGCATGAAAGGCACCTTGATTTTCTTTTCCTATGCTGCTAAGCATGAAACACCCCTTATCCTGCACTCGAACTTGAACTTTGTACAGATGTATAGCCCTTAAATCGGTGTCCTATTTAATCTTAATTCTGTCCTAAAACATTTTTTTTCTCATGTCAACATTTCTATATATTTCCTCTTATGTGTGTATCTGAATGTGAAGTGCATGGGACTAATGTGTAATTTATTAAAATAATAGGAATTTCTCAATAATAAAGTTAGGGCTGTGACAAGGATGCATTCCTGAATTGTAGTATGTCTATACCTAGATGATAGTTACATATATATATCTCTAAAGAAATAACTATTTCATATTCGTAGGCAAAGGCAAAGAGCTCTTTGTCTCAAGGGGATTCAATGTTTAAAATGCATTTAAATTGTCAAAAGAAGGACAATTTTAATATATCATAATATTTGAGTTCCTTGAAGCATTAAGACATCCATGATGATTGATAGGGTGCTGATCAAGGCGTGTCATCAGCATATTTGAGGTTTAATCCTCAGGCTTTTAGTTCCTGGCTTTGCTATTTGCACAGGGTGGCAAGATGGCATATTCTGTGGTTGGCATAAGCTGGACTTGGATCAAGGCAGAAGCTGTCAGAGAAACTGGATACTAACCTGATGTGCAGTAGATTGCTTTGGCCTTGCTGTGATGTTTACCTGTGCTGTCACCACCAGGCTTGTCACTCCAACTGTTGACCAGAGCCAGTGTTGAGATGGCCTATAAATACACTGGCTAGAGTTGCCTCGATGGGCCTGAACAGTCTCTACGCTTAGGTCCCAGATCGTCACCATGAAGCTGATTCTTCTGTACCTGGCTGTGGTGCTCTGTACTGTTGGAAAAGGTAAAGAGTTTGAGCCTTTTTAATTTAGTGAATGCATGTGTGTTTAACATTTAGTATTCTCCACTTCTTCCTTGTGATGCAAAGTAGGATAGTATGCAGGGATATGGCATTTTTATTACAGCGGATGTTACTTATGCATTCAGAGGTGATCTTGGAGGGGTGTGTGTGTGTGTGTGTGTGTGTGTGTGTACGATCCTTAAGGTCTGTTGCTCATTCTCAACACAGTTTATGCATTGATAACTATGTTTTGAGTTTTCATTCCCACTAAGTCTAGAATGTTACACTGACAATTGCTGTATTCACAAATCACATCACTTTTAAAAGGATCAGTCCATCACTCAAACAAAATCTCATAGGGAAAACATTTATTAAACTAATCAATTTCTTGAATATTTTAAAAAGCCAGACTTATTGAAAGCATTCTGGTAAATTTAAAAATTGAGCAAAATAAAAAAATAATAACAAGCAGTAATTTGATAGTCAATCAAGATCAAATTTATATGGTTTCACCAACCATGACTTTAAAGAAAGAAGAAAAAATTTAAAGATCCTGGGTAAATAGAAAAGTATTAGTTATAACTAAAGCTACACACACACACACACACACACACACACACAAATACACACACACATGCACATAACCATGTAATCTATAATAAAATATAGATCTGGCAATGTGTGCATATATTTCTTATAATTTTTTAGGCCAGTCTTCATTCTCTCTAAAATAAAATATATTAAGTTATTTTTATTCTCATTTGTAACTAATACATTATTAAGAAAATATTAGGGAAAATAAAATCAGGCAAAATTTAGATTTGGAACTTTTAGGTCAAGCATGTTATGGGAAAAAGAAGTAGTGTATTGACCAATATTAAAGGGTAAGTTTTGTTGGCCTCTGTATTTTCAAGACTAGATTGCCCTGACATAGTGTGACTTTAGGTATAACAGGCAAATGTTTCCCTTAATCACATGAGGGAATTTTATTTAATAACAAAGCTCCAAAATAATAAATTAGTATTGGAATATTAATTATGGCATATAAAGAGGGGTTGTCCATAGTAAATTTTAAGGAAGAGTTGAAGTAAAAGTATTTTATTGTCTTTAAACGCATTCTACTATTTCTGTTCTTATGTTTTTAAAAAGGAGGGACTGTTTTTCAGTATGCCAAAAGGTCAGTATCTCTTTACTTTGTGAGACTACCTACACAAAGAAACAGAAAACGCCCTCTTGGGTTTGTGCGATGCCTCCTGGTTCCTCCTTCTTTATCCCCATCCCTGATCCGAACTCTTCAGGGCAGGTTGTTCTGGGATTTCACTGTTTTCCTGAAGCCAAAACCTGTGACTAAGCGAGAGCAGGTGTTCAGCTCACATTGAGTTTTCAACTTGAGCAAACATCTCGTTATCTCGGTTTTTTTTTTTGTTTGTTTGTTTGTTTTGTTTTTGTTTTGTTTTTGTTTTTTTGTTTTTGTTTTTTTTCTACAGACAGTTTCTGAAGGTCTCACCCGCTTTGGAGTGGTGGCTCTCTCTTTACACTTATGCAATTTAGTACAATTTCTGTATGGTGGAAGGGCAATGTCTACTCTCTGTTCCTAAGTCCCCTTTCTACTGCTTACCCACACTCAGATGCCAACTGACCCGGGTTGCTCAAGCTAGTTTGTCTGGCCAGAATGCACATCTCAGATGAGGCTGTGAGCGTTTTAGGTAATAGGCAAGGGAAAGAAGCAAGAATTTAAGTATGGCATTTACAACACCTCCATGTGCCTGAAGGGAACCCAGGGACAAATTCTTAACTGCAAACCACATTTCTGATAGTAATTTACATGACACAGAAAATAACAGTGCTTTAAATAAGGAAAGTAAATTTTAAAAAATTATATTATACTGGAATCACATCTGTAAGCCATTTCTTCCTGGCCTTTGGCTGAATACACTTGATTGTATTTTCAGGTGCCAATCAATACAACTTCATCAGAACACAAGAGGGAAGTTTTCTATTTAATGGGACTGCTTTGCTGTTTGTCTTAATATATGCCTGTTGGTAGGTTGTAGGAACTGCTGTTTACTTTGAGTCCCATATTATCCAGAAATGGTCCCAGTTTCCAGAACTTTGGTTAGGATCAGAACATGAAGCCTAGAATTTATGTTGGAAAAACATGGTCAATTTGGGTTTAAAAAATTACATTTATTAGCAAAATAGAGGTTTGTGTTTGGTACCTGGTCTTTGGTATGGATTCAGTGTTGGATGAATTAATGGAAAAGATTTCTAATTTGTCTGTATAGAATTCAAGAACCATGCTATTGTCCAGAGAAAGCAGCAGTATAAATGTACTGAAGGGCCTTGTGTCTGGAAGAAAGAGATGCCATCTTTGATCTATTGTGGACTTTGGGAAAACCGTTTAAGCCATGCTTGTTGGTTTGGTTTTATTGCTTTGTCACACAAACTAGAAAACTTTCCAGCTCAGTTTCTCTGTGACAGTCACAATGCTAATGATCGGGATTTTATTATTCTCAATGTAATCTTCTTTAGGGATGAAAGGAAAGCGGAAAGGAGGTAAATTTGAAGAAGGGTAGCTCCATAGATTCTTAAATTCAGAAATTAAAGGCAGTGAAGGAAGCAAGGGTTAATAAAATTCTGTGACTGAGTATTTTTTGAGACGGAATCATAGAAGATGTGGGTACTGGCAAGAACCAGTAAAGCAGCAGGAAGTTTGGCAAAGCTGTGGAGAGGCGTGTCTGTCATTAGACCAAAAATGCTGATGAAGGTTATTGATACAAAACAAAAGGCGTGCATGTCCTCATTTATTCATTCAATCATTGTTTATCGATCCTCAAGACAGTTCAATTTTCCATATTTTTCCCTTCATTTTTATGAAAGGGGAAAAGTCAAGGTGTATTCATTCTCTCATGACAATATTGTTGTTGTTTCAAACAGTTAGCCTTTTCACAAATGGAGCTGCAGCAGCTGGCCTCAGTACTTCCCTATCCGGTGGATTGAAATTGTCTCTACTTCATAAAATGTTTCCAGATGCCAAGAGTTCTAGTGGGAGCAAAGATAACAATCTGTCTAAAGGAGGTAACTGTAGTCATTGGATCTGGTTACTGTTGCTTTCCAAAGAAGATGTAGACTTGAGTTATTTAAATGAATTAACTTGTGAAAAAAAAAAAAAAAAGATCTTTTCCCAAATATAACATGAGCAATGAATCATCAGAGAGACATCTTTAATAATGTTTTATTTATTTATTTATTTATTTATTTATTTATTTATTTATTTATTTGTATTTGCAATGGGAACTGCTGATTTGTAGCTCAAAAAAAGTGAAGAAAGGTTCTGCTGTTGGCTTTGGAATTTATAGCTTGACTTCTTTTGTTGTCAATGCTTCGATGAGACAAATGCTTAGAGTCAGATAATCTGTTGTGGAGGACATGCTTCTGGTGATTTAGATATTGTTCTCTAATATTTGTGCTTGAAGTATTGGTGTTCAGAAGCATTTCACTATCTTTTGTGACATTCTTTTTATATTCTGCAGGTAAAAATGACTCGAGAAAGGCATTTAGTTTTGGTGCTGGTGGCTCTGCAACACTACAGTCTAATTTAGTTGCACACAATCCTGTAAGAAGTGGAACTTTTTTGAGTCGGATAGGTCTCCTGGGAACTTTTCCCATTTCATTTAGTGGCCTTACATCTCGGCCCAGAGGAGAAGGTATTCTACCAGGATTCTTCTGGGCGTTCACAAGGAGTTTCAAATATCATTTTATATTATGTGGGAGTAATATTTTAATTTAATGTGAATAGGAAAATCAGGGACTTTAATTTTAGATTTCTTTATTTCTTTTATTTTGCTTTTATTATTGGGAGGTAACACTTGGTACTCTATTCTGTCTAAAGTGGAGGAAGAAGACTGGAGTTAAAAGTTGACCTGGTTATTAATAAGTTTAGTAAAGATAGAATTAATAATGCTTAAGAATAAACTGAAAGTGCTGTAGGTTTTTCTATCCCCTTTGAATTTACATTTATTGGAGTCTTGAGGTCTCCATGTGACAATGCTTCATGTGACATACTTTCTGCAGGTGGTGTCGGTGGTCATATCAATGTAGGAACTAAAATCAGCACAAATGGTGTCAACGAGTCAGGTAGGCTACTTAAGATGTGTGGGTGAACTTTGAATGGAAGAAGTGGTGAAAAACAAGGACAGATGGGATTTTGTGCAGAACATTTAGTGAAAGGAGTGGAAGGTGAGAACTGACTAGACAAGAGTTTACTGGACCTGAACCTATGAGACTCAGAGATGGTGTTATTTCTCAGACTTCTACTCAGGTGGATCCTTCTGAGAATCTCAAATTGTTTCAAATTCGTTATTTTGTAACTTGCATTTTCATGTTCCATCAAAGGGAAAAATAGTACACATTTTTCGATGGAGACAAACATAGCGGATGCTTTGGTTGTATTGTACAGACTTTGATGGAAAGTTGAGGATAATTTCAGGCTCAGAAGGAGGAGAAATGTTGGCAGTGGGTCAAATAGTTGTCCCAAGCAGTATGAACCAGTGAGGTTTAGATCCACTCAGTATCTTACAACATTGTGTTTTGCTGAAGGTGAAACATTTCAAGTTATGTGATATGGACATTGCTGAAAGAAGGTTAAGAGCCAAACTTGAACTGGCAAATCTTATTAAATTTCACCCTCTGAATATAGCCTATGCTGGAAACTCTGTGGTTATCTGCATTCAGGGCAAGTATGGATAATAGGTATGGTCTCACCTATGATCTTTGGAAACTTAAATATTGTAGCATATGGTCTGGGGAATAAATTAATCTGTTGGATTTCCCTTTGAGGGACCACATTGATCTTCTCTTTTGAGGGAAAGGAAAGAAACAGGGGTAGATCTTGGAGTTTTCCTTGCAGAGACCATTGTGTTCTGTTTCGGGTAAGAAGAAAAACAAGGATAGATGAAGTTTAGATGCTGAACTTTCTGTAAAGTCAGTGTTTATGAGAAAGAAGACACAGTGTTCTAAAAGGTGGTAGCTTATGTAGAATCTTATGGTCAGGGGTGATTTTTAATTTATTGGGATACAGAGTTAAATATTTTGATCTAGGTTTTGATGAAGGTAATTTCCCCTTCTATAGCTTATATCCATATAGCATGAAAAATTACATTGATAATAAATGATTTGAGGAGATTATTTCAAAGGCCAAGGATCAATGCCTACTCAGGTAGTCAAGTTTCAGTCGGTGTCGGTGAAATTTGAATTATGTTGTACTTGCAAAACTTTGTTATATTAGCAGTGGTGTTAGTCACCATTTGTTAAACCTAGGTGCCTAGATAGAGGACTACTGAAATGAAGGAGAGACATGGGGTTAGTTGTGGATCTGGGACACCATTCTTTACTAACAATGATCTTAGTGAACATGCAAGAAAAAAATAATCGCTGACAATGCGGAGTCTGGATATGTTTCCTGTCACATAATTCATAATCAGGTGTTATGATAACCTATGCCTAACATAGTCAGTCAAAAAAATTCCAATAGTCTGACTGAACTGAGTGGGAAAAGGGATTATGTACAGAGCATATACAAAACAGAAATCTGGGGGTAGGACCAAGGACGAGACCTGAATTCTTCAGGAACTGATAAGACTCTCAGTAATGAGGCTAGGACATACACACTATGGTAACTCTGCGCTTCTGAGGATTTGAAACAGATTCAAGTCTCATCGTCTTTATCTGGGATTTTCATTTTTCAACAAAGAGAAAGAATTAGTTTCCCCAGGCATAAAGGAGGGCCAGAAAAAGTATATTGCCTTTGTTTGTATAGACCTTGAAGAACTAGATCAGGCAATTCTAAGGGCTCTTGATAACCCATGATTTCCAGTAATCACACCACGAAGAAACTTGACCCCACAGAGTGCAGATCTGAAGACTGATACACCTTCATGTCATTATTATAATTATGATTTTACCTTTCCCAGGAACCTCAAGTGCAAGCGGTAGGCAGAATGTGAATCCATCAAATGGACGCTCCACAGAGTCAGGAAATGATGCCACAGTCCAGGGTCCACAAGCAGCTGCACCTGATAGGCCTAAGCAGAATGTAGAGATTAGCAGTTCATCCTCAAGCTCTGCAACCCCCAATGAAGGAGGTACCCTGACCTGCATTCCTTTGCATGGATATCCTGCCTATAACATTTATTGTGTTTTAAAATTCCCATGGAGGAAACATGTGCTATTGTTGTGTGATTGTGAATGCGTTAGAAAGCAAGAGATTCAGATTTGAACTTTGAGTCACTTTGGTTTAGTGAGGATGAATCAGTAATCTTAAATTGAATGGATCTCCATAATTCAGTTCCAGTCCTTAGAGTGTTGATGTTTCTCTCCACACACCAAAATATTGGAGGTGATGCTATTGAAATTTGACTGTCTTAGATTGTCAATCTTGAGCTTCATCACGGTGCATCCCTCAGATGAATGCAGAGAATAGGGACCTGGACCCTATACTATTGGCAGAAGGAGAGATGCCTGCAGAGGATCAGCCAATCTGCCTCAGCAGTGTGACCCAGTGAGATGTAAATGCAGTNAATAGTTTAGGTCATTACATTTCTCTGAATGGGATGGAGTGCCATGTAGTTTACTTGGTCATTGCTGAAGGAAGGGCAGAGCTAAATTTGAACTTGCAATGTCTGTTTGAAGTTCATACTGTGACAATAACCAATGATAAAAGGACCTTGGGAATCTGTGTTCACTTCTGGTGTTGAAAATAGGTGTAGTATCACCTAGGGATTTTTTTTTTCTAATTGCTGCTGATATGGTGAAATGGCTAAATTTATCTCATTCAGACTTTTGATGGTGAGGCCACCATGTTCAGTTTGGGTGATAAAAGAGAAGGAAGGCTGCATCTGGTTTAGAAGTTGTTCTTTGTACCAAGTCAGTTTTTGTGATGATATAGAAAATGTGTGGAAAAGGGTGGGTAGCTTATGTATTACCACGTGGTCTGGCGATGACTATTGAACTTCTGTACTATAATTCTAATGAAATTGCTTTCCTCCTGCAGCTGATAAACCCAGAGAACAACCAAGTAACCTTCTTATTGAAGGAGTGAGAGGAATATTAGGAAGGATCGCAAGTGCTGCCAGTGGCTCAGGTAGTTGACTGTCAGTGTGTAGTAGTCAAGCCTGAATTGTGCTGATGTTCAGAACTCTTGTTTGTTGGAAGCTGATGTTATCTCTTTGTAAAATGTAGGTGCTTTGTTAGAAGGCTATTCAGAACAAGGAAAGACATCTGATACGTCATGAAGCAGGGTCCAACTGGGTGCTGACATGACATAGTGCCAGTGAAAGAATCTTTATTTGGCAATGAAGATTGTGGTTGTGTTTCCTGTCAGATATTTTATGATCATGTATTTTTGATTATGTTTGAATAATACAGTCTGTCAAAAACCTGTTAATATTCAGGCTGACCTTTGAGTGGAAGAAGGCATTCATCTTGAGGCTTTACAGAACAGAATTTATGATCAGGAGAA
>NC_034606.1:56639580-56640820 GCF_900095145.1 Mus pahari
CTTGATAGCTGTTCTTTTTCTCAAGTCTGTGTTTGTGAGAACACAGAATCATGGCCTAAAAACATAATCAATTATGTTGTGAGAAGTGGTTAAGGACTGATTGCTTGTTTTTTCTAAATAAAGAATGAATATTGAATGTTTGACCAATATTCTGATGATATCATTTTAGCTTTTTCAGCTCTCAAGGATCTTAAAAAACATACAAAAAGAAAAAAAAAAACTCATAGAGCCCCTGACATAAGACCATGGACAGACAAGCACTAGTGCCAGGGTCTCAGGTAGTCAAGNGTCACTGTGCAGCAGTGAAAGCTGACCCTCCAAATCCTTGATTTATTGGCAGCTGTCCTGTCTTGTTTTGGTCTGTACTCTTCTGATTTTTTTGTCCTGTTTCATTTTGTTTTGTTTTATTTCATGTTGTTTTGTTTTGTTTTCTTTGCTTCTTATCCCAGTTGTAGAGTCTGAAGCCTTGGTAGAGGATTGGGAAAGTACAGGAGAGTGTTGTGGTTGGTCAGTGGTCTGGGTCAAAGCCCATTGATGACATTGACCTTAGTGAACACAGAAGAATATTTCTCTGACAAGATAAAACATGAAAATCTCTGGTCAAATATTGTTTGAGGAGAGGGCTTTTGATCACTGTTTGCAAGTAGTCTGTCTACAACCTTGACATAATCTGGCTGAACAGTGAGTGGAAGATTGGATTCCATGCAGAGCAGTTAGTGAAAGGAATTCTGTGAGCCAGACTGGAATTCTTCTGTAATTGGAACCATGACTTTCAGTGAGGAGGCTGTGACATCCTCCCTGCACCAAGCTGTGTTCTCTTCTGGGATTTAAAGCTCATTGATCTTATTTTTGACTTTCATTTTCTATTAAACACAGAGAATTCTCTTATCCAGTTTTGTTCTTATAGATGGTCAGAGTGGATACACTGTCTTTGTTTATATAGCACTTGATGATTTGGACCATATGACTCTAAGCACTCTTGATGCCACATGATCTCCATTATTCACGCCATGAACAAACTTGTCCCCACAGAGTGCAGATCTGAAGACTGATGCACATTCAAGTCATNCTTATCTTATGATTTTACCTTTCTCAGGTGACTCAAGTGCAAGCGGTAGGCTGAATGTGAATCCATCAAGTGGAACCTCCACGAAGTCAGATGATCCCGCAGACCAGGGTCAAGATGTAGCTGCATCTGATAGGCCTAAGGAGAATGTAGAGAGTAACAGTTCACCTACAA
>NC_034606.1:56641395-56656591 GCF_900095145.1 Mus pahari
AAAAGGATCTTAGGATCTCTGCTCAGCTCTGGTTTTGACAACAGGTACAGTCTCACCTAGGATCTTTTGACCTCTGATTGATACTGATATGCTGAAATGGCTAAGTTTATCCCATTCAGACTTTCCATGGGGAGACCATCATTTCCAGTTTGGCTGATAAAAGAGAAAGAAGTCTGCATCTGGTTTAGGTGTTGTTCTTTGTTCCAAGTCATCATTTTTGTGATGACATAGAAAATGTGTGGAAAAGTGTGGGTAGCTTACTTATTGCCATGTGGTCTGTTGATGAATTTCAACTTGTCTCCATACAAAGTATGAATATTGACATTCTATCCTATATTCTAATGAAATTCGTTTCCCTCCTACAGCTGACGCACCCAGTGACCATCCAAGTAACACTCTCAGGGAGGAATTAAAAGAAATATTAGCAGAGATCACAAATGCTCATGCTGGCTCAGGTAGTGAAATATCAGTGTGTAGTCGTCAAACCTGAATTGTGCTGAGGTTCAGAACTCTTGTTTGTTGGCAGCTGATGTTATCTCTTGGTAAAAATCTAGGTGCTTTATTAGAAGGCTATTCAGAACAAGGGAGGGCATCTGATAGGTTAAGATTCTGGGTCCAACTGGGTGCCGACATGACATAGTGCCAGTGAAAGGATCTTTATTTGGCAATGAAGATTGTGGTTGTGTTTCCTGTCAGATATTTTATGATCATGTAGTTTTGATAATGTTTGTAGAATGCAGTCTGTCAAAAACCTGTTGATATTCAGGCTGACCTTTGAGTGGAAGAAGGCATTCATCTTGAGGCTTTACAGAACAGAATTTATGATCAGGAGAATGGGACAGGCCTGAAGTCTTCTGGAGTTGGACACATGAATGTCAGTGGTGATGCTGTAGCATCCACTCTCTATTAAGCTGGGCTTTTCTGAGAATTGTCAATAGGTTGAAAATTCCTCCTCCTCATCCTTTCTCTCTTCTTCCACCTCTTTGGACATCTTCACCTCTTCCTCCTCCTCCTCTTTCTCTTTCTTTACCCTTTGCTCCCCCTTCTCTCTCTCATCCTCTTTCTCTTTTTCCTCTGCTTTCTTCTCCTCCTTCCAATCTTCCTTCTCCTCCTTCTCTTTCTTCTCCTCCTTCTCTTCTCCTGCTCTTCTTTCTCCTACCCCCTCTCATTCTCCTTTTTCTTCTTCCTCTTTCTCCTTCTCTTTCTTATCCTCCTCTTCCTTCATCTATTTGTTTCAGATTTTCATTTCCTACAAAAGGGAAAGAACATTTTTTTTCTTCAGTTTCTCAGTTAAAATGGATAGAGTGGATGTTTTGGTTGATTGTATATGATTTTATAAACCATGAAAATGGGCCACTGGATTCTCTGGGCACTTGATAGTCCATGATCTCTAGGAATCAAGTTATGAACACACTTTTCTCAGCATGTTGCATTTATGATGAGGATGCCCATGCTGTCATCCTTATTGTTATGATTTAAACTTTGTGATTTTACTCAAGAGAAAACCATAGGCTGTATCTTTCACATGGAGTCTCCCCAGCCAGGAGACTCTAGGACATTCCAGGGTCAACAAGTATATGGAACTGGTAGGATTTCACTAGGTTGAAGTGATCAGCAGTGTACAGTCTCCATCCTCCAGTGATGGAAACAAGTGTCACATCCTGTCCTTCCTTGGAGTCTGTGCATGGCCTGCTCTCAGCATGCACTTTGATTTTAAATTCCTTGTTAAAGAAAGCCTTGTTCTCAGCAGCTGGTTCTGTTTGTATCAGAGGATGACAGAACAGTTGGCCCTACATTCAAAGTTAGATTTTGAATCACATTGGATTGTTGATGATGAATTTGTGAACTTAAATGGCTCTGTTAATTCATATATAGGCCTTAGAATGTTTATTCTCCCTTTTCTAGACCTCAGTGTATGCATTGACTGTTTTCAAAACAGTTTTAAAATCTGTGTCCTAAAGTATTTCAGTGTGCAAACCTAAGTTGAAGAGAGTCACAAATAGGTTAAATCCGATTCTAAAAAAAAAATTCCTGCAGGTGCTCAGGCCATCAGCCTGAGCAAATGAATACCTGAGTTCTAAATTGAAGCAACCTTTTAGAGCATTCATTTCTCTGAAAGTGAATGATTTCAAGTTATTTCATTGGCCTGTGTTTATCGGAAGGGTGGAGCTAAATTGGACCTTGAAATCTGTACTTGAAATTTGTCCTCTGACAGTTGCCTGCACTAAAATGTTCCTGTGAATCCAAATCCAGGGCATAGCCTCAAGAAAGGCAAAGAACTAAGATAGTATGTAGCTTGATAACTGTTCTTTTTGTCAAGTCAGTGTTTGTGAGAATAAAGAACAATGGCCTAAAATGTAGTAGATTATGTCATTGCAGGTCATTAGCAGCAGCTTGTTTTATTTGTTGAAAACAAAGAATGGATATTACATGTTTGACCAGAAATCTGATACATTTTAGCTTCTACAGATGTCAATCGTGATGAAGATACAGTCCTCAGCTTCATGAAGGACTTAGCTCTCGCCATTCAACAGTCCCTCTCTGATGCCAGTCAATCAGGTAGTCAAGTATCAGTATGTGACAGTGAAATCTGACCCCCAAAGCCCTGCTTTATTGGCAGCGGTCACATTTTGTTTCATTTTCTTTTGCTTCGCTTTGCTTCTTCTCCCAGTTGTAGAGTCTGGGCGCCTTGGTAGAGGATTGGTAATGTGTAGGACAGTGTTGTGGTTTGTCAATGGTCTGGGTCAAAACCAATTTCTAACATTGATCTTAGGGAACATGGAATATTTCTCTGACAAGATAAAACCTGAATGTTTCCTTTCAAGTATTTTATGAGGAGATGTCTTTTGCTCACCTTTGACAAATATAGTCTGTCACCACCCTTCTAATAATCTGGCTTAACTATGAGTGGAGAAAGGGATTTCGGACAGAGCATTAAATGAAAAAATTGTTGTGACCCGAACTGATGAGCAACTTGAATTCTTTTGGGAATGGACCCATGGCTTCAGTGATGATTTTAGGGCAAACCCACTGCACTGTGCTGTGTCCTCCTGAGCATTTGAAATAGATTCAGAACTCATTGTCTTTGCCTTGGATTTTCAGGTTCTATCAAATGGAGAGAATTCATTTCCACAGTTCTGCCATTATAGAGGGTCAGAGAGGGTATAGTGTCTTTGTACAGACCTTGATGAACTGGACCATGTGATTCTAAGTGCTCTTAATAAGCCATTGTGCCCAGTAATCATACCAGGAACAAACTTGTCCCCACAGTGGAGATCTGAAGACTGATGCAGAGTCACATCATCTTTATCTGATGATTTTACCTTTGCCAGGTGACTCAAGTGGAAGCAGTAGGCTGAGTCTGCATCCAGCTCATGGTCTCTCCAGAGTCAGGAGAGGGCCCAATACTCCAGGGTCAACAAACAGTTGTACCTGGTAGAAGTGACCAGAATGTAGATATTCACAGTCCATCTACAGGGTCTACAACCTCTGATGAAGGAAAGGTGGTTCAGTTTTCCTGACCTGCACTCCTTTCCATGGATATCCTGCCTACAACATTAAAACATATTTTGTTCTAATTTCCTATAGAGGAGACACATGCTCTCATTGTGTGCTTATAAATGCAGTCAGTAGTTTAATTATTACATTTCTCTGAATGGGATGGAGTGCCATGTATTTTACTTGGTCATTGCTGAAGGAAGGGCAGAGCTAAATTTGAACTTGCAATTTCTGTTTGAAGTTCATGCTGTGACAATAACCAATGATAAAAGGACTTTGGGAATCTGTGCTCAGTTCTGGTGTTGATAATAGGTGCAGTCTCACGTAGGACCTTTTGAACTCTAATTCTTACTGATATGGTGAAATGGCTACATTTATCTCATTCAGGCTTTCCATGGTGAGACTGCACTGTTCTTCTCTTTTGGGTGATAAAAAAGAAAGAAGGATGGATGTAGGTTAGGTGTTGTTCTTTCTACCGAATCAGTTTTTGTGAGAACTTAGAAAATTTGTGGGGAATGTGGTAATTTATGTATTATTTCATGGTCTGGTGATGACTTTAAATTTGTGTCAATATTTTATCCTATGTTCTGATGGAATCCCTTTCCTTCCTACAGCTGACAGGCCTAATGCACATTCAAACAACCCATTGTCAGGAGGATTGGGACCAAAATTTGAGAACAACCCGACTGATGACAGTGGCTCAGGTAGTCAAGTGTCAGTATGTGGTAGTCAAATCTGAATTGTGCTGAGGTTCCAAACTCTTGTTTTGTTGGCATCTGAATATTTTCCAGGTGTAAAGTCTTGGCACCTTTTTAGAGGAATATTAGAGTGAAAAGAATAGTTGTGATATGTCATATATCTGTTTTGAATTGCTTGTGTCATTGATATTAATGAACATCACAGATATCTCTGGAAATGAAGATGGTAGTCGTAGTAGTCGTAGTTCTTCTTCTTCTTCTTCTTCTTCTTCTTCTTCTTCTTCTTCTTCTTCTTCTTCTTCTTCTTCTTCTTCTTCTTCTTCTTCTTCTTTAAATATTTTATGATCATATATTGTTGATCATGTTTTATAATGCAGCTTGTCAAAAACATTCTGATAATGTGGCTGAAATGTAGAAGGCATTTGGTGTAGAGCATTTACAGAATGGATTTTTCTAGTTAGAAGAAAGGGACATTCCTGATGTCTTCTGGAGCTGGACCCATGAGGCTCAGTGATGACAATGTGACAAACTGTCTCTAGCTAGTTGGGTCCTTCTGAGAATTGTCAATAGATTCCATCTTCTTCCTCCTCCTTTGCCTCCTCCTCCTCCTTCTTCTACTCAGAATTTTGTTTCCTATAAAAGGTAAAGAACTAGTTTCTCCAGTTTTTCCATTTAAAATGGTCAGAGTAGATGTTTTAGCTTTGTTTGTGTAGACCTCTATGAAAATTGACCATAGGATTCTCATTGCTCTTGATAACCCATGATCTCCAGTAATCAAGTTATGAGCATACCTCTCCTCCTCACAGAGTTCAGTTCTGTTCACTAGATGCTCAGGCAACCATCAGGCTGTTATGATTTAGGTTTGTCAAGTGACACAAGTTAAAGCATAGGCTGATAGGTCAGACTGAGTTTCTACAGAGTAAGGAAATCCTGTGATATTCTAGGGTAAAGAAGTCGCTTGATCTGGTGGTAATAACCATATTGAAGTGATTAGATGTCACTCCACAGGGTCTAGAAACTACAATGATGGAAAAAAAAGTGGCTGGGGTATCCCCACTTCCATTCTGTTCCATGGATGTCCTGCTTTTAAGATGCACTTTTATTTTAAATTCTGTGTTTGGGAAATATTTGTTCTCTTTAGCTGGATCTGTATGTATTAAAGAATGACAGAAAAGGTGAAATTACATTCAAATTTGAATGTTGCATCACATTGGTTTGGTGATGATGAATTTGTAAACATAAATTAAATGATTAACTAATGCATAGAACTCACAATGGTGTTCCTTCCTTTCTAAGAGTGCAGTATGTGTGTTGATCAGTACTCACACTTTACTGTCTTAAAATATGAATCCTTAAATATGCTAATGTGCAAACCTAAGTTGAAGAGAGTGACAAAAACAGGTCCAAAAGGATTTTAAAAAGAAGAGATTCCTGCAGGACATGAGTCAGTCAGGTTAAGCAAGTGAAAACGTTAGTTCTAAACTGAGTTAATCTTTTAGAACATTCATTTCTCTGAAAGTGAAAGATTTCAAGTTATTTAATTGGCCATTGATATTGGAAGGGCGGAGCTAAATTGGACCTTGAAATCTGTAGTTGAAATTCATCCTCTGACTACAGCCAACAGTAAAACATTTCTTGGGAATCTCTGCTCACGACATAGGTTCAAGAAAGGCCAAGAAACAAGGCAGGATGTAGCCCAAAAGCTGTACTTTTTGTCAAATCAATGTTTGTGAGACCAAAGAACCATGACCTAAATGGTAGCAGATTGTGTTGTGCCAAGTGGTTAGGAGCAGGTTGTCTGTTTGTTGAATGAATAGTAAATGTTTGACCAATATTCTGATGGTAACATTTTAGCTTCTCCAGCTGTCAAGCCTTCTGAAGAGGGATTGAGAAAATTGTTAAGTGCCTTAGCAGAGGAATTTGGACCAACAGGAACTGATGCCCGTGTCTCAGGTAGTCAAGAGTCACTCTGTGACAGTAAAAGCCGAACCTCCCAATCCTTGCTTTATTGGCAGCTGTCCTGTTTTGTTTTGTTTTGCTTGGTTTGGTTTGGCTTGGCTTGGTTGGGCTTGGCTTGGTTGGGCTTGGTTTGCTTTGGTTTGGTTTGTTTCTTTTTATTTTATTTTTTTTTCCCAGTTGTAGAGTCTGATGCCTTGGTAGAGGATTGGTTAAGTGCAAGGCAGTGTTGTGATTGGTCAATGGTCTGGGTCAAAGCCCGTTGCTGACACTGATTTTAGGGAATTTGGAAGAAGTTTTTCTGATAAGCTAAAACCTGGATGTTTCTTGTCAGATATTTTATGAGGATGTCTTTTGATCACCTTTGCCAAACACAGTTTGCCAACAACTATGCAATAGTCTTGCTGAACTGTGAGGGGAAGAAGGAATTCCATGTACAGCATTTAATGAAAAGAATTTTGTGACCTGGCCTGATGAGTGATTTGAATTCTTTTGGAAATGGACCTATCGCTTTCATTAATACGACTTAGGGCATACATACTACACTATGTTGTATCCTCCTGAGGATTTGAAAAACGATTCAAAGCTCATTGTCTTTAACTTGGATTTTCATTTTCTATAAACTAGAGAGAATTTGTTTCTCTAGTTTTGCCATTAGAGAGGATCAGAGTGGTTATATTGCCTTTGTTTGTATAGACCTTGATCAGTTGGACCATTTGACTCTTGATATCACATGGTCTCCAATAATCACACCATGAACAAGCTTGTCCCCACATAGAGCACATCTGAAGACTGATGCACATTCATATCATCATTATGCTTGTGATTTTACCTTTCCCAGGAACCTCAGGTGCAAGTGGTAGGCTGAATATGAATCCATCAAATGGACCCTCCAGGGAGTCAGGAGATGATCCCACAGTCCAGGGTCAAGAAGTAGATGCATCTGGTAACCCTAAGCAGAATGTAGAGAGTAGCAGTTCATCTACACGCTCCGCAACTTCCAACAAAGGAGGTACCCTGACCTGGATTCCTTTGCATTAATATCCTGCTATAACATTTATTGTGTTTTAAAATTCCTATGGAGGAAATATGTGATTTCATGGTGTGTTTGTGGATATGTTAGAAAATGAAAACAAGGTTGAAATGAAATTCAGGTTTGCCCTTTGAATCTCTTTGGTTTAGTGATGATTTGTCAATGGAGAAATGAAAAGTAAAGTTTTGTTGTTGTTGTTGTTGTTGTTGTTGTTGTTGTTTGGAGTCATTCTGGTTAAAATGAACTCTCTTGGTCCTGGTTATGGTAGTGTAGACTTTGAGGGAGAAGGATGACACGGTTATGAGAACTCTAGTTATCCTAGGATCTCTAATAATCTAGCTGTGATCATCCTGGTTCCCACACACTGCAGACATGAAGAAGAATACATAGCTAACGTCATCCTTGTGATTGTTATTTTGCCTTTGCCAGGTGATTCCAATGAAGTAAGTGGGCCAAGCTCCTCAGCTGTAGTCTCCACAGATTCAGGAGACCATGAGAATCTGACTGATAAACCAGGACCTGGGTTTAATGCACATGAGGGGGTTGGAGAGAAAAATGGTGAATCTTTTGGGGCTGGAAGCTTGGATAGTGGAAGTTAGAATGACTCAGATATCTTGACCTACATTCCATTCCTAAAATGTCCCAGTAAATATCCTCCTTCATAATTGTTCTTAATCATGTTTGATTTTTTTTCCCCCAGGAAGCCATAATTTGTCTTCTGGGTCTGGAAGTAGTGTAAGAAGTGATTTTTCTACTGGTGTTGCACCTTCTGACAAAAATGAATCTGCTGGCCTTGATGTTAGTGGCGGAGATACCTGTTCTACTGGCAAGACCCAATCTGGATCTCCTTCTGTGGCTTAGATAGTTAGAGTCATTTCTCATTTGAAAGTCATGATTTTTGAAATCTAGCTTTAAAGCAACAATGAAAATAATTGCCATTTATATTCATAATTTGCAATCAACTCGGGTTTTGGAATCATAATCTACTTAGTTATTATCAGATAGAAGCCTTTTTATCTTTCGCTGGCATGTAAGGAGGCAGGGCTATTGTCTGTTTCCTTATTTGTCTTCTTTTTAAAGTGATTTGGATTCTGCTGCAAAAGTTAGTGTCATTATGGATATGTTTGGCTTAATCTTTATATCCTGGATGTGGAGTTGATTGGCTAGGTGATTTTTGCAGATACATTTTGGAGATGCATAACCATGTTGATCCATTTTTGCAATAGCATAGGAATTCTACAAAGTGTTAAGGTAGTATTCCTGACTGGTCATCCACTTTGATTCCTTTAACTCATAGGAATTAGTAAAGAATGCCCCCCTCACACCAATGTGGACTTTAGACCTTCTGAAATGAGCATTCAGAAAAATATTTAGCATTTATTGGAACACGATATTAGGTTTAATATCTGGCTACAGTGAGAAATCTAAAAATCAAGTGATAATGTCATTTTGTAATAATGTTGACTTTATCTCAGAATTGACTCTTAATCTGCTAAAAATGGCTTTGTCGTACAGTAATAAAATTGTTGTATTTTAGTTGGTCTTCATCTTTGGGTATAAAAATTTATAGCCATTACATATTTTAAACTAATAAAATTGAAATTATTATCCTTTGTTGCTGATTTTATTCAATTGTCGTTTTATGGAAGTAGTCAAAAGACACTGAGTTTTGCATTCTGTACCCATTGACAAGAGGTCAGATATTCAGCCTTTATTTTTTGTTGCTGTTGTTGTTGAGACATGTGTTCTGAATTAGTATCTTTCCTTTTTTTTTTTAAGTAAAGTTTGAGTTTATTAGGAATAAGTTTTAATGTATTTTTAATGTGGTCATTAAGGGAGAAAGGATGATTCCTGGGAAGAAATGATCTTAATAGAGAATGATTAATTTAGGTAGGTCTATCTATCTATCTATCTATCTATCTATCTATCTATCTATATCTGTCTGACTGTCTATTGATCGATCAATCTATCAGTACCTCTCTATATCTGTATGTTTGTTGCGCTTTTCGAAATTACTGTGTTCAAGACATCAAAGATTATGTAAAATCCATTGGAAAAATGATTTTTGTCTATGAAGTTTTTCTTTAGTAAGTGACTTAAGGCTTTCTAAAGGTGTATTGGATAGGACTACAGACTGATAAGATAAAATGGTTAGTCAAGTGCCTAAGGAATTTTCAGTATATGTTGGGCTATAACATGGTTTAAACTGATTTATAATCTTGTTTCTGAGAGGATCTCGATGTTCAGCAAACAGAAGGGATTGGCTTCTTTCCTTTTCACTGCCCTGGGACTCCATCCTGCCTTCATTTCTTTCAAACTTTTCTATTTTCCTTTAAGTTTTGTGGATGACAGAAGTTTAATTTCCTGAAGTTTTCTAAGGCTGTATATCATTATAGATGCTACCTATGTAGGGGTCAAAAGTGTTGGAATTTCTCTTCTAGGAAGACATGACAACAAAATAAATCAATCATTATGTTTAATCCTGAAAATAGCACTCAAAATAGGAAGATGTTCATCTCCTATGTGTTGACTGAGAACATGTAGCTAGAAAATCATTAAAATTAAAAAAAAAAAAAACATTGGATAGGTTGGCTTTGAGTATGTTTATCTTGGAGTACAGAGGACATATTGCTCAAGGTGCCAGGTTTATGCAGACAGAGCTCCATTACAATAATGGCAGGGATTCCGTTGTGCTGTGGTGAGATTAAGGCCACCTGTTCTGTAGGAGTGCCGTGCTCATCAGTTTAACCTCTGAAGTTAGTAGTGAAAGAGCCCTTGGGATCAAAAGTTAGGAGATTTCTGTCTGTTTATTTTTGTCGCCGCAGTTAGAGGTCCTATTTATCATATAACATCTACAAACTCTTCTTGAGGAATAAAAAAATGGAAGCTAGATATCAGTAAATACATGATATTGTTCAACTATGTTGAAAAATGAGAAGACCCCCAAGATCATGTGTAGTCTTCATCCAGCAATCTTTCCTTATACCCAAAACAATCCTAATGTACAACTCTCACCAATCCACCCTGGGGCAAAGCTTGCTCAGAGATTGATTGCTTCCACAAAAACCACCTAGTGAAAGTAGGGGCAACCCACATGATTCTAGATCTCCATATCTGGTCAGTAAAGAAAATATATTTCCTTTACTATTATGGCGAATTGATTTTTGTGGCAGGGATCCACCCTAAGGGTTGGACAAAGGTTCCACCTTAATCAAGTGAATGATCCACTTGCTCCAAACAAAGGGGAGCCAATTGACAGAGTTGCCCCTTCACACGGGGGACCCATAAGTCATCTTAAATCTGAAGTTGTCCTTCCTGATCATCTGGTATAGCTTCACATACTATTTAGGAGACTAATTTTATTGGGGCTCAGCCACAACCCCTGTTTGGGAGTGAATCTGTTTCTCTGTGCCTGGTTTGATCATCAGTAACATTTATTGGCCATAAACATTAAAATTTGAAGCTGTTTAAAAGACAAAAGACTTTTGTTACTCATCCTAAGTAAGTTGCTACTGCCAGTCATGAGCTTTATAAAGTAGACACACCCTGGGCCAGAAATAGTAGAAGCAACTGAAATCTATTTACTCAGCCGTCTTCATTAATGTCTCTCAAATATTGCTATGCCTGGTCTAGAAGGGAATTACTTTCAAGGTAAACCTGGCTTGTTGGAATCGATTTAAAGAAAAGTAAAAGCTTAAAACCCAAACACGGCTATCTATGTACTGAGAATTTAGTTAGGCAGACAAGCTCAATTTCAGGAAAGAATTCAGTGGTTGAATAGCCAGGAACAAGGATAGAGGAGATGAGGAGATGACTCTAATGTGATGATAAGAACAATGCCTAAAAGAAAAATACTGAAGCAACTTAGAACTTAAAGTCAGTTTGCCGGATGCTGACAGATGGGGAAATGGGGCTTAGCTTTGTGTTTAAGAAGTTTGGATGTCTTTCCTCCTGCTTGAAGAAAAAAAAAATCAAGTCTTCCAGCAGTTCCCTAGTATAGCCACGTTACCCTCAGAATGTTTCTGAGGCTCCGGAGACTCCGAGGGGAAGATTTTTGTTATAGGGGACACCTTCCTGAATTATTTTAGTTCAAGTAGGCTAAGCCTCTGTTTACCCAGTAATATTTACATCCTTTAAGAGATATTTGAGAAAACAAACAAACAAAACCAAAAATAAACAAAACTAAGAAAAACAGTCAACATCCTCCCCTCTCCCCCTCCACCCCCCAAGCCAGGAATATACTTGTTTGTAGGAGGTTAAGCAAAGTCAATGGTTTATTCCCAATTCCTGAGTTAGGACATAGTGAATAGACCATAACATGTGGCCAGAATAGTCTGTTTTTGAAAAGTATGGTTATTATTATTATCATCATCATTATTATTTTTATTGTTATTGAGAATTTAAGGTTTTTCCCAGGTCACTGTTTTCTCTTTTGCAATTATTTTTTCTTTTATAAGATTTTTAATTATTTTATTTACATCCCAAATGTTAGCCCCCTCTCCAGTCTTCCCTCATAGAGTTCATTTCCCCATCCTGCCTCCCCTTCACCTCAAAGACGGTGCATCCTCCCCCTTTGAGTACTCCCTTCCTGGGGCATCAGGTCTCTACAGAATTAGGCACATCCTCTCACACTGTGGCAAGACAAGGCTGTCCTCTGCTACTTATGTGCTGGGGGCCTTAGACCAGCTGGTTTATGCTCTTTGGTTGGTGGCTCAGTCACTGGTAGCTTCCAGGGGTCATAGTTGACACTGGTAATCCTCCTAAGGAGTCACCATTCCCTACAGTAGTTCCTTCAGGCCATTTCTAATAGTTTCAGCGCATCCCTTTCCACCCGACTTGAGTCCCGCGGCTCTTTCAGAATCTAATAATTCCCCTTGATTCCAACAACCACTTTTAGTCCAATCAAAGAGTTGGCCTACAGGTGTTCCTTCAATTATGAATAAGGACTGCGAAGACCATGCCTTTATCATTTATGCAGTGAAGAAGGCAAAATTTTCCTTTGCATAAATGAACCCCGGGTCGATAATTTTAACTCCTTTAAACATTTGTAGGTGAAGGGTTCAGTAAATCTTCAGGTTTAGGGTGCTCCCTTCAAGAGTGGTTACTATGTACATTAATTTATAAATGAGTCCTCCTGGGTTGTCACAACAGAAACCAATTCCCCCATAGATACTTTTAGCAGCTATGTGAAATTACCCGAGGCATCTCAAGGGTAGCTGCAGGTGCTTGAGGCAGGCTTCCACAGGAAACTTAGTCTCCCAAGAAAGCCTTCCTTACAGGTGAAGGGCTGCCCTTTTATGGAGGGGTAAAGTCCCGGGTTCCTAGAAGCCCATCCAGGGAAGTTATGTTTCAGCACACTGCTTTTCTATAGCAATGCCAGGCTTCGGCCCCCTTTAAAAACATCTTTATTTTCCCAGGGTTTTTCTGAGGGACCCATTTGATTGCCTTGGGAAATGGATTACTTTCATGGGCATTCTGTTACTGGTTAGGCCTATTCTTGTGTCTGTGACCGGTTTCCCTGGCACTTTGCCTATGATTTATCACCGTGGCTGATACGTCCAAAGCCAAATTTAGACGTTGACATAGGTGTATCCAGGTACCTTGATGATTGCTCTTGAACCTCCTTCCTAACGTCTAAAGAATACTGACTGATAAAATTAGTTCTGGCAGTATTTGAGCTTAGAACAATTTAAAAAATAATTTTGAAACTAGTCAGTTTAAATACATGCACATTTTCCCCCCTTTGGATTAAAAAACCTGCTTCCTCCTTCAGACAAACCCTTTTAGCTAATACTCTGTTTTTCTTTCTTTCTTTCTTTCTTTCTTTCTTTCTTTCTTTCTTTCTTTCTTTCTTTCTTTCTTTTCTTTTCTTTTCTTTTCTGCCCATTTCTGTTTTCTCTTCAACACTTTTCAAAACTATATTTTGGTGCCTATATTTTCCTATCTTTCTCTTATTTGATGTTTCATTCCTGGTTTACTATTCTTTTCAAAATTTCTCAATTTAGAAAAAAAATAATGCTATTTTAATGTAAACCCGAGAAACTATATTTAAGCATAGAAAAAGACTGACATTGCATCTTAAACCATCTAGGAGGTATAAATACAGGAGAGCAGAGATTTGCAGCAGTGTTGATATTTCTGTCTTCTCTTACTGATCATTTATTTGTTTATAGTTTTGGTTTTTGAAGCTGAGCTCTACCCCATAGCCTTAGCTGGCCTGGATCACACAAGTACACCATCAAACTAGTCATTAAGGTCATCTTCTGCTGAAATAGTTTGTCCTATTTTTTTAAGGTGGGAAATAGTATTGAGAATTAAACCCAGGACCGTAAACCTACTAGACGAGGACTCTATAGTTAAGATACATCCCAGCCCAGCAAGTTTAATTTAACTCGTTTGTTAGATGTTTTCAAGTTCCATGGCTTAAGAAAAATTTGCATCAAGTAAGTCTGCATTTACAAGCTGATTTGGAATCCTGCAAATATTGTGCGATAAAAACAAAACAAAACAAAACAAAACCAAAAGCACACCTTCAGATAATGCATACTAGTCATTTAAGATAGGCCAAATCAAAAGGGCTTGTAGCTTTTATGGCACATAATCTCTAATTCCAAATCTGTGCTTCCAAAGGTATCCCTCTTAGTGAAGATAAGGTAGAAGATGTTCATATAAAAGACATAGTGCTTAAACTACCATTGGTAAAGCCTTAACAGAAAAAGAAAGTCAGTCCAAAGTGAAAATAGTGATGAAGACTTAAGGCAAGATCCTTTCTGCCACCTGTGTCCGGGACTACGAGCTGCCTGACTCGACCTGTCCTTGGAGGTTGGAGATGAGGTGGTGCAGAGACAGACTCCAGGAGCAGGTGAGAAATGAAGCCTGAATGCCGCTGCTGTACGCTCCTGTGATAAGCCCCACAGCGCCCCAGTTGGTGCCCAGAGAAAGCATCTCTTCAAAACAGCAGTTCCCGATTGGCTGGAATTGGCTGTGCCAGCAATCCTTGGGCTCTCAGGCAGTCCTCAATTAGGTCCTCCTGCGGGAGATGTTTTTTTGTGGCAGCAGTCCCCCAGGGCGGGGCATAGAGGTGGGCATGCCATTCCTGCTATGCTTTTCCTCTGTGAAGCACTAACCAGCAAGAGACGGAGACACTCTAACAACCAGAAGTTTCTATTTTTAAAAGATGTACAGGTGTGTGTGTGTGTGTGTGTGTGTGTGTGTGTGTTGCATGTGTGATGATGTTTGTCAAGACCAGAAGAGGGCATTGGATCCCTGAGAGCAGGAATTACAGGCAATCGTGATGTGACTTCTGGGAACCCAGATCAGGTTCTTTGCAAGAGCAGCAGGTGCCTTTGCTCCTAACCAATCTCTTCAGCCCTGGACATTTCTCTTTTAATGTCATTTTTTTTAAACCAAATTTCCCCACCTTTTTATTTATAATAATATGAAACTATATGTCCTGTAATTATGGGTGTCTCATAAGCAAACAAAAAGGAAAGGAAGAAAGAAATCTCAGGGCATTCAGATCAAATTCTCCGGTGGACTAGATGTTGCTGGCATGACATGTTTTAAAATGTAGAAATGTGTTTATAAGCTTCCTGCCTAAAATGGACCTCTCTTGCCTGTCCTACACGGCCTCCCGGGGCCTCCGGGTCTCCTGAGCACACAAGTCACACTCTTTCACTTGGCAGAAAATAAAAATACAGATATTACCGGAATAAGAGGGTTTTAATCTCCCACAAAATACCTTTAGAGTCTAAATTCTTGTCTATTTTGGCCATGGGAAAATCTTGGCAGCTCCGTTCCAAATATCACTGAGTGAGCATTCAACCTTAGGAATCAGCATCTGAAACGTAGAACTTTGGAGGCTGTTAAAGCCATCTGCTACAGCAAAGTCAGAGAGACTGCTGATGGAGTCCACATTGTTCTCTGCTCAGAAAGCATAAGAAGGGAGGAAGGAAGGAAGGAAGGAAGGAAGGAAGGAAGGAAGGAAGGAAGGAAGGAAGGAAGGAAGGAA
>NC_034606.1:56657807-56660516 GCF_900095145.1 Mus pahari
ATATATATATATATATATATATATATATATATATATATATATATAATAATCTGATTACAGTTTTCCTTCTCCCTACTCCTCTGAGTTCTTTTTCCCCTCCACTCTCAACCGCATCGCATCCACCCTCACTCCAAGTCTCTTATTAGCAAGCAAACAACTGTTTAAGGAACAGTAATAAAATAAAAACAAACACATCATAATAGGACATAGTAGAACCGAAGAAGAAAAAGACCCAAAGAAAATATACGTGAAATGCATGTAGACACAGACAGACACACATTTGCACACACAGGAATCCCATAAAAGCACAGAACCAGAAGCCATGATATATATGCAAAGAATCTGTGAAGTTAAATATCAATATATAAATAGATGAGGTACCCTGAGTTATCATCATGAGACAAAGAACCTCCAGGGAGGCTGCCATTGAGTTGAGTTTTGACTTGTCCATCTGCTGCTGGCAATGGGACCTGCTCTTGAGAGTGATTAGCTTGGCGGGTGCGACTGACTCCCTTGGTGAAAAGTAATTTTCATTTGCAAGTAGTTATCAATTAGAGATAGCTTCTGAGTTAGGGATGTCCACTTCTTTTGGCTCTGGTCCCAGATGTCTTGACACAATAGTAAAGCCACCCTTTGTTTAAGATTACTATCTTCCATAGCCCCACTTCCTATGGGCAAGAATCCTTTGTTCAACTGACATCTTGGATGGATACCTAGATATCCCAAATATAAACCAGCTCTTAGTGGAACCAGGTTCCACTGAAAGTGAAGTCAGATATTTTCATCCCTCTTTGCACAATTCTTTGCTCTTTCCCTTAACAAATTCTAAAATGATGTATCTAGAATAAATTAGATTTTTATATGACATGTAATTTTTTTTCTTCAGTGGAGATTGAGTTGATGGCTTGTAACTTTTTGTTTACAGCCTCTCCTGGTACAAGCAGTGGCATTGCTGAGTTTGTATTTATGGTTTATCCATCAGAGTTTTAAAATTATATTTCACTAAGTCCGATTCTGTGTTAAAACAGGTAGAAAATGGTCACCCACTACGACTGGAACACCCAGTACTTCAGGTAATTTACTTTCAGAAGAATTATTTGTGGTTTCTGGTGTTGAAGGAAAAAAGATGCATGCACATGCAAATATAAATTTGAAAGCATCTGTTGGTTACTAACTTACTGGGACAGGATGACACCATGTTACCCCATTTACAATATTGAGCCTCTTGATGTATCCTAAGTCAAAGATTTAGGGGAGCAATGAGATACTTAAAGAAAATGTGTAAGAGAAAAATAATGTCTCATGGGAATTTTAATAAAGCATAAAAGTACTCCTCTATTGTTTAAGGCACATTCATAAACTATTCTAAACAAGATAGGAGTATAGACTATGCCCTTACAATCTGAGTAAAGTTAATCCATGGTAAAGAGAGTGGTTAAATAATACATAGTAACCACATTCTGAAAAGTATTTAAAATGTTCCTGAAATACCCACTTTTGTTATTGGCATAATCCTGAGTTTTAAGCCTGACCCTGAGGTTTCATATCAAATTAATTTATCTATCTCAAAAGGTTGTTAGAAATACAAAAGTGGATTTGAAATTCAAGGTACCTGACATTCTCCTTTGATCTTGGAAAATTACATTTTCCATGTACATACATAAGTTCATTAACAGTATTAGATAATAGACTGCCAGACTAAACTGTACCTTGGGCTTGATTGTTTTATAGCTTCTGATAATGATTTGCTTATATTTTATTTTTTAACCAGTGTAGACAGCTCTGTAATAGATAGGGCAAGTTAATGATTGTGCATGATCTCAATGAATTGTCCCTAACAGATTTCAGAACACACAATGATCGATTTGGCTCCAGAAACAAAAGCAGATTCCAGAGAGAATCAAGCATAGGATTATCAAATCCTAGCTCTCAAGGGCCATTTTATACATTCAGGATCAGGAACTGCACTAGTGGAACACAACATTTAGTGTCTCACTTAAATATTCCATATCCTTGGGAATACAATTTGAATCAATGTATGTTTAAATTTAAATATTATTTCTATCTTGTGTTGAATAGAAAAAGCAGCCCACGTTCCAGAAGCGACTCCCACATACTCAGAAGCAAATGAAGTTGCTGGTGAGTAATCGGCACACAGACAGCCATTCAGAGGTTTACACCTAGCTCAGTACCTTTAACAGTTCAGACGATAACAAAAACTTGAAACTAGTTAAACCAAACAAAACACAAAAAACCCTTCACCTGTTTGACCACTGCATGTTTGAATGACATCACAGTCGCACTATTTGTTTCTAGTGCCCATGAATATAGCACATGAAATACTCTATGTGCACATACATACACACTGATACTCAAAAATTGTAATCTAACCCTTAGCACTCGCTTGATATGAGTGTTATCCCCTTTGCACAGGATAAAACAATCTCTCTACCCAAAGCAAAACGAATGAGAAAGCTTCAGCTTCCTTCCCTTCCTACCTCAACTTAGACACAAGAGCCCTTTCCCCTCAAGCTAAAATAGATGTTTTGATTAGCATTGTGTTTTAGCCAGAAAGGATGCTTTTAGGCATCCCATTGAACCTGTGGCTGCTTTGCTTTCTGATTTGTAATGGTGAGAAAGAAGGAAAGAAAGAAAGAAAGAAAGAAAGAGAGAGAGAGAGAGAGAGAGAGAGAGAGAGAGAGAGAGAGA
>NC_034606.1:56660623-56695808 GCF_900095145.1 Mus pahari
GAAAGAAAGAAAGAAAGAAAGAAAGAAAGAAAGAAAGAAAGAAAGAAAGAAAGAAAGAAAGAAAGAAAAGGAAGGAAGGAAGGAAGGAAGGAAGGAAGGAAGGAAGGAAGGAAGGAAGGAAGGAAGAAAGAAAATAAAAAAGAGAGAGAAAGAAAGAAAAGAGAGAGAAAGACAGAAACAAAGAAAGAAACAGACAAACAAACTAAGTAACAAACATGCAAAAAAACCACTTAGCTGGGCAAGTTGAACCTTGTTTTGATGTTTCCATACATAAACAGATAAGGCAGCTAGAAGGCATGCTTATTGGTGTCAACAAGTGTGAATCTCCTCTCTGACTGCTGTGTAGGAGAAGCGACTATGTGGGGCAAGGACAAGTACAAAGCTCTCAATGGCCGCATCTTTTCCTTCGAGTCCGAGTGCACATTAACTTTTTGCCGCGATTGTGCAGAGCCTGGAGGAGACTTCAACATTGAGATAAAAAAGCATAAGAATGGTGATATTGAAGAGATCAAAGCTCTGATCGATGAAGTTGAGATCTTGGTTGTGCATAATAGTATTTCTGTCAATGAAGAAAGGTAAATAATAGCATATATTATCTATGACTTAAAGAATCATTTGGCGCATGAGACAAAACCAGCCAGACTGAAAAGCCAAGTTAAGTAGGGAGTGGCTGACAGTCCAGTTTCAATGCTGGTCTGTGGCAAGCTGGAACACAACCAGTGATTGGTTCTGATGCACAATTGTTCTGAGTGTCTCGTTTTTAGTGTGAAATGTAGAATCCATGAAACAGGTACCGGGACGTTGCTATTTTTGTAGATGTATTGAAAGCTAGAGACAAATTTGAAGCTTCACAAATTAGAAATCAAAGAGGCTGTTCTTTTTTCAGAAGTAACTTCTCAGATTTCAAAGAGCCAAGCTCTTTGAGTGCTCTCTGGGATAAGAAACTGGGGTGGCATTGATATTCTACTTGTAAACATTTCAAATCATCTGATGGTTGTTTTCTGACAACAGACTGACATTCTACTGTTTATTTCTCCAAAACACCAAGACTACACACATAAACTACTTATTTCCCAGCAGCCCTTGTCACGATCATACTATTTGTTTGTTTGTTTGTTTTTCACTAGCACACCCTGGATTATTAATTTTTAATACATTTCAGGGTACAGATACCATTCAGCAATAAGATGATTCATATTAAGAAGCAAGGCAACCACTATGAACTCAAAACCCGTAGAAGAATGTTGACTCTGAGGTGGGGCAAGGACAAACTCTCAGTAAGTTGATCAGTGATTTTTTTTTTCCTCTAAACGTTTTGGCATTTGGTCTTTGGGTTTTAATCATAAAAATAAACATGTAGGGGAAGGATTAAAGTAAGATTAGCTGAACGTTCTTTACGTGCTCACTGTGCTGAGCATTTTCATGTCTGATAGTCAAAGTGTCTCAATATGCAGCCCTTGTAGATGGCCTGGGATGGAGCCCAACATGTAGGTAAAGGAAAAGTGAAGTGTTTCTATGGATTCCCGATTGTGCGAATCGGAGGGTCTCTGTGCCTGTAACTGTTTCTTGTGCCAATCCCTTGGGTCCTTTTCCTCTTGTTTCTTTGTCCTATCTCAATATGTTATATATATATATATATATATATATATATATATATATATATATATATANTTATATATATATATATATATATATATATATATATATATATATATATATATATATATATTATAGCCCCTTAGAAGTTTGTTTTCTATTGAGAGACAGAGAGACTGTGACTCTAGATGTGAGGGGAGACGGGGAGGAATTGGGGAGGGGAATAGGAGAGGAAACTCTAAATATATTATGAGAGAAAAAAAAATCCATTTTCAAAAAAAGAGATAAAATCTACCTGAGGGCACAATAAACAGTGGAGTCAGACTAATTCCAAGTTCCAGTCAGAGTTTCTTTAAGAAAGGCACCCATTCCCCAACTGACAGTGCACATAAGAGCGCACAGGGGAAGACCCTGCCCTCGGGTTTGGTTAAAAATTGTCTTGAGATACTTTCACGATTTTATAAACATACCAATGTTCTTTGTCTTCAAAGCTCACTCTTTATAGCCACTATGCAACCTGTGGTCTTTGCGGCAACTTCAACAGCGTTCCAGGTGAGATTTGACAGATTATTCCTAAGAAAAATCACTTTCTAAATAAAAAAATAATTTTTCTACATTTAGATAAATTTACTAATAATTTGCGCCCATTTAAAGAATGAGAAAATGGTTAGAATCGAAGTATACTGATCTTGCCAGGACTGTATGTTGCTCCCAAGTAAAGCACAGACAAATGAATATCGTGAAATAATGCTCTGACTTACAGGTGAGGATATTAATGAGCACATTGCCAGTAGTAAGATCTCCAATGACTGCCCCAGCCCTTTGAGCAGGAACAACGAAGTCTGCGAAGATGGAGTCCAGGTAGGATATCCGGATTTGCCTTGCAGCAGTTTTACCACGACTCCCTCTGAATTATTAAAGTAAAACTTAATGTGCATTTGTAAGGCATCTAACATGATGTTATGGGGGTGTATATAAAGAGAACAAAGAGATCCCAGCAATGAAGAAAACTAATCTATCCATCCTACAGTAAAGGCGCGCTCACCTCTTTGCCGCTGTGGTAGGAAGAGCACAGTGTGATTATTTAACACGAGCGTCTGTCATGGTGTGTCAGAGTGACTGCGGTCATTGCAGTGCACTTGCTTGCGAGCTCAAGCTCAGGGTCCGCTACTCCTACATGCATCTATGTGAAAACTTCTACATCTATGTGATAATGTCCTCGTCTAGGTGATAACTTCTGCCGTGCGTCTCCCTGCTTCTTCCCTCCCCCCCCCCCCCCCCCGCCCCCAGCCCCTAACCACCACTGCCTTTCCACCCTACATTTGATCGCCTTTAAAGATTCTTCCTATAATCAAGATTATATAGTTTAAGAAATATTTCATATAGCATAACATCCTCCAGGCTCATGTATTTTATAACAGCCTGTGAGATCTTGTTCTCTTATTTGAGAGCTGAGTAACGTGCTGCTGCATAAAGCATTTGTGTGTATGTGTGTGTGTGTGTCCATTTCTCTTACTATAGCTGTTAAGGCTATTTCCATAACTTGACTTTTGAGAATGGTGCTGAATAACTGTGATAGATAGATAGATAGATAGATAGATAGATAGATAGATAGATAGATAGATAGATGGATGTTTGAGGACTGATCACACTGGGTCAGTGCCCTGTCTTTGTGTTTCTGAAACTTCTATGCTATCTTTGGTCATGGCTATAGATATATAGATATATATTCTTTATATCCGGGCTCTTATTTATTTATTTATTTATTTATTTATTATTTTCTGATTTTTTTGTTGATAGTCATTCTGATGGGTTTGATTTATGTTTATCTAATGATTAATGAGATTTCTCAGACTCCTGAGAACGTTCTTGTTTCCCTTTTGTATGGTCTAATTGTGCTATTTTTGCACCATTGAGTTACATGAGCTCTTAATAAACTTTGTAATCAGTCCTTTGTCAGTTCACATCTTGAAAATATTTTCCTACGCTCTAGGTTCCCATTTAAATTTTTGTTTTAAAATATACATTGTTTCTTTTACGCACACACACACACACACACACACACACACAAATCAATGTGGTGAATTTGTTAATTGTTGTCTTGGTGGCCTGAGTTTTCAGCATGGCATCCAAACGGTCACTCCAAGCCAGTGGCTGGCACTTTTCTTTCTTTGATCTTAGGTTTTTATAATTTCCGGTGTTATAGTTATACATTTCATACACTTTGACTTGATTTCTGTTTCTGGTGTGAGATCAGGATTCGCTCTCTTTCTTTTGTGTTAATCCTGTTTTCCAAGGACCTTTGTTCTAAGGCTCATACTCTTCCAATACATCATCTTGGTATCTTGGTGCTTTGTCAGAAATTGGTTAGCCAAATGATTTAGATTTATCCTAGCACCACACTTCTGACCTGCTGACCTATGAACTATATTAGTGCCACAGTGTGGAAGCCTGTAGTTTGAATTCTCCCATCTCTGTCTGGGTCCTCCTACCCCAACATGGAAATTCTGTCATGGCTTTCTCCCAGTGTTGTTGAACTCTGTCTTTCCACTGCAGTTCAGCTGTGAATGCTAAGGTAAGATTTCCCTCGAGCATCCCACTATACATTCTGCTTTAGCGTTAACAGCACTCATTTTCTTAGCACGACAGTTTAGATTTCCTGTAGGACATGTTTACTGAGTACGGTCGCCGTTCAGGAAAAAGGTTTCCTCCAGAGCTGTGAGTGCATGGTTCCCTAACATCTGACCAGAATGTGACGGAATTTGAAAATGTCCCTGATCTTCATGTGACTTTCGTATGACCTTCATCATTAGTTACAGAGCATAACAATTCTGTCTACATGCTTAAAAACAGCCATTGAGAAATAGAAGAGAATCTATGAAAAAAAAATCTCATTTTCTTATTTTCACCTTATTTTTGGGTGGGGTGGCGTTATATCTGTCTTCGCTGGCTGAAATTAATACAAGGTACACAGCTATGAAACAGAAGGTTTCTGCATTTTTCTAAAAACAGTTTTTATAGCAAAAACACCATGTGGTAGTAGAAATATGTTGAAATGTAAGCATTTTATGGCATAAAAATATATGTTTTTTAAATTTTGTCTACTGACAGAGAACAAATGAACAAATACATCATTCGTAGAGTAAACACATATGCTTTCTACTATAGAGCACACTATATTTTATGGTCACCTGTTCCCCTGTCTACTCATGAAATGTAAGCAAATCAACAGTTAGGGGCCAGCATCACTTTTGTGTAGTGTGGGTTTTCACCTGTTACCTTGCCTAGGTAAGCTCTCTAGCACTGATAAGCTCTTCTTGTTCCTCCCATTTTCTCCCCATCTAAGAATCACTGCAGTATAGGAGACAGATGGATACTGGTAGGTGGGACAATATTTGAGACCATCATAGCAGTCTATACTTTACCTATGTTTAAGGTTTCAGTTAGAATTTGATGGCTCCACTCCACAAGAGTTATGGAATGTGATGTTACAATAAACCAAAGTATCTATCTTTCCTTGGGCATTGTTCTACTGCTCTTCCCTGTTATATTTTAATGAAATGCGCTTTGTTTTGCAGTACTGTGACAAAATTATTGGAACGTACTTTAAGAAATGTTCAAAAGTTTCCCGTTTATCCCATGAGTACAAAAATGCATGTGTTGATGAGTACTGTCGGACTGGAGGAGGTAAGCAGACTACATGTGACACCTACTCGGAACTGGCCCGGCTGTGTGCCTACGATGGTCCTGGTGACTATGAACACTGGCGAGATGACTCTGCTGTGGCTTGTGGTAGGTGCTTCTCTTCTTAACAATTGTAGGTTATGAACAGGTGCTTTCTTAAAGAACTCTCTTTGTTCGGGTATATCTCAAAGGGACTATCTTGAGTGAGTCTAAGGCACAGAAATGGAGAAACCAATAAGGAAGTCTTGTCTCTAACGTGTTTAAGAAGAGAGTGAAGGTCATTTAGTGATATGACTTGACTTGTTGCAGAATTTTGTGTTAAGGTCTTAATTAGTAAAGTCATCAGCAAACTGGAAGGGGAGAAATGTAAACTCTATAAACAGAACTGAATTATCTTTAATAGTGTCCTCTCAAAAGATTGGTAGATTATAAGTAAGAGCTTTATACAAATATAAGTCCAATTTATACTTCGATGCTTGAGTTGGTCTTTATTCGACTGGAAACCAAATTTAACATGAGATGAAACTCTAAACTATGTTATTTATATCCCCTCTAAATTGAAAGCTACTGTGTGAAATAATGCCTGGGAAACGGCCATCATTTAGTTCTCCGGCGTATCCAGAATGATTTATTTGTATCTTGGAAAGCAGAATCAATGAAACCCATTTGAAAGGACCACTGGAGGACTGTATGTTTCCTCTGTTTTCCCATGAGCTTTCCACAAGTGTGCATGTTTTTGTATTCCTTCAGCAAAGCAACAGTGTCCAGGGAAGCACATCTACAAAGAATGTGGACCTTCAAATCCTCCAACATGCTCCAACGTGGCTCCCTTTCAAGACAGTGAATGTGTGAGTGGCTGCACCTGTCCAGAAGGTAATGTACTTATGAAAGTGTTCACGCCACTCCAATAACCTACAATAACACTGGGCAGCAAACCATAGCTCCAAAAGGCTATTGCAACAGGTGAATTATACTTGTTAGTCCTCCTACAACCCGTGAAGGAATGTCAGACACACTCCAAGCTCATTAATGTGCTTCTTCTTTTTTTTAATGTCTGAATACTGAGTGTTCCCATACTCCACAGACTACACAGAGCTTAATAGGTCCTGTTCTATGGGGCGGTAACTCATGCTCAGAAGATTTCCATCTACGGTTGTCAGTCAACATGAAAACTGATCATTTACACAAGATATTGCAACTTCAGGCCACACTTACACTCGCTTTAGAACTAGTTCATGAGTGGCTACGGTTGTGAAAGACTTCACTGATACTCATATAATTTTGAGACTACATCTATCTGTGTATTCTAGGTTACCTATTGGATGACATTAGAGAGAAAGGAAAGTGTGTATTAAAGGAGAAATGTCCCTGTGAATCTAATGGAAAGGTGTACAAGCCAGGTGAAGTCCGTGAAGGCCCCTGTGGCTCTAAGTGGTATGTGTATTCACTCTTAATCTACATTTAATGGATGTTAAGATAAAAAAAAATCTGGGTTTTCATTCATGCTTAAAGTTCTTAAAATTTTAATTCAGCAAAAAAAAAAAAAAAGATGCTTCTTAGAATCAGAGCAAACCAACCACTGAGACAATCAGTTTGTCAGTGTTTTTATGTCCCTGGCACATTACACTTACAGATTCTGGGCAATGAGTCAGTTACCCAGGAATTCCTGGAAACCTTAAAATTATGATGACTTCAAGCATACTTCTACTAACAGTCACACTAAAGTATTTAGATAACTAAACTTCTGTTTGAGGCACAAATACACTAAGATTAGCAGTGCCTACAAAGAGTTCCAGGAATAACCAAACACTTAAAAGCATAATTTAAAGTGAAAGTCTCCACCAACATAGCATTCCTTCAGGGAACAACACGTGGACATTGTTCTTTGAAGGCTTACTGTGTACTGAGCATCTATAAGCCCTTGAGAGATCACATAAGGGACCAACACAAAGTACAGTATTTATAAACTCATTAGTAAGTATTTTACATTCTATTATCTTTCTTGTTCTCCTTAATGTTATACCTTAACCCCATTACATTTGTTTTCAAATATCTATCTTTTATGTATGTGTGTATGTATGTATGTACATATGTATCTATGTATCTGTCTATGTATCTATGTATGTATGTATCTATGTATGTATGTATCTATCTATCTATGGTCTATTAATCTATGTATCTATGTATCTGTGTATCTGTGTATCTATGTATGTATGTATGTATGTATGTATGTATGTATGTATCTATCTATCTATCTATCTATCTATCTCCAATATAGGCTGAGATCTGAACATAAGGGTGAACATTGGGTATTTTTCTTTCTTTCTGAGATTTGGTAACCTCACTCAATATTATAATACATTCTAAGTCCCTCCATTTTCTTGTAAATTTTGTGAGTATACTCTTCTTTAGAGCTGAATGGTATTATATATATATATATATATATATATATATATATATATATATACACAACAGATTGTTATTATCGGTTCATCTGTTGATGGACAACTAGGTTTGTTCTACTTCCTTATATAGTGAATAGAGCTACAATGAACGTGGAGAAACAAATATCTCTACTGTAGGGAATGGAATTCTCTGGGTCTATTTCAGAGAGTATGCTATATTTATCATATGGTAATAATATCTTCATAAGGCTCACTGTCTCTGCCTCTGTAGGACATTGCAAAATATAAGTTCATCCTGTAATTTGTACCCATTGCCTTCATGCTAATAGATAAACCTTTGAGATTTATGTATGTTTGATACATGAAGTTATTAATTTTAGTTAAAAAAAAAGAACCTGAAATAGTTTAAATGACCACAATATCAGAATCTATCAGACACCTCACCAGGGCTGTTGCTGAGTTGGAAATGATCTGATGGGACTTGCCTACATGTTGGCTTCAGCTGTGACGTTCTAATGCTATAGTGTTTGTTCAGCATACAGAAGAGTCACTTTTGACTCACCTTTACATTTAACAGCACATGCCAAGAAGCTAAGTGGTCTTGCACCGAAACTAGATGTCCTGGGATATGTAAAGTGGAAGGGAGCTCCTTTACCACTTTTGATGACAATAAATTTAGCCACCCTGGAGACTGTCACTTCTTGGCTGTCCATGTAAGTATTTGCTGACAACGTCTGTGAAAACTGAACAAATTTCTGAACTAATTTAAAACACAAATCATGTTATGTGTGTTTGGAAATTTTATATGCATGTACAATGTGTTTAGAGCATATCTATTTCCCACTCCTCCCTCCTAGATCCCTACCATGCAACCAACTTCATTCTTTCCTCCTTCTCCCCTTTTTCCTTCTCCTCCTCCTTATAACTGACTGAGTCCAATTATTCCTGTCATTATGCATATGGGTGTGGGGTTAGACCACTAAAGCATGAACAACCTTCTGGGGAGTACAGCCATAAGAAAAACGGACTCTCCCTTTCTCAGCAGCTGTGGGTTTTCAATAGCTCCTCAGCTTGGAGTGGGACCTTGGGAGCTCCTCCCTTGTCTAAATTGGAATGTTGACACATGATGTTGCATTTGTCTTTTGTAGACAGCCACCGCTGCTATGCTCTGTCATGTCAGTCCAGAAGACACTAATTTGCATCAGTCCTCACAACTTCTGGGTTTTACAGTTTTTCTTCCCCATCTTCTGTGATGTTCCTGGACCATTTTGGGGGAAGGGTTCTGACATTTCATTTAAGGATAATGATTCAGTCGTTACTTTTTGTACTTTGACTAGCTCAAATATCGGCATTAACTACTATCTAGTGCCAAAATGGGTTTCTTCAATGAGAGCTGAAAATTGGTCTGATAAGAGAGTTTGATACTGAGTTTAATTAAAATAGCAATAGGCTGTCCCTAAGTGTGTATAATCTCATCAGCACAGGTTCTTGGTCATAGTTAGAATGCCAGGCATGGGTTCTCTCCTGTGGAGCAAACCTTAAATCTAATTAGACAGATGTTAGTAGACTCAAAAACATTCATGCCATTATGACACCCATAGGCATGTCTTGTCTGGCTTATTGTAGTGCACAGGGTTCACAGCTGTATACAACTCTTGGCGACTCTACTTTTCCAACAGCTTGGATATTTCCTTCTGGCACTGGGAAAGCTAGCTGGCAGGGAGGAAGTAGCTCTTCTATTGAGTTACCATGTAAAGCAATAAGAATCAGACAGCTTTCATATGATCAGTTATTCATCTCAGTGTCTTCTTTTGATCACAATCGATATATTATCTATTAATATTATATCACGGACACTCTGAAAATTTATTGCTGAAATAAATTTCAACAAGTCCAATGTTAATGGTTTAACCTTCCAAGTGCCTAGGAAAGACATCTCACTCTTCTGCATGTCTGTATATGCTCAAAAGTCGGTCCCACAATCTGCTCCTTTATGTAGTAGAGCATTGTCTTTTTTCTTCATTATGCCCTGAAATTTATTTTTAGCTTTTATTATAAAATGGAGTCCCATTATAAGATAACTGCCGTATTTTTGCTTAGACTCTTCTTGATACTAAAACTGGAAGGAATCTGAATTTCAATAAAAGAGCAGTTCCATTTCATAGCTCCTGTCTTCAGTGGGCATGAGGAAAATGAACTTGCAAATGGCAAAGTGAGAGGTGGATTAATATGGGCAGTTCCCAAAATGTACTTTCTACAAGTGAAGATCTTCTATCCACAGTGAAGATTCCTGTGTACCCAAAATAGCCTCTTGTCTTTCTTATTGTGCTCCCCTCTTTTACTCTGAGAACTAGGGATGGAGGAAGAGAAAGAGAAGCCCATTAAATCATTGAGAATGCATGCTGCTTCCACATCAGTGAATCAGAGGCCTGCATGCTAGAGCCATGCATCTTGTGACATTTCACATCAAAATGTAAAGCTTCCCAAGTTAAAAACCTCTTGCCTTGCATCTATACAGATTCTTCAGCATGCCTAGGGATTCTAAAGCCATTTCAAGTTTAATTCCTTACACTCTCCACAAAGCACCCCACTTATGTTGGGTGTAAGAGTAAAGATAAAAAAAAAACCCAAAACCAAAAACGAAAAAAAAAACCCAAAACACTGCAGTAAAATGTCCATCAGGTGTACAAAGCATAAATTCCGTATGATACCCAGACCATTTATAAAGTGCTTGTCTGCTCCTGTGGGTACACTAGATGAGGCTTTTAGATTCTGGGCAGATTGTATAGATAAACTGTGCAGATTTATTTCATTGTGAATAAATAACATAGTAGCATATGAGAAAATTCTTAAACAAAAAATAATTGTTTTTGCAGAATGATGAAATTTCTATTAGCGTGGAGATTCACCCATGCGGAAATGGTCAGACAGGATCATGCTTAACTAGTGTTATGGTTCTGCAGAATTCCGTAAGTATTTGACCTTCCTAAGGTTTAGCCAGAGTAAAATCAGATCAATGATTTCACAAGCTAAAACCTGGAGAGGGCTGAGGAGTTGGTTCTGTGAATCGAAGAGCTTGATACAAATGTGTGGGGATATGAAGTCCAATGTTAAGGACCATGGGATAGCTGGGAATGACTACATATGCTCATAACCTCAGGCCTCTAGGGCAGAGGAAAAAGCATCACTGAGGCTGGCTGGTCATCTAGCCTAGCAAAACTCAGTAAAATCCAGATTCAGCAAGAGACCCTGTCTCATTGGGATAAGCTGAGGAGTGACTGAGCAGGAATCCTGATGCCATGCTCTGGCTCCTGTAGTAGAGTACACAAGCACATGTAACCCCCATATTCACAAACATAAAACTTACAAAAATAAAAATAAAAAGAATAAAACATAGTTTGGGGATGGGGGTGATGGCCAGCTTATACTTGTTTGGGTCTTCATCCGTAGCACTTACATGAGAAAGAATAATGTTCAGCCGGGGTGCATTGTCTATAACTGCAGGACAGGGGATGGGGAGAGAGTAGAGCCCAGCCGGCTTACTGATCAGCCAATCTTCACAATTTGGCAAACTCCAGATTCAGTAGAGTCAATGTCTCAGAAGAACAAGGTATGTGGTAATTTAGGAAGACACCTAGTATAAGTCTGTGATTACACATCACACACACACACACACACACACACACACACACACATGCACATACAAAGAGAGTCAGAATTTTGAAGAGTAGTGACTTTGCTGAGTAATCAAATGTATGAATAAGATTCCAGAAAAACAGTTAAATTTCTAGAAGAGTTGGAAAGAGCCAAGGTTCTGAAACACATCCATAATGAGCTCAAATACATAGTTGTGTGGGAATGGCCGGCCAACCATGTGTGTTTATTACAGAGTCACTGGGTTTTTAAAGAATGTGCCCCAGCCTGGTTTCTGGTGGTTAGCAATGGTTACCACTACTTTCTTGTCTGTAAATCGGAGATGAGGGATCATTTCCAGGGTTTGTATGAGAAGCATGAAGCATAGTGTGAAAGAGGTTTTTATTGATATTCATAAACAAGTCCTTTAGGATTCAACATGTTTTAGCGGCATAAAAATTTTATGTAGTACATAAAAGCTATCCTGGGCTCATGGAATATTTTGAATTTCAGTCTTCTTCAAGTAACAGATATGTCTTCAACCGTGATGGGACAGTCACAAAGGATGGAGTTATAATTAAAGGTTATTACTATTCAGGTAAGCTTAACAATAGTATTTAAACATGTGTGTGAGACACATTTATTCACTCGGTTTCTAAAACCAACATGCTATGTTTTATGATACGAATTTTTTTTCTATAGATGATGTGCAGATCTTCAATTCATCCTCTTTGTACATGCAAGCAGAGATACTCTCTCACATAAAACTGCAAATACAAATGTCTCCTAGGATGCAGCTGTATGTGTCCTTGGCTCCTAACACATCCACAGACACTGTAGGTAAGTCCTCCAAAGACTTCTATGTACAAGGACCCAACACCATTCATTTCACGTGGCAATGTCCTATAATAAACATAATTTCTTACATTCTAAGAGATTGGAACTTTTGCTGGATCTCTCAGCCAAAGTTAGTAATACGCCTGGAGGTCACCTAAGACATGTCTGCTATCCTACTGTGTCCTCGGCCTGCTTATGAAACTCGTCTTTAAGAGAACAATGTAACAACCAACCTCCATTCATCACAGAGTCAATACCAAGAATGGTCAACCATTGATGTATTTACATTTTTTTAAAATTAAGACTTTTACTTAGTGGATAGGGAAGTGGCTCCTTGGTTTAGGACACTTGTAGCTCTTGTAGAGGACCCAGGTTCAATTCCCAGCACCCACATTGTACCTCACAAGAGTCAGTAACTCTACTTCCAGGGGATTGGGTGCTTTCTTGCCTGATTCCATAAATACAGAGCATTCACGTGGTGCATTTCTGCACATGCAGGTAATACACTTATGCATATAAAAATAAATCTAAACATATATAAAGACTTTTACTTAGTGGAAATGTTAAAAGATATGTTTTATATGTCCTTTTATGGTTCTGTGTTCTGGGATTTCTGTGAAAGTCCAATGAATGAAATTCACAGTTTCATAACTTTTTCTTAATGTTTGCCAATGTTGACCAAACACATTTGAAGTATTTCTAACAGCATTTTCAATAGCATAGCCAAAAGGCTGAGTATGTGGAAATACTAACCTTAGTTCTTCTGTGCCATTGACATCATGCAGGTCTTTGTGGTTCCTTCAACAATAAGGCAGAAGATGATTTCATGTCAAGTCAGAAAATTCTGGAGAGCACAGCTCAGGCATTTGCTAACTCCTGGGAGATGATGCCTTGCCCTGAGGGAAGCCCCTCTTCCTGTGTTAGCATCGAAACAGGTGAGAGACATTGAGAGTCAAACTGTGCTGTTAAAAATTGGTGCTGGTACTCGCAGACTTATGCTGATAATCATAAGAACACATCCAATCCCTTTGCCTCTAGCTAGTATTTGTTATACTGACCCAGTTTTAAAAAGAAATGGCAAAGGAGTTTGGTTTGAGTGTGTTTATCTCAGGAAACCCATTTGTTGTTGGTAATTCATCTCTGTTGTCCTTCACTAAACCCTCCCCTTCTTACACAATTACAGAACACTGGGGTTACGGGGGAGGTTTAGGAATTGTTCAATATATTTTCCTTTCTTTATTTCAATAGTGAATATGATCATTGGTTTTCAAGGATGCATATCCAAACTGCTTAGACTCTTGGTCGGTAATACCAATCCCAACACAGTCCCAGCTACAACCTGACATAGGCATGACTCCTGTTTTAGTCTATGAAAGGCTTTCATTAATACCATTTTTGCTTATTCCCATATAAACTCACAGAGGGCATGACATGGCCATTGTCAACAGTAATACAGACATAGACAATAGAGGGCAGAGGCCCTCGATTTCCTAGGCATCACAGATGATAATATGACTTGAAAGCCTGTCACACTGAGCTTCTGCCTGTGGTTGTGCTAGTTATCATAAATGTCCCATGTCACCCTTTCTCTGAATAAGAAATGGAATGGAAGCAAAGCCTACATTTCCAGTGTATTATATTTGAGTTAATAACAACATAAATTAAACTGAACTTGGAGAGGATATTATTAATAGTAGTAGTTTCAGAAAAAAAGCACAGTGATAGCTTATGGATGATTTGTTAGACTTTTGGTCATAGGTTGCTTTCTGAGTTTCTTTTGTGAGTTCAGCCTCCTTTACGTTTAAAATCATTATGGGGGGCATTTGCTATCACTTCCCTTTTTATAGATTTATTTTTATTGCGAACTTAGCATGGTGGTAGAAACTTTTAAATAAACAAATATCCATTAAACCCTTTTCAAAACAGAAGTGCATTCGTTGATCCCGGTGACGTTGCTTCATGCGACACTGGTGTGATGCAGAAGAGGTGGCACGTGAGCCGTATCTGCTCGTGTGCAGTACAGAGACACTTAAGATATAGCTAGTGTACTGCACTTATTTTCATTTTGATATAGGAACAGTGTTTAGGAGAAATGCTAGCTGGATTAGTAGGAGGCGCCATCTGTCGTGAAGAGGTTACCTTCGAGTGGGCTCTGTTTCCACCATTATATTAAACTTAATGGCACTGAATTTGATCCATCAGAGCAAACTGCTGTGTGAGGAAAAGCTCTGCGTGGAGGCAGAACCGTGTGAAGTACACAGCTTTCCTTTAAGTTCAAGAAACTTTGGTGTTGCTGAGACTAACTGTGTCCATTTTTCTTCCAGAGAAGTTTGCTGAAAGTTACTGTGAGCTTCTTCTCAGTTCAAGTGGGCCTTTTGCTGCCTGTCATCAGACTGTGAACCCCAAATTCTATCACGAGGTATGTGATGGTCTAGCACTTACAGCCTTTATGAAGAAAATTTTGGAGATTTGGACAAAAGTGTATACACTTTAAACATTTTCTAATGACCGCTATTGTCAATAGATTAAAGTATATGCTTAAAAATGAGCATTAGAGTCAGAAAATTTGCCAACGTATGGGATAAACTAAATTTATAATATTGGAAAATAATCCGAAATGATCAAAAGCTTGAAAAGCAGTCCTCTTTATTTTTCCTAAAGGGGTTAGTACTTAGCCATTTTAAGTATCTTAAAACAGCTCTAAATGTCTCAAAGTGCAATTTGATTCTGGGCTCAGGAGTGCATGGCTACACTTTAAGCTGCTACGGTTGGATTGCCTGTACTTCTGAATAATGCTAGGACATAATATCTATTTCTTTCCTATTTGAAAGGAATGCAAAAAGTATACATGCTCTTGTGAGAACGGTCAGGATTGCCTATGTACAGTCTTGGGGAACTATGTGAAGGCGTGTGCTGAGAAGGAAATATACCTCGTGGGCTGGAGAGACGGACTGTGTGGTGAGTGGGAGAGAGGCTGTTGTAGGCCCCTCTGCACGCTTCTCATCTTGTTGCATGCTGGGGTCAGGAGACACATGCCTTTACAAATGTGGACCTGATTCTTTCAAAATTTATTTTCTGATTTTTTGGGTTATTTTTTTCCAGAATAATTGACTAATCTTGAATTTTAACATTTTGATTCATAATTTTAGTTGACATATTTTTATCTTTAAGATGGTAGGTACTTATAGAAACAAATTTAAAAATCCCTGAAATTTATATAGGTTTTCATTTGTATACTGGGAGCTCAAATATTGTAGATAAAATATTTATCATATTTTTGGAATATGACTTCATAAAGATTTGCTCCAAGAGAAGAATATTAACAACCAAAAAATTTCCAAAAAGTCAGGTGTGGAGGCTGGTACCCATTTTCCAGCCCTTAGAAGCAGGAGGACTGCTGTGAGTTAAGGACAGCCTGGGCTACATAGTGTGTTACAGTTCAACTTGGACTATGTAGCAAAATCCTGTCTCACAAAATCGGTAAAGCAACAAAGCCAAACGATTTGTACAAGCCTATATCCTTTGGACATACACAGCATTTCATAGCTCATGTGCAACAAACAATGGAGCCTGGCACACTGTCTCCAGGGTCTCCTCACAGTTTAACTCTCTTCTGCCATCAATTTAGCAACAGTGAAACAGGCTTCCGTTCTCATCTGGTCTAATCATAATGACCTTCTTTGCTATTTCCCCTCTGTTCCTTCTAATCTCTATTCTATGGTAAATGTCAGATTATCTTTAAAGTAAAATCACATAAAACTGGACTGCCTAAAACATGCCCGTTGTTTCTCCTGTACTTAGAGATTCCAATCCTGAGTGTTTCAGGGTTAGGCTGTTGCCCTGATGTAGAACTACCGTTCTCTGGGCTTCAGTCCAGAACAGAGAAGTGACCTGTTCCCACAGTACAGATTCTAGTTGTGCAGGGAGACAATGTGCATCTTACGTTTTTATGGCACGTGCCACAGTTGCCCTTAGAACAGGAGCATAAGCCACACAAGAGCAGAGTGTATTGCCTAGTCCACCTGTGGCTTTGTTCTAAGCACCAACTGAAAAGAAAATAAAAAATAAGGCAATGAGCAAATAGCTTTTCTACACTTGTCACTTATAATCCACTTGGTTCTCTATAAACATCAGTGTGAAGGAAGCTCTTCTCTTAGTGCACACACAGTAACTACTGTTCTTGTCCCTTCCCTGAAGAGGTGTCTTGTCCAAGTGGTCTTGTTTTCAACTACAAAGTGAAAACCTGCAACAGTTCTTGCCGATCGCTGTCCGCACGAGACCGAAGCTGCGATATAGAAGACATTCCGGTTGACGGATGTACTTGCCCTGATGGAATGTACCAGAATAATGAAGGGAACTGTGTTCAGAAATCTGAGTGTGACTGCTATGTTAATGATGAGATTGTGCAACCTGGCAAGTCCATCCTTATTGATGACAATAAATGGTATGTAGTAGGTTACATAGATGCTCATGATGCCACCCACAGCAGCATACACAGATGTTTCTTATGGCATTGACAAGGGAATGTGTTCTTTCAGAAAAATGGTCATTTGTCAGTATGAAGTCTCCCTCAAATCTGCCACATTTTTTTTCATTTTCCACGTATTATTGACGCTTATTGGTATTTATTTATTGGTTGGATGATTGATTGATAATTGATTGCCACAGGGGCCAGCCCTGGTGGGGGTCTTCTTTCTTGTCAGTTCTTGAGGCAGCAGAGGGGGAAGAGCATCAGTGGAGGGTAAGACTCTGTTTTAGGTGATATTTAGGGTTGCTGTAGAATAGTAAAAAGTTTAGTTTTCTAGGTCTAAGTTACCTTGGACTGTTTCTAACCTGCCTTCTGTGATCTTCTGAGGCCAGAAACTGCAGTTTCTGGCACTTAGCACCTCTTCCTAAAACAGTAAGGGTGTAAAAAAATTGCTTCTTTTTTTCTTTTTCTTTTTCCTTTTCCTTTTCCTTTTCCTTTTCCTTTTCCTTTTCCTTTCCCTTTTCTTTTTCTTTTCCTTTTTCTTTTTCTTTTTCTTTTCTTTTCTTTTCTTTTCTTTTCTTTTCTTTTCTTTTCTTTCTTTTTTAATATAAGCAGGAGCTGAGTGGCAGGAGCTGGACAGCAGGAGCTATGCTGTGAGAGGGCAGATGGAAGGGCAGAGAGGAGGGTGAGGGCAGGGGAAGGGGGGGGAAACCTTTCAACCTACTAGTGGGAAGTTGCAAGAAGAAAAAGGGACACATTGAAAAGTGGTTATAGCATTTATTACTAAGTTACACAAAAAAACCTATTAAATCTATCCAAGAAAAATTGGAAAAAGTGGAAAGATCCTAAATGGGGCAAGGGAAAAGTTCTTCTAAGTGGAGAAAGGGAAAAAATCTTCTCTGAATGGGGAAAGGCAAAAAATTATTTTCTCCTCTTTTCTCTGGGGAAAGGGAAAACATTCTACTCTTTGTTTTTATCTCTTTGTCCTCAGTACTTATACATCTTTCAGAATACATGATCACAGGTTAAAAACTCATCACAAGTTCACACACACACACACAAAATCAAATCATAAATTGAAATAGAAGTTTACAACAGCAAATGTTTACATGCATATCCATCAGGAGTTATTATCTGGCTAAAGATCCATCACCTGTCATAGCTTCACAGGTTCACTGAAGGTTTAAAACCATAACTAAGTTATTAGTGAAGTTTTGTATAGATAAACCCAGTCAATATTTTATTTTCTGTCCTAGAACCTATAAAATTATTAGTTCCCTTTTACGACCTTTGGTTAATTGTTTCATGACGTCTTGGAATGTGCTCTGAGTATGAGAAAGTCAGGTTACCCAGAGGCAATTAACTGGTGACACATGGGAGACTGACAGAGATCTCATTGCAATTTTGAATATCTGAAACAGACCTAATAGTAGTCTAACTATAAAATAGCTTAATAATCACTGATCTAATTTTAGGAATTCTTATAGGATCATTATTAGACTTAAGAAGTCATTTATTTTTCTATATAGCATCACTACAAGACAGTACATCTTTGTAGATTTGCAGAAATCTTCTCAAAAGGGACAGGCTAATACCTAGTGATTGTTATATATGTTTAATAATAACAGAAAAAGCATATTAATAGCAGGAATCTTTTCTAAAATTAATTATCTTAGGGCCTTGTCTATAAGAGTGAATCTGTTGCAGATTATATTATAATCCAAAGCAGACCATCTCAGGACGATCACCTGCTAGTTATTAGCTTGTCCTATGATGGCTCTTGACATGATTGGTTGTTCTGGGGGCTCCACTGCACCATACTGATCATACAGGGTTTGCCCTACTCTGGTTTTAACATCAGGAGAAATGTGCTCCGGAAACTTTTACAAACAGGCAATGCAAAATGATTTTACACCCAGATTATGGAATACCATCTTAGTACGTAGCATTCTGTAAATACTTGTGAAGTGTCTATGTCTAGGACTTGAATCGATTGCTATAATTACAAAAGAAAGTAGTAGTTACCTTGTACACACAAACTAAGTAAAAGTGTTTGTTAGCATGAAATAGTAACTGCTGTCTGTGGCATTGGGGGATGCATCCCAGCAGAAGTTGAAATTTGAATTCTCATAAGAACCGATTGTTTTTCCAGATAAAACTCATGTATGGAGAATGATTTTTGTGAAAAGAATGATATAGAAAATGCGTAAGAAATATTGGGTACAGGGGCTATTGAAGGTTGTGCTAGAAACAGATAGTGGCCAGGCTGTGACTGTTCACAGAGACATCTGGTTCAGGTTTCATGATAGGCTTTCTTTCCCTCTGTAGTTATTGTAGCACCAGGTGATTATGGGTTACAGGATAGGTCTCCACAGCTACGGCATCTCTCAATATGAGGAATCCTCATCTCCTGCCAGCACTACTGAGCTAGCTAACACTTCCTTTCCTTCCTGTGACTCCTATACCTGTATCCGATTCCCTGCTCTCTGACCAGGATGTCTAAGGCAAAGCACACGCTTGGTTGGGCCACTAGCCTTCTTAGGGAAATGACTGACAGTTGCCGAAAGAATAGAACAGCACATTTAAGGCCATTCAACATCCAGCCCCAATCTATTTCTATTGCTTTCCTTCATTGTGTATAATCCTTCCTGCATCCACAGGAGATTCGTGGGAGCCTTTGAAACATGACTTATTCTTCTTCCCTCATTTTTCATATTCTCAGCTAGATTAGATCCTGTGGCTAAATTTTCCATGATGTTCTCTGACATCCATAGAACTTGCACATTCTTAATAAGGGACCTTAAAATTTGGCAAAGTGTATATTCTTGTAACTAAGTCACATCTATACAATTACCCTCAAACATTAATGTTTAAAGGATATAAAATATATGTTTTTTTTCCAGTGTCTGTCAGGATGGAGTGCTTCATTGCCAAACACCCCTTGATTTAACCCTACGTAAGTAGTTTTATTGCTATTGCTGTTATTGTTTGGTTTCTAACTTCTGCCCTCATTTATTTCCCCTATGATCCTCTTATCTCCTCACCTCTCCTCCTCTTATCATCTGTCTATCACCTATCTATCTATCTATCTATCTATCTATCTTTCTTTCTTTCTTTCTTTCTTTCTTTCTTTCTTTCTTTCTTTCTTTCTTTCTTTCTTTCTTTCATCTATCCATCTATCTATCATATATCTACCCATCTATGTATCCTCTATCTACATATCTACCCTATCTATCATCTATGCATCCACCTGTCTATTTATCATCTATCATCTGTCTATCATTTATCCATCCATCTGTCTATCCATCTATCTATCTATCCACATATATTTCTTTCTGTCTATCTATCATCTCTCTCTATCTTTCTATCTCATTTCTTTAGCTCATTTCTATAACTATCTCTCTCTATCACTATTATTATCTCTATCTTATCTCATTTCTCTATATCTAGCTCAATATGTCTATATCCATCTCTCTCCTTTCTCTCTCTCTCTCTCTCTCTCTCTCTCTCTCTCTCTCTCTCTCTCTCTCTCCCAGGCTGTCTTTGAAAGGACAACGATTCTATTTCAGTTTTCCTAATGCTGAAGATACAGCCATGTGCCAGAACTCCTACTTCTTAAATAAAGTCAGATCAGGAGTTCTATAGTAACAACTCCTTGTTTTTATCTCTCAGAAAACTGTTCCAGAGGGGCTGAGTACATAGATTGCAAAGATCCCAAGGCACAGAGAAGGACAGAAAGGACATGTGCTACCCGGAACATACCTGATTTTGAGGTGGGTAACATAACATCAGAGTGAATCATTTTAAAACTTTAAATCTTTCAGGGTAATAGAAGCTACAATTATCAGAAAATAATTAGATCATTTGTGTGTTTGCATGATCTCTTGTACTTGTCAAATGTTGGACCCCAGACAAACCTTAGCCATAATGATGCACTTAACTTGAAACTGATGGTGTACCATGATGACAAAAGTGCTGATTCTCATGTCTTCTTGTAGGGTGACTTGCCTTGCAAACGTGGGTGCTACTGTCCTGTAGGAATGGTCCGTAACTCTAAAGGGATATGTATACATCCTGATGACTGTCCCTGCTCTTTTGGTGACAGAGAATATGAACAGGGAAGTGTTACTTCTGTTGGCTGCAATGAGTGGTGAGTAATAAAGAATTCACAATTTATTATTTTTGGATATTTAGAAATGCGTAGTTTGCTGTTATTTTTTCATGGGAAAAAGTCACACAGAGGGCTATTTCAAGAACAATGGCCAAACTGAGTTAGCAAAAGTCTTATGTTTTGCAATACACACTTTGTGTTACATCATATCTCATGAACACTAAACAATATAAGGAATACACCTACAATATTTAAACCAAGGAACATTTTATGATTGTTTATAAATCAATAAAATATATGAATCATAACAAAATAATTATTACTCTTCCATATTCTCCTTTCAGTACTTGCATAAAAGGGTCTTGGAACTGTACCCAGAATGAGTGTCAATCAACTTGCCACGTCTATGGAGAAGGACATTTCAGAACATTTGATGGAGAAAGTTACAGCTTTGATGGGCTCTGCCAGTATACATTCCTTGAGGTATATTTTATAATAAGGTTTTCTGTCCTCATAATCATTTTTCATATGTTCATGAGTACAGGGGAATTTTATTTTCAAAATTGGATTTAAAAAAAAAAAGAGATTCTGATATGTTTCTAGAAGGGGGAGTGTTTTACAATGTGATGGTGGCTCCAGCAACTCTGCTGACCTCTGGCATGGCTTCATTAAATGTATGACAGTGAGCACGTTAAGATATCTGCATTTAAGATTCTAAATCTATAAAACATACATGGAAATAGTTGCTACTTGAAGTCGAAGGGGTGCACACACTGTGGCCACATTAAGTGCTTAGTGAATGTTAGATCCTATTATTCTAGTTGTGGCAGTAACAATGGGGACTGGAGTTCCCCAAGTGCTTCCTTACCAAGCAAATTTGCTTGACATAATATTTAATCTTGTTAAATCATTGCAATGCTAAAATGAATATTATAGTTACTATAATTCAGATAGAGACAGGGAGATCTAAATGAATTAAGGGGATTATACTACTAATAAGAGATGGTCATAGTTAAAGAATGAAATGTCTGATTTCAGTTTATGCTTTTCAGAGGCAATCAAACTCCTTCCTAGGTACCATCTAATGCATGTTTTGTTATTGATTAGTTACAACTGACTATTAACTTCTATATAAATCACTAGAGGAAATGAATGACCTTTAGCTATTTTTAATATTCAAAAGCAAACCAATGGTTCGTGTATATCGTTTAAGTACTGGTACATCTATAGTCAAGTCGAGCCTTGTGTGGAAGCAATAGAATTGGTTTTAAATCAGAACAGGCTAATTAGAGGTAACTCTGCTATCTGCCTGGCCACAAATACAGCCAAGCTGATGCATTTCAGGAATTCTTTATCATGTATGTATTGCTTTATCATAGTATAAGATTTATTGAGTTTAAGAAATCCTCAGATGTGAATGTTGTAGTTAAGGTCTATGTTCCTGACATGAATAAACCATTATAATTTACTTTTAACAGGATTACTGTGGTCAAGAAAACGGCACATTCCGTATTTTAACTGAGAGTGTCCCCTGCTGTGAAAACGGGCTTACTTGTTCCAGAAAAGTCATTGTGGCTTTCCAGGTGTGACACAACTCCTCTTCCCTTGGATGTCCTCTCATACTGTGGCCTTCTAACCGAAAGGGCTCTGGCTAAAAAAAAATATTCCTTTTAATTTATAGGATCAGAACATCATCTTACAAGATGGCAAAGTGACGGCAGTTCAGACTGCGGAGAGTACGGATTGCAGGGAGCGCAGTGCGAACTTGTACTCGATTCACACGGTCGGCCTGTACCTGATTGTGAAGCTTCTGAACGGAATTATCCTGATCTGGGACAAATACACAAAAGTTTCGGTTATCCTGGACCCAAGCTGGCAGGTAGAGACCTCTCTTACAAGCTGGGGCAATGAACATTCAAAGACATGTCTTCATAGGCCTGTGGGGTGCTGATGGAGGGCTCAGATCTCTTTACTTACCATGAAGTATACTCAAATGACCAAATCTCTTCGGAATTCCAGCACAGTCAATGGAGGCATTCTAGTCTAGTGTCTGCTAACTTGAGATTATCACATGACATGACTTTAAGGCAGCTACATGTTTGGAATTAAGAACATTTTCTTACAGCAGATAGTCTAAGAGTGAGTGTATGCATGCACAATTACTTTTTAAAAATCACAAATATAATTATTTTTTATTCATACCAGGTGTGGTGGCACATGCCTTTAATCCCAGCTCTCAAGAGGCAAAGTCAGGTGGTTCTTTATGAATTGGAGGCCACCCTGGTCTACACACTGAGTTCCAGGACAGTCAAGGCTATTTTATAGAAAGACCTCCCTACCAAAAAATTATTATGCAATGTACTAAATCATTTTGTAGTATAGGATGCCTTGATTTAAATGCCTTGAATTAATGACAAATTCTGATTCTTTTAAAAAATGGAATTCAATATGATACAGTATTTAATAACTATGATGTTTATATCTATCTATGAATCATTGGTCTGTCTGTTTCTTTATCTATCATGTATCATCATCATTATCATTATCTGTCTGTTTATCTATCTACCTGTTTATCTATGTATCTTGTACCATCATCATTATTATTGTTATTATTATTATCTATATCTATCTACCATCTATATATCTTCCATCTACCACCTATGAATTTGCTATATGTCTGAGTCAGGGTTTCTATTCCTGCACAAAACATCATGACCAAGAAGCAAGTTGGGGAGGAAAGGGTTTACTCAGCTTACACTTCCACATTGCTGTTCATCACCCAAGGAGGTCGGGACTGGAACTCAAGCAGGTCAGGAAGCAGGAGCTGATGCAGAGGACATGGAGGGATGTTGCTTACTGACCTTGCTGCCGTGCCCAGCTTGCTTTTTTTTTTTTTATTAGATATTGTCTTTATTTACATTTCAAATGCTATCCCGAAAGTTCCCCATACCCTCCCCCCGCCCTGCTCCCCTACCCACCCAGTCCCACTTCTTGGCCCTGGTGTTCCCCTGTGCTGGGTCATATAAAGTTTGCAAGACCAAGCGGCCTCTCTTCCCAATGATGACCGAATAGGCCATCTTCTGCTACATATGCAGCTAGAGACATGAGCTCAGGGGGTACTGGTTAGTTCATATTGTTGTTCCACCTATAGGGTTACAGCCCCCTTCAGCTCCTTGGGTACTTTCTCTAGCTCCTCCACTGGGAGCCCTGTTTTCCATCCAATAGCTGACTGTGAGCAACCACTTCTGTGTTTGCCAGGCACTGGCATAGCCTCACAAGAGACTGCTATATCACGGTCCTTTCAGCAGACCCAAGACTACCAGCCCAGGGATGGCACCACCCATCCTCCCTCTTTGAGCACTAGTTGAGAAAATGCCTTACACTTGGTTCTCATGGAGGCATTTCCTCATCTGAATCTCCTTTCTCTGTGATAGCTCCAGCTTGTGTCAAGTTGGCACACAAAACCAGCCAGTATACCCCTCCTCCTCCTCTTCCCTCCTTCCTACCACTCATGAGTCCCCACTGTCCCTTACATCCCACCAAGCCTTCTCTTCCCTAACTTCTCCCATCGTTCTGTCACAACTTACGTTGACCCTATTACTTAGTAGTCCTGAGTGGTGTTTCTGATAAGCATTGGAGTGAAAATGCCTGCGGGTAGCTGAGTCACCTGGAAGGTCTAGTTTTCCTTTTCCAACAGGCCTCCAAGGTGTTTTGTGTGGTGGCTGATGTGGTTGGTCTTCAGTCCACATTCCGTCCACATTCTTCAGCATTGGTTATCACTCGTCATCTTGATGATTACTATTTAGTCTGGGGTGAGATGGATTCCAGGATAGTTCTAATTTGCATTTCTTTCATGCCTAGTACATTAGTTGTTTTAGGGAGCTATTCAGTCTTGCCAGCACCAGTTGTTGAAGACAGCTACGGGCAAATTTAAATCAGCGGTGCAGCATTCTTTCCGAGTCCTCTTCTCTTCCTTTGCTCACAGATCTGGTTTTTCTGCCAAGAGCAAACATACTGTTTTTATTGGGATGGTTCTCACAACTTGAAATCAGATATGATGATTCCCTCAGAATCATGTTTTCTCACTCAGGATTGTTTGTTTGGGTACCCAAGGTGTCCTGGGCTTCCATACGAGTATTATGGTTTTTCTGTTTATTTTAAGAATGCCATTGAAACATTTATTTCTATTAATTGGACCTATAGATTGCCTTTGGTAGGATGGCAGTTTTCACAAAGTTAATTCTTTCAGTCCATAGGCATAGGAATTCCATGTTTTCCTCCTAAAGAGAGGTCCTTTGATGTCCTTGCTTAGGTTTCTTCCGTCTTTTTTATTTTCCTCAAACTTTCTTCCTCAGAACGGTTGGTAGTGTGCTGTCTAGAGTTGTGTCAACTTGACAAAACTTGACAAGCTAGAGTCACTGAAAAGGAGGGAGCCTCAATTGAGAAAATGCCTCAATAAGATCAGGCTGTAGGCAAGCCTGTAAGGCATTTTCTTAAGTAGTGACTGATGATGGAGGGCCCAGCCCGTTGTGGATAGGGGCCACCCTTGAGCTGTTGGTTCTGAGTTCACCTTGACCAAGCCACGAGGAGCAAGCCTGTAAGTAGCATTCCCCCATGGCCTCTGCATCATCTCTTGTCTCCATGCTCCTGCCTTGATTGAGTTCCTGTCCTGACTTCCTTTGGTAATAAATACTGATCTGGAAGTGTAAACCGAATAAACCCATTCCTCCCCAAATTGGTCTTAGTCACGGTGCTTTATTGCAGAAATGTTTACCCTGACTAGGATGATTATTATATAAGAAGACTTTTGGTTTTTGTTTTGTTTTGTTTTGTTTTTGTTTTTTACATTAGTTTGGTATTTTGCCATACTATTAAAGGTCTTTACCAGTTATCTGGAAGACTCTTTATGTATAGAATTATTTGTCTGCAAATAAAAATACTTTGACTTCTTCCTTTCCTGTGTGTATCCTTTTAATTTTCTTCTCTTTCCTTTATTTCTCTAGCTAAGAACTCAAGTACAATATTAAATAAGAATGGAGAAAGTGCACACATATTTCTTGTTCCTGACAACAGTAAAAATGCATCCAGTTCCCCCCATTTATGGTGATAGTTGTAGGTTCATAATATATAGAATTTGCTACTTTGGGATACATTTCTTCTATTCCTAGTCTTCTCAGGACTCTTAACCTAAGGAAATGTTGGATTTTTTTTCAAAAGCTTTTTTCTCTATAGAGAGGACCATGTGAATTGTCCTGGTATCCATAATTTGGTCTATTATTTATAATATATTTCATTTATATTTAATATATTGTGTATAATATGTCTATTGACTTGCATATGTTGCTCCATCTCTGCATCTCTAAAGTCGATACGACTTGGCCATGCCATTGATCTTGGACTGTGATTTATTTATTCATTTATTTATTTATTTTGCTCCTTTAATCAACACAGCACAAAGTGTGTGGTCTTTGTGGAAACAACAATGGTGATCTTAAGGATGACTTCACAACAAGGCACTCTTCAGTAACTGCCGGAGCACTGGAATTTGCAAACAGCTGGAAAACATCTCAGGAATGTGCAGACACAGTAACTCAAAGCTTCCCGTGTGACTCGAACCCATACTGCAAAGCCTGGGCTGAGAAGAGATGTGAGATCCTCAGGGATAACACCTTCAGGGATTGCCACAGCAAGGTAGTACTGCCCCGCTTGCATGGGTTCTTCCCACACTGCTCTGGGCGTCACTGATCACGTGGGTCCTTCCCACACTGCTCCGAGCATCGCTATTCGCCTGGGTCCTTCCCAGACACTCATGTGTTGTGCTCTGTCTAGGTGGACCCTACGACCTACTACGAGGCATGTATTGAAGAAGCCTGTTCATGTGACATGGAAGGGAAGTACCTTGGCTTGTGTACTGCTGTGGCAATGTATGCAGAGGCATGTAACGCAGCTGGAGTCTGTGTCTCATGGAGAAAGCCAAACCTCTGCCGTAAGTGGACTTTGGTTTTCTGAAAGTTGTAAGTAGACAAGGTTGTTTTCGTAAACGACTGCTCTTCCTCTCAGATTTCCTGTTAAGCACATATTCTCAGATCCAGAGAGGGCGGAAACCACCCTAACATGTGTGCTCATGATGGTGAAAATACCCAACAGAAATAACACAAACTATAACGTTTTGTGTTCAGCCTTAGTTAGAAACAGCCCTTTTGTTCACAGAGGAAATATATGGAATCCTGATGGAAAATGCATCCCTGCTCTTGAAGAATTTGAGTTTTCATGTGACATAGGCATGAGCTCCCTATACTACTCTTGATTGAAATCCCCACATATATTTCCTTGACATACCACCTTATTGAAAATGAATTTGTATATGAAATGAATCTCCATATGCAGAACCACAGAACCATAATAGAAATCAATCAGCCCTTTCCCCTGTAAGCAAAGCATGATGGGAGATGTTTTTAAATGAATTAGAAACATTGACAAGATAAACACTGCATTCCATCTACAAAGCTTAGTGATATATAATCTTATTTGAAGAATACTACATCTCAAAAGAGCTTCATTTCCTCAGAATCTTAGTGAGGCAGGGTATTCACTGTAGACCCAGTTCCTGCAGAACTCCTTATATAACCCGGGCTAGCCTTGGTCTTGTGGCAATTCTCCTGTGGAAGCTTCTTCAGTGATTGGATTATAGTCACCTGCATGCCTGTCAGTCCCCTCGACCCCACAAAGGGATTGCCTAAGACCATCATCAGACATTTATAACCACTGATCCCGATGATGGCTTAAAATAGCTCCAAAATGAGCTGTAAAAGGAAAAGAGGTGACTAAGTCTGTAAGCAGCCCCCGACATGTGTGCTGTGTTGGGCTATATGGCAATTTGGATAAATCCAAAGACACTCGGTGAGGTGAATGACACATATTTAGTCTGTCACTGGTGCCATCTAGGATTCTTGAGAAGAAGAAGAAGAGAGAGAGAGAGAGAGGGGGGGGAGAGGGACTGTGTGTGGAGGGAGGGGGTAGCTAGAAGAGGTGGGACAGCAATTGGGATATAAAGTGAATAAGTAAATTAACGGACAAAAAGTAAACATGAGTCAAAACTATTTTTGGGAACTCGAAAGGTGGGAACGGCCATGCTAGGAATGGAGGTAATTTACTGCTGTGATTCCTTCACAGCTGTGTACTGCGACTACTACAATGCTCCCGGGGAGTGCAGCTGGCACTATGAACCTTGCGGTACAGTGACAGCCAAAACGTGCAAAGATCAGGTCATTGGCCAGAAGTTTTCTTCACTTTTAGAAGGTAAGGTGGGACCCATTCGGAGAGGCAGAAAATGGTGCCGCCTTTAAAACCAACTACTGTTAGTTTCCCTCAATTCTCAATTCGTTGTCTGAGGTCTAGAATTGCACGAAGTAATTTTTATTTTAGTGATAGTCCTATGGGACCTTCTATTTGGGTGCAGATGTCCTTTCTGGGGCAGTAGATGGCGATGCGGCTCGTGCTGTCGGTCTTTGTTCTTATCATGTGCTGATGTACAAGCATGAGAGAGCAGCCTCAGACTGTATCCTGTGAAAGAATGAAGTTTGAGGGTAGGCCGATAATCTATGTGTCACACTCTGTTTTTAACATCATATCTCCTAGAGAGAAAAACAGGAGGAAAAAGTGACATAAATTTCCTAAAGTCTCCTGTGTGTCACACCTTAGGCACTGGGATTTTTAGTGTGACAAGGGTGTCTTATCTCTCTCTCTCTTGGAAAAATATACACCTTTAGACATGTCATGCACAGTCAAGGGACACATCTAGCCAAAGTCTGCTTGCGTTTACATGTATATGAATGAAGTAGCAAGCCATTCAGGAAAAACTTGAATATACTTGAATATATTTTAAAACAAGAATATGCTTGAGAAGGAAACTTAAAATTGACTATAGCTATTACATTATATAAATTTATAAGTGAGCTTGGTGGTACTTGGCTATAGCTGTTAACATTTTATAAGTGAGCTTGGTGGTAACTCAGTCCTATTTCCCTCCCACGTCCGTGGGAGCGAGATGTCTTGCTACACTCTGCCTCAGCTCACAGAATCATCGCAGTAACTTCAGAAAAGTACAATGAAGCACAACGAGTTTCAGTGACTGAAGATAAACTGTGGGTTCTTTGTTTCTTGCAGGCTGTTACGCCAAATGTCCAGAAAACGCACCCTATCTGGATGAGAACACTATGAAGTGTGTCCCGTTAGCAGAGTGTAGCTGCTTCTACAACGATGTCATACCAGCAGGGGGCGCTGTTGTGGATGACTGTGGAAGAATATGGTACGCTCTGTGCTATTGTGAGCAGTTCTTTGCCTTTGCATGTTAAAAAAAAAAATCGCAACTACTGAATGGTTTGCAAAAATTCAATCTTATGAGAAGGCAGAAAAAAAATCACGTAGTTTACGGGAAAGACTGTAATTCTAGAGATATAAATCATCCTTGCAGGCTTTCGATGATGAGACTGTACTAGGGAAACACACTTACTACGTGATGAAACAGAGGTTGTCAGTTGACAACCTAACTTAGCGGCTCAACCGTTTAGACTCTACCGTGAACCACATGGGCAGGCATAGCAGCTTGGCGAGCACACAAGCCACTGAGCTCAGCGCGCTCCACGGGAGGCAATTAGCGCTCAATTCATTGTCCTAAGTTTGAGAAAGCCTGACACCAGGAGTCAGACTCAGACTCACTCTTTGCCTTCTCCAACTTTCAGCTCCTGTTCTGCCGGCGAGTTGGAGTGCAGTGGTGAGTGAGGACTTGTTTTACTTCAGCTCCTTTAGGGGGACACGGGCTCCTTTGTAGATCATCCACAGAACGGAAGCACACAGCCAGACTTTTGACTGCCAGGGATCTGGGGCTGGCACCCCTCCAACCTGTGTGGTTGTTGATAGAGGATCACTCTTCAAAGCCAGGGCTGCAAGGACATTTCAAGTCACTTTCAGTGCCGGCTGATACTTGTATGCATGCCAAGTCATCTGAACATCTTAGGGAATTAAGAGGCCGAAGAGGTATCAGTCAAGGCAGTTTAATGAGGGATGGAGCAGAAACAACATAGAAAGGATAAAAGTGTGTTCAGGGACTCTTGAGAGAGACATACATTGCAGAGGCATCCTGAGCTTAAGGTGATCAGTAATACAGTGCTCATGCTATCGAGACAGGGCAAAGCCTTGGATTCAGTCCCCAGAACCTCAGTAAAGCAAACTGAAAAACCTCAAAAGAGTTTCAAAAGAACTCACAAACCATCCCTACTTTGTATTAAGAACAGTAGGACATAAAAACAGAACATGGCTTTTACATGACGTCAGATGTAGTGTTTTGTCAATATTTTTAATTCCTTCCAATAATGGTCATCTGTATTCATTTCAGAAACTCCTCCAAATTCGACAACAACAACAGGTAAAGTTACAGTCTTGTTTCAAATGTGAGCCTGATGTTTTGTGTCAAGAACTCCTCATTTATAGTTTCAAACAATATTGTGTCAGTAAAAATATGTTGGCAAACCAGCTGATATCAATGTAAACTAAAATTGTTTCCAGAAAAATACCAGAATATCATCTCATCATATTTCCACAAATTTATTCAGAAAAGTAATTACAATTTGCCATAAATATTCCATGCCAATTGGTTAAATATCATCAACACGAGTTTGACATTTTTAGGTGATAATTCAATAAGTGGTAAATGAAGTATGTGGTATCTTAATGATATAAATATTTGAAAATTATAATCACACATAGAGATGTTTTGAAAATAGAATTAGTTCATTCACTAGTCTTAAATCATGTCTTTATATTATCCGGTAGAGGTGTTTAATTTATGTGCATGTAAGAGAATTTCTTGGGCAAATTAGCTTAACTTAATTTTGAGACATTGAGTCTACTGGCAGTTTGAACACACGGTTGCTGCAGCAGACTCCTCCCTTTGTGGCTTAGAAGGGATTTATTTCCTGTTGACTACTGTTTGGAGGTCACAACATCAATAGGTTGGGGACCATAGATTCCAGTGATGACGTTAGATGGCTTTGTCTAAGTGCTGTTGCCACAGTGACACTGGTGCCTTTTGTAATGAGGCTCCAGGTTTCTGAACTGTATTTCTTGGTCATCGTTTAGACTTTATAAAGTTCCGGGAGGTTCAGCTAGCTGATAACGATGGGAAATACTTGTTTTTATTTTTGTGGATGTATACTATGTGGTGCCATTTATACTGATTTATGTATGGCAGTATCTACAGATCACTTCATGATGTTTAATTTTAGTGGAAGACGAGATACGTCTCGAATGAAATTTCCTAGCGAAGAATCCTTGACTAACCTGTTTTCCTAAATCCTATGTTTTCCCACAGTCTCTACGGCCACAACTACTTCTGTATTAAGCACATCAGCAGGTAAATAAAAATAAAATGTTCTATATTATTTTTAGTTTGTACACCAAGGGCAGAGATAATGTACAGTTCAGGCACATGAGTCCTGCATCCAATCTGTTAGTCCTCACATATTCACTTCCTAACGAATACTGAGAAGTATTTGTTCTGCGAAGCAGGGTTTCCTTCGGGTTGAACAAAGGATGAACAGTGCTGCCTCTGTGGTCATCTGTCCCAAATGAACACCTTGCATGTGGCTGGCTGGGAATCAGCAACTATGCTAGCAAACTGTTAAAATTCATCCAGGCCCCATGGGTTAGTTTTAAGCCATGATTAGTGGATTACAAAAATATGTTGAAATTCATGAAAGTCTGCCCAGTGAGCCTGGCAGATGCTTTTTAATACTATATCTACCCTTTTGGAGCTCATATCTAGATGAATACTGTTTAAGCTTGTCTAGCTATGCAATTTTAACCTATATTTCCAAAACATTTGTCTCCTCTGCATAGCAGTGACAACAAGGGCCAGCAGCTCGACCTCAGGTAAGTCACCGACAGTGGGAACTTCAGACTCACCTGCTTTGCCTTCCAACGCCTGTGCCTTTGCCATGATGGTGTGTGAGGAAGCACACTCATTTCTGTCTTTGAAAAAATTATGTTAGAAAAATGTTGTTGTTTAGGAAAAGAAAATCACACACAATATTTTCTGACTTTTGTTTGAAATTTCTAATCTTTAGAATACTGTTCCCCCAAACCCAGGGTAACTTATATGTAATATAAACATTGGTATGATTGTGGTTTTGAACTACTGAGATCTAAATTCTCCCATGCAGTGTTCCTAATTTAGCCACCATAATCACTGAGTGGCCTTCAGTACCTTAGACAAAGGAAAATATGAGAAAACCTTGTGGGAAAAAAGTAGCTAATCAGTGTATCACTATGCACATACACACCTGCATGCATACCCACACACATGCAGGCATGCACACATTCACACAAACACACACAAACACACATGCACATGCACGCACGCACACAAACACACACACACACACACACACACACACACACATACACACACCATTAAGAAAATCGCATACTGTTTCTGAAACACCTCCATTCCTATAATCAGGACCTCCTTGCACCAACCTCCTAGACTTTACTTTCTTCTGTGGATTATTCATTTCTTGAAGTTATTTGCCCTGGTTTTCTATCGTAGCATTCACAACCACATCTAGGGTTAAGTCATGTAATGGTATCTGGCAAATATTTTAATGATGAGTGGTAACTCTAATGGGTTGAAAATTTTAACTGTAACTTTTTTTTTGTATTTTAAAAGAGAAAGTTAGTAATTCAGCTTCCTCATTTTGGCATAGAGTTTCCAGTAAAGATTGGATACATGGATGGTCTGAATATTATTTGAGCTAATAAATCCTTAAACTTGTGTGTTTTATTTACTGAAGATAATCTTTCTTTTATAGCATAAAAACCTATAAAACAAAGTGATATATAGATTATAAAATTTAATATAATTATGAATATAATTTTTAAAATTTTAGAATGCTTAGTGCTATTTATTTGATAATCATTATCATTTATATACAAATAAAATGATTCTGGGTGAGGAAAAATAATAGCAGTTACTTGTATCAAAATATTAGCTCTCAGGTCTGTGAAATAGCTTGACTATAAGAGGGACTTGCCACCAAGCTTAAGAATCTGAGGCTGATGCCTGACATTCATGTGATGGAAGAAAAGAGCCAACTACTACAGGTTGTCGCTGTCTGCCACAAGTGTGATATGGCATGGAACCCCCCAAAAATAATAACAAAGTTAATAATGGCTGTGGTATTATTGAAACTACAGCTGCATTGTTAATTCTTTCCAACGTCATTTTCTGTTGAATTCGCATCAGTTACACCAAGACATAAGCATCTTAGGAAGACTGGTTCATTTCAAGATGATGTTTGGCATTCTGTTCTCATTAATTTATGCCCCCAAGCCAGTTGCAATTTCAACCAGTGCATTTTCTGCATGATTTCATATTAGTACAGAATAATAATCTCTACTCAGCATTAACTGGGCCCAGAGCAGTGAACCACATGTTTCACACTAAGCTTAGCTTTGTTTCTAAGATGAGCAGGCTGATCCAAGCCCAGTGTTGCATTTTGGCTAATTATCTTTGAGTCTTGTAATCATTTAACTCTAGTTTCCATGAGTGCTTTTGTCCCAGAGGTACACCAGGGTGCTGAGAATTTAGGGTAACTGCTGACACCAGCATAGAACAGTTCTGCACATTGTTTTAAGTTAGAAGGAATATTGAAATAACTGAAATGTAAAGGTATCAAGATGCAAAGTTTATTTTTTTCTCATAAAATTTTATATACATACTGTGTATATACATGTATGTATATATGTATGTATATGAATAAATGTATATATACATGTGTAAATACATGTGTACATATATATGTAAACATGTATGTACAGGTATATTTCCATATAAGTATGCATTTGCACATATGCATATTATGTGGCTCTATATACACACATGTTAGAATGTATACATTGGGAAATATATATGTATTACTCTATATTGTCTTTTATAGAGAGAATATATTAAAAAGTATATATAGAATGCATATATCTATATTTATATTATATAACATATATATTTCTATATGTTCTGTCTATAGAGTAGCCTCTTACTTTGAAAGGGCTAAAAGTACCCAAAAGATAGGTGACATGACATTTCCATGAAAGTTTAATTACAAGAAGAAAAATATGGCAATAATAGGATGTTCCCTTTCTAGTCAAGCACATTTGTTTTTCTAGACATTGTCTCTGAAGTATTAACTCACTTGATATGGAAAACCCATGAGCTAGAATAATTTATTTCTCCCTCCTTGTAAGGGAACGACATAAAGAGGAATGCTGAAGAGTTCTAGGCAGAGAACTAGAATTTGTTCAAACACTAGTTGTGATGCCTCTGTGTGATGATGGAGAGATGAAAGCTAAAAAACCAGAAACAATAAATAAACTAGCAACTGATAAATGGAAATGGAAGGTACCATTCCTAACTATATTTTCACTTAACATATTAAAATAGAATTTTAGTTGGACTAAATTAAAATAATAAAAGTCCAACTAAAAAGTTGAAATGAAACATATAACCAAATAAATAAATAAATAGACAGACAGACAGACAGACAGATATATAGATAGACAGACAGACAGATAGATAGATAGATAGATAGATAGATAGATAGATAGATAGATAGATAATTTGAAGTTCAAAACACCAGGATAAGAGTGGCCATAAAAGGCTCTTAATTTAAAGTACAGAAACAAATAATCGTATAATTAGTATTACTCAAGGAGGTTCCAATAGAACATCTTGGGAAAAACAAGAAAGAAAAAAAGAAAAAGCTTTATGGAAAGGTTATAATTACTTCGCAGAAAATAATCTATGGAAATTTACTACGAATTTATTTGGATTAATTACAAGGTTGAAAGAGTAGAGAGTTAGTTTGTGTATTGGTACAGAAGGAAATAAAAAAGTAAGTGCTTACTTGTAATTTCAGGATCCATAGAAACCTCAGTTCCAGCTACAACTTCATCCAATGAAGCACAAGCACATAAAACATCCACATCTTCTAATGAAACCTCAGCTCTCACCATAAAAATTGTGTATTCAAGCACAACAACCACAGTAGTCCCTGCTTCAAGTTCAGCTCCTGAGACATTTGTACCAGAGAGACATGGTGCCACCACAGGACCAGCTGTAAGAACAACCTCTCCTAGTGCCACCTCTGGAAGTCTTTCCAGCACCTCCCCAGGAGGTTCAGCTGGGTCCTCTGCGCCTGCTAGTTCCACATCTGGGAGAGCCACAGCCACCGCGACAGGAGGTTCTGCAGGGTCCTCTGCTCCTGCTAGTTCCACTTCTGGGAGACCAGCCACGACCGCTCCCGTGCCTTCTGCTGGGTCCTCTTCTGCTGCTGCCTCTCCCACAGCTGCAAGAAATGACTCCAGAGCTGCCACTACTGGACCTGCAGCTGCTCCCTC
>NC_034606.1:56698979-56721016 GCF_900095145.1 Mus pahari
GCTTCAAGCTCAGCTCCTGAAGCCTTTGTAGTTGAAAGTCCTGGTGCCACCACAGGCCCAGCTATAAGCACAACCTCTGCCCCATCTGGGAATATTTCTGCCACCTCCCCAGGAGGATCAGCTGGGTCACCTGCTCCTACTGCCTCCACCTCACCTTCACTAGTAGGCACCAATGCTTCCTCTCCTGCAACTTCATTGACTGCCTCCTCAGGTGGAGAAACAGGCTGTCCCACAGGCTCTAGTCCAAGCCCTGGTCCTGCTGTCTCCACTCTTAAGGGACCTCCCAGCACAGTGTCCATTTCACCCTCATCTTTTATTTCCGTATCTGGACATCTAATTTCTACAACAGCTTCAATATCATTCTTCTCAAGTCCATTACTCATTAAAACAGGTATGTCATTTTCAATGATTAAATCTTATTTTCTCGATATGAACTGTTTTCAGACATGGTTTCCTGTAAATTATGTCTTTATTTATACTCATACTTAAATTATTTTCTTTTCTGTCTTCGTTTTTCTGTACTTTTTCTTGCCTATTTTGTTACACTCATATAGTCTACCTCCATTTCAGATGGGCGATCCAAATCAAAATTTTACCCTTATTAATTGGATTAAAAAAAAAAGAAGAAGAAGAAGCAAAACATGTGGAAATCTTGGTTGGAATCTTGAGGCATACCCATAGAAGCTACAATTTCAAATATAATTCCATTCTACTCTGCAGCATATTAGCCCAAGTACCTCTCTATCTCCTCTTCTACAAGTTTATACTGTGTAGTGTTCAGGACAACCATTGCTTGTTCTCTAGACTTAATCTTTTGTAGCATTGGGAAGAATCCAGGATTCTTACTTAGATCATGACAAGTTTGTGATATTATCCTTTGCAGTTGGCTCACAAGCCCTGTTTTAGTGACAGTGCATACTCTTAGAATTTGTGTAGTAGGTGGGTAAATGGAAACTCACACAGGTGCAAATGACCTGTTTCTCCTCCAGAAGGAAGACCTGCATAGCGGGGAGGCTGAGCCTTTCACCAAGGTCTCTTGAGAGCCACTCTGTTCCATCTCCTGTAATATCACTCACCTCCTTGTTAACTTCCACTCTATCAGTGCTGGTATTGCTACCCTGGGTAGTCAGCCTCTAAAACATAAACTACTTAGAGTACCCAAGCCATATTCAAACTGTATGTATATTTTTTTCTACTCCAGTTTCTCATATGCATAAATAGATGACTCCTAAGAGTTATATGTTCCATGGTATTTTTATGCCATTGGTCCAATGAGACATGAAACTCGCTAGGCGGGGTATGCAAGCTGACAAAGACACACTGGAGTACTTAATCCCACATATCAGGTGTAAGAGCTGGGTTTTGTAGACTCTGTAAAATATCTCTCATTTCCCAGAATCCCCTTAAAAGAAGCAGCACTTTAGAATCCAGTGTTCAATGCATTAAATTTTGAGTATATACTTAGCACTGTGAAGACAGTGGAGGCAGATAGTTATCAAGCCATGGTTTGATATTGTGTTAAGAATACTTTTAACTCTTTGTTTATTTAGTTTATTTTATTTGGAAATTGCCCATATAAAACAATGCCTATTGTGTATTGGAAAACATAACTTTTTGTTGATTGTAAGAGTTCTTTACATATTCTGGATACAAATTGATTGTTACTTATATAATTCATAATTCATATATGTTTATCAATTTACATTATTATGAATTATAAACATTTTACATTATTACAAATTACAAAAATACAGATTACCAATACTTTTTTCATTCTGTGTATTGTCCCTATGTGTCTTTAAGTTTTAAGAAGTCAATTAAAAAATGTATTACTTGTGTTAAAAAAAAAATAATCCAGTGTTCTTGGATGCTAGGTTCAATAGCACTGCCAAGTTCAACAGGGGGATCTACAGGAACCTGCTCAGGAGCCAGCAAGGGAAGTTCAGTTGCAAGGCCATCCTCTGAGACCTCTAGCAGTGGTAGAGCATTTGCTAGTACAGGGCCTCTTCAGGAGTTGAGGATGAAGGCAGCACATGAATTTTCCCCCATGGGATTGAGAGAACCCCCAAAACATTACATGTTTTCTGGACCTAGAGCATCAGAATTTCCTGGCATCTTCTTAGGATAAGATGTCTGCATATGGAACCTCAAAGGAGGAATATGTCTGAGCCACGCGTGTTGGTGGGACATTTTGGTAATTACCTGATCAGCGTGGGATTCACTTCTTGTGGTCTTTCAACTTGACCACACTTCAGTTCACATCACGCCAAACAGGAAGCTCCAGTGTCAGCTCATTTCTGCACTACTTCTGAGTCTTCAGAGTGTGACTGTCTAATTTGAGTAGAAATTCCACGGTCTAGTGTGAGGCCATTTCCTCAGTGTAAGCTGTAGACAGCTCTTTCTGGTAGTGTCAAGTAGTCCAGGACCTGATTTTATTTTCCTATACTTACTTTTGCTTAGAAATGTTTATACCCCCTCTCTTCTTATTTTGATCCTTTCTTCCATCTCTCCTGTGATTCCTCTCTTTGCCTCCCCCCACCCCTTTTTATCACTGAGGATTGGACTTTGGGAAATTTCTCAAGAAATCAGCCAGTGATTTCTCTGGTCTTAGCAAATTTCTTGGGTTAGCATTTACAGTTTTTTTTCTTTTGAAAAAAATTTTTTTATTATTTTTATTTATTTTTTGGAATAAGTTATGTTTACATTAAAATTATTAGGTAGAAACAAATAATATCTATAGTGCAGCAAAATTAAGAAGCTGAGTCACTTTAGATGGATAAGTAAACTGACTAAATTGCAGGATGACAAAGATTGAGGTTCTTTTTGTCGAACTGTAATCCAGAAGGTACCAGGGTGACACAGATGCGTCAGCCAGCTGGGTCTTCTGACTGTCAAGCATTCAAAATACATCTCAACAAGGCTACTTGAAGTCCAGTTCCCAGAAGTCGTTTTGATTGTCTAAAATGTCATAAGAAGCATTTAGTTTCTGTTTAAGAACAACCATTCGCAAACAAAGCAATCTTAAGCAATGGTCAGCTATCTTATTCAATGACGAAGTCTTGACATTTTACTATGTTTGATCTTAGTTTTATTGTGTTTATGTCTGGAGTCATTTTGTGAAATTTTATTCAAAATCTGTACAGAATGGGACTTTTTCAAATCAGTGCCTTTCCATAGCTCATTTGAGAAGCACAAGATACAATGTAGAATCTGAGGGTGAGATGACTTAAGTTCAGTTCTGGGTTGCATCTATTATCTCATGCTCTAGGAGCAAGTCACTAAACTATGTCTGATAAATAGAAAACATTGTACTATCTGCCTTAGAAGATTTTTAAGAGTGAGATGAATTGTCTTGGGACTGCACCACTTAAAAATTACTACTTCTTTATCAAATGAAACTGAAACCCTTACTGCGTCTATTCCTCATGATGAAGAAGGTACCTCACCCACAGTATGCTGGTCATGGTTTATAGAAGTTAGAAATGACTTCTATTGTGGGTTTTAACAGACACATAAAATCTGTACTCTTAGCAGAAGGCCTCCCAAAATAAAGATATTTTAAAATCTCATGATTGGTACCTATAAGAACCATAGATTATAAACTAGTAGCTACAGATATAGTAATATTAAACAAGTTGATAGTAAGTGGTTGAGTATAAAGAGAAATAAGGACTTATAGATTCTAAGGATCATAGGAAACTGTTATGACTTACTTCTAGAAAGATGAAACTTCAAAGGAAAAAGTACAAGTAAATTTATGAAAGATATTTTGGAGGCAGAGGACAGCATGATGTCTTGTCCTTTAATAAAAGATCAGGGAACACATGTATTTTTCACTTTAAAAGGAACCAGAGCCCCAACTGATGAGATGACCCTGCCTGCAGCCAACTCCAGTGAGTAGACAATGTCTTCAGAGCCTGTGGCTGTGCAGGAAAATGTTTTTCATCAGAAGCCCACTGGTTCCCCTTGATAATTATCTATCCACTGAAACTCAACCAGAGACATAGAGTGACATAGAAAAGTCTAGTAATGTCAAGATTTTTTGTTTTCTATTTTCTTAAAATAGCGCCCCCCTCCCACCCCCAATAGCATCACAGTGTTGTGCTGTCCGGACTGCATGACATGTGCTTTTTCTAACCCCATGATGGTCAGGTCTAGCAGCAGAGTCTGGGGAAACACCACCACATGTTTCCACATTTTCACCTGCCTCAGAGCTCACACGCCAGACACAAGCTAACGCCTCCCTTTGATTTTGGTTCATTATGAGCTCAGTTGAGACTCAAAATTTCATGTTTAAGTAAAATTAGTCATAACAATATAACACACACACACATACATACACAAACACACATCCCAGAATACCCGTCAACCTTAAATTTTACCTAAATAAGGAACTTTTAAAAATTATATGTACATTCTATGCAATAACTTGAGTGTTGGTTTGTTTTTATTTATACAGGAGTCACCTTTCCTTGGTGGCTTGTAATTTTCTCTGCTAGTTCTGGAACTACATGCAGACGGAGCCCCCATTCTTTCCATCCATGTTCTGTTATATTCCACAATCTCATTTATCTTTATAGCTGATGGAAATTCTGTTTTATCATTTGCCATAGTTTTATTACAAACTCTTCTGTTGACTCCTTCCCCTCACTATTGTTAAAAACAGCAATGTTACGTGGACATATGGATCTCTCTGTAGTAAGATATATAGTCCCTTGGGTATGTGCCGAGGAGAACTCACTTTTACACAAGGGCTACCATTAGTTGGATTTTTAAAAAGAATAGATTTATTCCATTTTGAGTAGACTGTATTACCAGTGTATGACAAGGCTGATCTGTACACTTTAATTAACAACTCAGAACATAGGAACATGCCAGTGTAGTTCTAGGGCTATGTTCAATTTCAGAGAACTCAAGGACATATATATTTTAGCTGTTAGGAAAGCATAATTGAATTTAGTCTCTAAATATACAGCCTATTTCAGCAAAGGTGGATAAGAATAAAAATAAGTATAAATATTAAAACAGGGTGAGATACACACCACTTTACTAAAGAACTACACAGCCAAGTAGAAACAATTCACTACATACATGATTCCGGCATAACCAATAGAAGCTCTCAAGTGAGAAGCCGCAGCAGAATCATTTGTTAACAACAGGTCCCAATAAATTCACCTTTGGAAACAATGCATGGAGATGCAGTGCTCATTCATGAGTCCATGGAAAACTTCTCTTATCTTATATCTTGGATATTGTGTCTCTGTTTTAACATTCAATTAGCTGGACTAAATATTTCCTTATACCAGAAATACTTTAATCAAAAGTACAGAGTAATTTAGTGACAAGATCAGCTTGATCCTGAGTGGGCACTTGTGCTCACGGGACAGCAGCCCAGAGGCTCAAGGCACTATGGGGGTTTTGTTTTAACAAAGATGAGACATTGGTAGATACTTAAACTAGAATATACATGTATTTCTATCAGCTACAAAGAGAGACAGATAATCTATACATGGAGAAAAGCATAAACTGGAATCTTCCAGGAAACAGGATGGAGATTTCTCACAGTAGAGGTGAGATGCCAGCAAAAGCATTACAAGAGGGACATATGCAAAGATCCCATCGATGGCAGAACATACATCCCCATCAGGTATAACTCAGGGCCAGAAGGAAACAGCTCCCTCTTGGAAGAAAAAGTCTGGGCAATATCAGAGACCAGTGGGTGAAAACATCCATGAAGTGGAAAGAATGAGGGCCTAGAGCATGCATAGAAAGATAACTGAGCAACTATGGAAAACACCAAATTTACCTGGAAAAGAGGGAGCCATTTTAAAATGGGAAGGAATCCCTGTGAATCCTGGGTATCAAAGGAAATAATGAAGCATGTGAAGATAAGGTTGTATTAATGTAAGACAGCAGTTAATAATCAGACATCAGACAAAGGAAAGGGCCCACTTGTAAAAGGTCCCTTTTCCAGAAGAACATAAGAGGGAGCCCTTGGACTGAGAAATATAGGGTATACCAGAAGCTCATCTGCCACCACACAGATCTTCTGGTGCTATACCACCACAAAAACCCAATCCAGAATAAGGGAAAAGAAAACTCCAATGTCTGTGCATAATTTTTATAGTTATTCCTGTGCATAAATTAAAATTTTCAGCAATAGCATGCAAGTTCTAAAAAGTTATAAACATTAACAGATATTTTAAGTAAAAAATAAGGATATAAAGAGATGTAACATATGAATTTGGAAACTCACAAAAATATATGAATAGTAGAGATAGCAAGTAGCAATTTATGAAAAACAAGGAAGCAAGATGGAGAGAATTAAAATTGATCTCAAGCATGAGGGCCAAGTAGCAAGTTGCCAAACATGGAATAAAAAAAAAGGGTAAAAATTCAGAAAAGTGATTTGGGGGAAGGGTGGAACTGAGTGAGAAGATTCTTTCCAACCAAACATTACAGATAATTTTTAATTTAATTTTTTCAGTGTCTTATACTCACATAGGTGAGACAGCCCGGGTCTGTCTGAGTATCGTTCTCTTCTCTGAGACTTTTGGTTACAAGTCTAAGCAAATAGGCTCATTTTCTCAGATGCTTGAGGTGTCTGAGAAAACGGGTTATGGAAGGATGCAGCTATCATGGGAAAGAGATAAACATGGTCAATATATATATATATATATATATATATATATATATATATATATATATATATATTAGGCAAATGTATATGAGAAAAATATCAGTGAACAAGATCTACTGTTTTTGTGTAAGTCAGAAAAAAAAGCCTTCTTTGAAAACAAAACTCTTAAACGAACACATGGAAAGAACTCACCTTACAGTTGGAAGAAGTCATTATGATAGTCATTTCTATAAGCTGGAAAATACCTGGGGACTAAGGGGCTTGAGGGGGGAGGGAAGGAAGAAAGAGGAGAAAAGTAGAGGGAGAGTGTAGAAGGGAGAGAGATGGATGGAGAAAACATAGAGGGAAGGGAGAGGACAGGAGTAGGACTGAGGAAGGAAGGAGTACCAGGTTCATGTGAGGTCTGCCAATAGCAAAGCAGCATCTATAATATACCAAATGGAGAGAAAGGCAAGCCAAAGGCCTACACCCACTTAAACATAGCTTGAACATCTGTTCTGTAGGAAGCAGCTAAACCCACAAAATAACTCGAGGCTTCAGGAATGCAGGATCCACGTGTAGTGTCACTAGAAGACCTACAGAAGCAATGTAGAGGCACGGACATTTTGAACGAAGGCTCTGATACTAGAAGGGACTGGTGTACACGAGCTCAGGGGGTACTGGTTAGTTCATATTGTTGTTCCACCTACAGGGTTGCAGCCCCCTTCAGCTCCTTGGATACTTTCTCTAGCTCGAGGAGGAGAGTACTGTGTAAATGCTGCCTATTTGGGCCAGTATTTGGAAATCTGTGTGGCAACAATTAACGGAAAAGAGATGTCATTGATTTGAAAGAGGGCAAGGAGGGCTCTATGGGAAGGCTTGAAGGGAGGAAAGGGGGTGGAGAAATGATGTAATATCAAAAGTAAAAGAAAAATGTTAATATATAACAGGTAGAAATAAATAAGATAAACATTAGATATATGTTGCTAGGCAACAGGAAGTAAATGGCCAAATGAATTTTTAAGAGTTCATGAATAAAATAAAAGAAAGGTAAGTTTGCTAAAGATGAAAAATGAGCCTTCAGGGGAAAAAAAAGATGCTTGGTAATTTCTATTAATTAAGTAAAGGCATTCTAAAGATTAGGAATCTCAGTAATAAAATTCACATTAGTAATTGATCAAAGAGAAATAAAAGAACTGTTCTCTCCAGAGAGGCTAGAAAGATATTTAATTAACATTGTCTTACAGAGAAAGAATACCTACCATAGGAGGTATGAATGGATTTTTCCTTAAAATCATGTAGAGTTCTCCGTCATAATAAAACTCAGCATCTCAGTGCAGAATCACAAGGCATGCTCCCTGACTGCAGGAAGGAAGACAAATGACAGGCAGCAGCAGTCTTTCACTCAGCACCTTTAGAGTTAATAGTAAGCTGGGATAGGGAGGAATTAGAAGTGTGGAATTTGAAATAGATGATCATATTCACATACCTCCAATGTGCAAATTCAACCGAGACTGAAATGCCACTTCTCACTTCTTGGCTTGGCAGAAATCTAAGAGTTTGACAGCAGCAGTGTTGACAGGTTAGGAAAGAAACAGGTGGTGTTTTGTGCCTGGCAGGTGGGGGTACCCACCATGAGACACCCCATGCAAACAGAACAGAACTGCAGTCATTTACCCTATGGTCCAGAAGTCACACAGTACTATTCCATGAGGTCGGACCCAATGACCTGTAAGGCACTGCTCACCCTCCTCCACTTTTCCCCTTCCTCCTCTTTCTTCCATCTCTCACTCCCTTCCTTCCCTCCCTCTCCCTTCCTTGGTCCCCAGACAATTTATTTTTTCATGTTTCTTTAATAAAAGCAGATCCACAAAGGTTATCTTCAGTTAAAGAAGACAAGAAGGGTGACATCTGTTGCAAAGGAGGGAGGGAAAACGAATGTAAAGATCTGTCTCCAGATCTGATCATTGAAAAGACAGAAGCAAAGTCTTATTTTAAATCTATAGCCTTATTTTAAAAGGAGAGGTGGGTGTGCTTATGTCTGTATATTATTGAAGGTTTGGCATTATATCCTCATGTGTGCATATATGCTTACAGAGGCCAGATGATAGGGGAAGGAGAACAGGAACTTTTTGAATTCTCTTACTGTTCCATTAAGTTGTCTGCAATGACAACTTACTCTTTTACCCTCCCCACTATTGCCCCACAAGCTGAGAAGGAACCCAGTCTATTTGCAGTGTAAACCCCAGGTTTCCAGTGTTTCAAAGAACCTTGGAGTTTCTACTAGAAAATGGGGGATTTGCATTTTAATAGGCCAAGCTAGAGGCTCTTAGATATATGAAGGGTTACGGCTAACTGGTGCTGATTAAGAATTATTATCATACACCATTCTGGAACAAAGAATTCAGTCAGGAATTGGATGAGAACCTGATGGTTGGATGAAGTTAGGAAACAACTGCCATACTTCTCTTTAAACAAAAGGAAGTGTGCTGTATGTGGCAAAAGTGGCCATGGAAACACCAAGGTACACTTAATTATATTACTTTTGTCTTCTCTCTCTTCTTTTAGCAGGGACGACTGGAACCACAGCCAAATCAACCCTGACAACAGGAAGAGCCACCAGTATGCCAGGTAGTGAGTTTGCATTGGGATTCAGTAAAAGGTCAAATAATAACAAGCAAAGGCATTGGATATTTGCAAAGGGTGGAGCATATAAGGAAACATAAAAGAATATTTAGTTTTTGCCTTTATTTCCCAGAAATCTTAGAAGTTGACATAACCCCAGCTTTGTTTGAGTGTTGTTCAGGTAGGACAGACAATTTTATGGGAATCTACGAAGGGAAGAAACCACATAGGCAGAGCTTCTGGTATTGAGATCACCAGTTCAGAACTCCCAGTAGGTGGGCACAACATGTCAAGGTGTCCCAACAATGACCAACACAAAGAAAGAGCTCAGTGATTTATAACAAATCTGAGAGTTTTTTTTTTTTTAAAGAACCCACTAAAAGAGAAAGATTGAGGTAAATTTAAAACTTATAAAATGAGTCTTTTATTTCACTGTGGGTTTTCCTTGTCTAGCATTTGTAATATAGCAGCAGTTTATAAGCAGAGCCTCTTTGTTTTCCAACTGGATTTAACTGGGGCAGCTGAGCCGGCAACTACTTCAGCTTCCTTGAAGCAATTGAAGCATTGTTTACATTTAAAATTTATTAATATTTAAAAGACTAATTGGTGGGAATTGGAGATCTTAGATCAAAAGTTGATATAGCAAGAACTTTGCAAATAATCCCATTAGAAATTACCCAAACAACCAACCCAATTTTGAAAATATTGTATTTATTGAGAACTTGCTATTCTAACTTTTTATTGGTGAAATGAGGGCCCTCTCAATGAGAAATATATAAACCATGCAAGAGGAATTATTACCTCTTACTAAATAGTTCTTGTGTGGTATAATGATCTCATTTCTAGCCTTGAAGAAATAGATTAAAATGTAAACAAGTTGATTGGTCAATGGCTTTTAGGAAATAGGAACTTTCTTTTAAAAATGTAACTTGTAGACCCGTGTTCACTTATCTTGATTTCTCGCTAGATATACTAAATAGAACTTAATTGACAGAGTAAGAACACAGGACAGTTAACATTTGAAAAAAAAGCATCTGTGGGTTATCTAAATCCACACACACACAAATCACAAGAAAGGTAACTATGAAAAGTATGAAGAATAAAACGCACACGTGTCTTACACATATTAGCTTGCCGGAATCTCGCTTCCACCCTGTGAAACTGTAACTGTGTTGAGGACTACTCACCTTCTATGTGTCAGGTGAGAGCGCTTGCTCTAAAAGCTAAAGAAAAAATGGGAGGACATCTGTAGGGCTGGATTTGTAGATAGATATCCTGTAATTTGACTTTACCATGAAGTGTCTTGTTTTCTTGCTCTATGGTGACTGACTGAAAGTTTAGTTTGGTGTACTAGCCTGGGCTGACATCTGTGGTTTCTTAGAGTCTGCAGGACATCAGTCTAGGCCCTTCTGGCTTTTAGAGTCTATTGAGAATTCGGGTATAATTCTAGTAGATCTACCTTCTACTTTTTTTTTTTTAACATATTTGGTCTTTTTCCTTTGTAATTTTTTTTAATATTCTTTCTTGGTTCTATATGTTTAGTGTTTCATTACATAGCAAGGGAACTTTTATAGTCCAACGTATTTCGTGTTCTGTATGTTTCTTGTACCTTTATAGGTGTCTCCTTCTTGAGGTTAGGAAAGTTTTCTTGAGGTAAAGAAAATTTTCTTCTGTGATTTTGTTGAAAATGTTTCTGAGCCTTTGAGCTGGGATTCTTCTCCTTCCTCGATTCCTATTATCCCTAGGTTTGGTCTTTTCATACTGTATCTGATATCCTGGATGTTTTGTGTCAGAAGGTTTTTAGATTTCCCATTTTCTTTGACCAATGCATCCATTGTCTCTCCAGTGTCTGAATCCCCTCTTTCGTGTCTTCTATTCTGCTGGTAAGTTTTTCCTCTGTAGCTCCTGTTCGACTTCCAAAATGTTTCGTTTCCAGAATTCCCTCCATTTTTATTTTCTTTATTGGACCTCTTTTCAGTTTCAGGTCTTGGACAGTTTTAATAGTTTCCTTCAACTGTTTCTTTGTATTTTCATGGATTTCTTTGAGGGATTTATTAATTTCCTCTTTAAGGAACTCTGTCATCATAGAGTTGGTGTTCAAGTCTTTTTCTTGTACTTCATCTACGTTGCAATATTCAGGCTCTGCTGTGGAAGGATAGTGGGGCTTTGATGAAAACATAATGCCTTTGTTGTTGATTGTGCCCTAATGCTAGCATTTAGTCATATGGGTTTGGGTTGATGATAAGTTTAGGTGCTCATTTCTGGATTTCTCCTTTGTTAGGTAGGTGTTTTCTTCCTTAGTTTCTGTTTTCTCCCTGGATTTTTGGAGAGCATGGTGGCTGTCTGTTACCTGTTTTCTTGGCCTGCTCTGTTGGTGCGTTCGCAGTGATTGACTGCTGGTGTTGAAGGCTGTAATGCTGAGTTGAGTTGGAAGAAGGAATGTTGGAAGAGATGGTCTCTGTTATCCCTTGGGTATAGGGTCAGAGAGGAAAGGGATACCACAGCATATTACAAATATGGGAATGAGACTAGCAGGGGTGGGAATAGGGATGGATATCAGGAACAACAGGACAGTGTGGACCTTCCGCAGGCAACCTGTTGCCCTTGGAGTAGGGGCCCTTGGGTTAGCATGGCATGGTTACTGGACTTGGTGTCTTGGACAAGGCAACAAGTAAGGGAAGGAACGTTAGAAGGGGGAGAGGAGGTCTACAGGCAGGCTACTTGGTTTTCTCTGTTTTCAGTTTTGTGGGAAATACCAGTCCCCTTAGTGACTGGACTAATTTGAGATGCCCATCAACATTGTACTAGTCCTCTTTTCAGAGTGCTTCCATTGCCTGCTGTGCTCATCCGTGTTGTTACCATGTGTTCTCCCACTGCTAGCCAGCCATTCTGGTTGGAATGAGATACAATATCAATGTAACCTGGCCTTGAATTTTCATGGCAACAGTGAATGTTGAACGAGTTTTCATACATTTATTGACCATTAATAGTTTATCTTTTTGAAAACTATATGTTTATTTCATTCACCTACTTCTTGATTAGATCATTTTTGGGGACTGGGCATATAATTACTTTTAGTTCATTAAATATTCAAAAGTTTATACACACACACACACACACACACACACACATACACACGAATCCACTTGGCAGAGACTGTCTCCCACTCTGAATCTATTTCTTCATTTGATTGTTTTCTTTGTTGTACATATAATTTTTAATTACATGCAAACTTATTTACTAGGCTGTCTATTATTTACTAAGATGTTGAAGTCCATTTCAAAATCCTAGTTAATGCCATAGCATAAGGCTTTTTCTTCTTTTTTGATTTTTGTTTTTAGTGGTTTTTCAAGTTTCAGTGGTATGTCTCTTGGTGATCTAAAGCAGCCCAAAACCAGTCCATTTTAACTGATGTTTTTACAGAGCAAGAAATAAGGATTTATCTTTTATATTTAGATATCCAGAGTGCTGGAGAGATGGCTCAGGAGTTAAGAACACTTGTTGCTCTATCATGTAGATGGAAATTTGGATCCTATGACAAACTTCAAGTGGTTCATAAATATCTGTACCTCTGTCTTCTAAGGATTCCAATCCTCTTCTTGCATGTGTGATCCTTATACACAAATGTGCATGCATGTACATGCACAAACAAATAATATAAATAAAAATAAATCCTAATAAAATATATCCAGCTTTTTTAGTATTTAAAGGTAAACACACTAAAGGGATATCTTCCCTTGTGACCAAAGAAAAATCACAGGTTCAAAGTAGTGTAAATGAAGTGAGAGGTGAAGAGGTGACAGCTACCCATGTTATGACCACCATTCTTGCTGGTTTTATTTGGGAATCCCAGTAGTGTCTGTTGGGATCTATTGAGTGGCAGGTAGAAGCAAGGCCATCACACAAGGTCTGAGCACATGAGTGACACCCACCCAGATGTAGTGGTGTTCCCTCAAAACCAGATCATCACCCCTGACTTTGTGATTGACTTCAGGTCTCACATGTCTTAGTACAATATTATACCAGGAAAGACCACTGTGAATGGGGTTGTCCAATGCATTTTTGACACATTATATACTTGCCAATTAGGAATATAATTATTTGCTTAAGATATCACCTCATTTGTTTATGAGCATGTTTACTATTTTCACATATTGCTCATGAAAGATTTAGCCAAAGACATTATCTCACTAGGTGTCACTTCGGTTGTATCAGGTCATGCGGTGGAACTGCTATTTCTACCTAATTCCAAAGTCTTTGCTTTTCAGGGCAATATCTTTGTCTTTAAAGGATAATGTGCCATAATCTTTAATAATCCAGGCAACAAGTTTATACATGTATGCTCATACAAGCACAGGCATACACCCACAACAAATACACATACACACACACACACACACACACACACACACAGGCACTCACAGGCAACAGTCACAGGCACATACCCACAAGCACACACACACCTTTGGGGGTTGAACGACCCTTTCACAGGGATGACCTATCAGAAAACCTACATGTTAGATATTTATATTGTGATTCACAACAGCAGCAACCTTACAGTGATAAAGTAACAATGACATCATGTTATGGATGGGGGGAATCACCATAACATGAAGAACTGTCACAGCATCAGGAAGCTTGAGAACCACTACTTTAAGATGATAATGGAGGTTTACGCCGATCCTTCCTACTTTATGTCAGATACCATGGGTCTCTTGCATGGCTATATTCTGCATCTGGTGGCCCCAACATAGGGAAACCAATGACTAAACAGGAGGAGTTTAGTAATGGGGGTGCCATAAATACACAGCAAACCTTCACTAGTCATGGTTCTGAACTTCTTTGCTTTTCTCTCTGTCCACTTGGAGGCAACAACATGTCGGAGACGTGGCAGAACGTCAGCTGCTGGTGTTCAGCTCGGCAGCTAAATGGCTTTACCCTTCATTTTACATTGTCTGATGTGATGTCTTTGGGGGAATTTTCCCCCAGCTCTATCTTTGAGTACAAATTGCCTGGGTGACCACACATTATTCCACGTGAACTGCCTTTATATACTTAGGGTAAATGGTGTAACAGGTATCATGAATAATGCATCAGTAGAAGCAAGAAAATTGACTCAAGAATCCCATACATTTATTCTAAACTCAAATCCTAATTTTAGGCTTGGGGGCTTGATAGATTAGACCCATCTTTCTGTGATTTCAGTCACCGCAGGAGTGACTACTGGTACCCATGTAGCCCCAGGGAGTTCCTGCATGCATGATTCATGAGTATAATTGGGAAATTTAGTCTCTGAACTGCAGAGGCTGAGGCCTTCCCTGCAGAATGTGTGTCAATTCACAAGGCCGCACACTTTCCAAATGTTCACGTCCCAAGCTCTCCCCCCATCTCTGTTCAGAGGCTCCAACTTTTAGAAGTTGGAGAACACACTGGAGTTAGAACAGCAACTAGTGAGTGACACGTGTTTTGAGACTTTAGGGTTTTAGGGTGGTTGGTGGCTCTCCAGGGTCTGTAGTAGATTACAGATGGGAGCAGCCAATCTCTGCAGCAGATGAGAGAAAAATGGGATAAGGAGGGTCCCTTATCGAAGATAAGAAACGCGAATTTGTTCAAATCCATTCTGTTCTTTGGAGTGGGTTATGGTTTTTCAGTCTGGAAATGGAGTACCGACAAATGAATCTTGACTGTATTGCCCATCAGAGCTCTCTGTGGCTTCATTCCTAAGGAGCTGAACTGAGGTTTTCTGGGAAGGAAGCAGGCCAAAATGGGGGCCAGGAAGAAGGAAAACTCCCTTTTATCACACAGCTTGGAAGCCCTTTGAGGACAAAGGCTTTCACCTGACTCTTAAGACATAGCACGCAGCCTGAGAGCTCTACAGCCTTTTGAAGTAGGGTCTCACTATGTACTCTACACTGGTCTCAGACTTTCAATTCTATCTCAGCCCTCCAAGCTCTGAGATTCCTGGCTGTGCCACCATGCCTGACAGTCTGAGATTCCCAAAAAGAAGGTCACGGAGGGTGTTGATCCTGAAATCATCTATATCTCCTTTTCTTTACAGATTCCACCTCAGTAGCACCTGGAGTCACAACCAGCCCCAACATATCCCAGCCAGGTAATATGGAGTGATCCAGGGGAATCTAATGAATCCTGCAAAATTTATCTCTTCCACATGGGCTCCTCCTTGCCTGTGAATCTGTTATAACTGGGTTGAGCACACCGAGACATGATCTGAATTATGATTAGTGTGAGTAAAACATTGTGTTGTCATCCTCTTTGCCCTAGAAACTTCTGCAAAAGCAACGGAAAGTCAAGACACTGAGACTAAAACAGGTCAGTATGAGAAGCCCTCCAATTTCTTCTTGGTCTACTAGCGTTTCCTGTGCCTAAAGTGTGAAGGGCTTTGTAGCATACCTAAGAAGCAGAAGCATCAGTAAGAGTCAGTGATTGCCAAGCTGCAACCTTTTTAGTGGGGGGCATAGGTAATTATAGGCACAGACATTGTTGCTATTATTTCTTGGTTGATCATTCAGAAATACATACGAATATTGTGATTCTGTACTTGGTAGTCATGAGTGAAGGCACCAGAAGGGGAAGGGTTGAGTTTGAGACTGGTGAGGTGAGCAGCGAATTCCTACCAAACGTGAAATTCTACCAAACGTGAAAACAGAGACATGAAGAGGCATGGGGGAGGTCAGGAATCAGCCACTGGCAATGTAAGTATGAGGGCCAAGGAGGGAGATGAGGAAATACGGAAGAGTTTAGGAAAGATTGGAGTCCCAAATTTAAAGGTGACTTCATCCTCAAAACAAATGAAAACCCCTCTTAGTTTTATCAGGAGAATGACACGGCTTGGAGAAAGTGCCTCTGATATCAGGGTGGAAATTAAAAGATGATTATTCTGATTATATATATATATATATATATATATATATATATATATATATATATAGAGAGAGAGAGAGAGAGAGAGAGAGAGAGAGAGTGCATATATATGTATATATATATATATATAGAGAGAGAGAGTGCATATATATGTATATATATATACATAGAGAGAGTGTGTTTGCATATATATAGAGAGAGTGTGTGCATATATATGTGTATATATAGTGTATAATATATATACATATATATATTATACAATCTAGGATATATATATATATATATATATATATATATATATATATCTTAGATTGCATTAACAAAGACAAAGAGTTAGAGACATTTAATCTTCTAAATTTTCACGTATTTTACAATTCTATTATCAATTTTTGGTAACAGTTGTTGGAGTTACCTCAGGTAAACTTGTAGAAATTTTAAGTTTATAAGTACCCTATCCTAGGTCAGGTTTTTTTATCCTTTTGGCAGGGTAATATAACAGTACAAATTTGACCCTCAGCAATTTTTAATTAAAATTTGAAATTAGAATTTCGAAAATATATCCAGCCCATATCTGTGAAATAGAGAAACTCAATGGGCTACATGCATCTCATCTGCTTAAAGCATTTGGGAGGGTTGGAACAAAATTAATGCATTTCAAGACGTGGAAAAGAGGATAAATGTTCTTCAGATCAAATCTATGTTACTATAATTATATTCCCACGTCATAAAACCATCCATCTCTTTATTCATGGATCTAACTCATCGGTACCCTTTTCCAAGAAAAATTTCAATGCAACTTAATTTTTATTTTCGATATTAAAATTTGAGTTCTAAACAAAATGCCTTACAATAGTCAGATGTCAAATGCCATAATAGTAGAGTGAAAAGACAGGTGATCTGTGCGAGCCTGGCTGTATAGCCAATTGTTTTAGCATTATAGCAATCAGTCAGGCAAATGCATTTTCCCCATCACCATGACACCATTCCCAAACCTTAGAGGCTAACCTGTTTTCTGTTTTCACAGTGTGTCCAGACTCGCTCCCACCAACCCCAGGTGAGTGCACCCGACTCCAGAGTAGTTCTGTAGTGATTGTTCTTCTTGTACATTTGGTATCTGCAGTCACTCCATTATGTGACAGGCCACAGAATGTTTCAGAAAAAAACTAAGTGCATGAAACTGGCTCTCACTTGTCAAACAATGTATAATAGTTATTTTCTTGTCCACAAACAAATGCAGCCAGGCAATACATGTCAGTTCTCCTGCCAGCTCTTTCATGATTTTACCTATCTTGATCAAAGGTACTTAATGGCATTGCGCTCTTAACAGTGATCATTTAACAAACTACGTAATACAACTTTGGGGGATATTGTTCTGGGAGAAAATTGCAGGTGTGCCTGAGTTTAATAACTTCTGAGAACTTTATTGAATTTCCACTACTTTTAAGACAATATGTATTTTACAGTGAGCAATCAATAAAGAAATAGTTTTTATTTTTTTAGTGGGAAAGGAAAGATTTTAAAAATACAGTTTTCATATATAGCAGTCACTAAAGTTCACAATAAGAAGTAAATACATGTTCTGTGGGGAATGTAAGTTGTAGAAGTGGAATGTTATGGCAATAATTAGACTATCACAGAGCTAATAAATTAGAGGGCTGAGCTGAGTAAGGACGTAGCTTTAATATGGGAGACTTGGAAACCAGAATAAAGTGTTTATTTTAAAAGATGACTAGCATTTAAAATAAAACACAATTAGCTAATTAGACATTAGGAAACCTGCTATAGCTGTGGTGTAAGGAACCGACTAGACCAGAAAGAAATCTCAGCAGTTGAGTTGCTGGACAGATGAGGAGGATGTGGGTTAGCCAAGAGTAAAGAAAGGAAAGATTTAAAGTGAGGGCTAGAGAAGAGGACTTGTAGGGACTCTGGATGACAGACTACAATTAATGAGCAGGGCTCCTAAGAGCAATTTAATCTACAAGAGAAGTCTGTGCCCAAGGCAAGAAGACACAGCCTGTCATGTCCATTTATATGGGAGGCGCTTGCAGATCTGTCTTCCTAGAGAAAGAGCAGTGTCCTTGCTGGTGAGTGTTGATGGTCTCAAACGCCTTAGAAGTCTGAGAGCCTTCCCCTCAGTGTTGGATGTCAGGGAGAAAATGTCCCATCGAAAGACTAGAGACAAAGTGAGAGGAGTAAGAAGAGCTTTTCGTATGGACAGAGTTTTCTGAATGTTAAATTTAAAGAAAAAATAACATTTCTGTGTGTGTGTGTGTAAGTTAGTGTCACTTATGACGGAATTCAAATGACTGATTAAGGAAATTTGGATCTTTGGATTTGCCAGTGATAATATCTTTGTACTTATTGGATTGCAGAGACAGGAAGCAGTTTATATGACAGTGAACAGGATAGTGTACACACACACACACACACACACACACACACTTAAAGCATTTTCCTGGGAGCAGGTAGGTATGATTTACCCAATATCCTCCTAAGTGTACCTTTGAAATTGCAGTGTCAATCACAGTAGGGTCCCCCTGCTGGTTATCTATAAATTGCAAGTGGTTGTAATTTGCAAACTTTAATTAGAATTTATCACTTTATGTTAACAGTCTGCAATGGTCCACTGGGAGAAGAGAAATCTGTAAGCATACGGTTCTGTTCTATCTTAATCTAAATTTCCTTTCTGGCTCTTTGTGAAAAAAGTCTAAACATGGTTTCTATCTGCAGCCTGGGGATGTATGGATATCAAATTGCCATCAGTGTACCTGTACCGAGGCACAGGAGGTAGATTGTAAACCTAAAGAGTGTCCTTCACCACCCACGTGCAAAGATGGAGAGAAGCTAATGACGTTCAAATCAAATGATTCCTGCTGTGAGATTGGCCACTGTGGTATGTGTCCGTAACACATCAGACATTTGCTCATTTAGACATTCAAGGGGTATTTCTGAGCTAATATGTCACACATGACATTAAATAAAACAGAATTGGTTCTTCTTAAAACTTATAATTGTAATAAAGAAAAACCTGATTAAAGAGACATTAAGAGCATCAATAGGTTCAAGGGCAAGGGTACTATTCTAAGAAAAGCATAATTGGTTCATAAATATGATCTCATCTACAATTACTCCTTCATAAATAATAAAGGAGCTTATTATATTTGTTTTTCAGAACCAAGAACATGTTTATTTAACAATACTGATTATGCGGTAAGGCTTTTCATCTCTATTTTATTTATGTAATCATAGGACTAGATGCAATGCTAAGCCACACCAGGGGAGGTTTCAGTGTATAATGCTTAAAAAAGGATTTTAACAACACTTTGTTAAAGTCCAAGGATAAGTGTTTCTTTGCCCACATGATTTACATAAAATGCCTCACATAAAAAGCAACACGACATGCCCCTTCCAAAGGAGGTAGTGCTCCAGATCATTAAACCAGCCAGCAGTCAATCTCTGAACAAAATTTCCCCAGGGTCTTGCCAGATGGAGAAGACATACTGCGCAACACTCAAATCAATGAACAGAGTTCAAGTGTAATTACAACGAGAAAGATCAGATGGCCAAACTGCCAGAAATCAAACAAGAAATCTCCAGGGCTCCACCCACGAAGGGGCTTGGCCCAGATCTGGCTAAGGCTGGGCCACTGAGCTCAGGATTAGGGCAGGGCTTAACTTTCTAGGATGTCAGATGATTCCCAAACTGATATGGACACTCTCAGCTGGTGTTGCTACTACATACTTAAAACTCAAGCTAAAATAGAGGAAACACAAGGGGGTAGGGGGTGGGGGATGGAGGGTAGGGGTAGGGGGTAGGGGTGGGGGCAGGGGGAGGGGGGAGGAGCAGGGGGGGCGGGGGGCAGGGAGCTGGGATGCAGGAGGCAGTGAGGCAGTTCTACTTGCACAAATCAATAGCCAAGCTCAATTTTCAGTCTGATCTTTGCAACGTTCCAAGTCCAAAGTAGGTGTAACTCTGGAAACCACAAAACACAAAGGGTAAAGTGAGAATGGGAAGTCCCAATAATTTACATGCAATAGAGTTGAAATTATAAAATTTCAGTTTATTGGGGACTTTGTCTTAATGGCCTAAGGCCCTAAGTCAGAGGTTCTCAACCTGTGAGTTGCAACTCCTCTGGGAGTTTTGACAGGGGTTGTGTATCAGATATTCTGCATATCAAATATTTATATCATGATTCATAATAGTAGCAAAATTACAGTTATAAAGTAGCAATGAAAACAATTTTATATTTGGGAGTCACCAAAAGCATTAGGAACTGTATTAAAGGGTTGCAGCATTGGGAATTTTGAAAGCCACTGGTCTAGATTAAACATTATTTCTCAGTCTGTACTTTAATGTTGGGCAGAAATTAATTACAGAACAGTCCAAAGAGCTTTGACAAACACAGAAGTAAGCCATCTTGGGAGTATTGACATTAGCTCTACCTTAAAATTTTATTTATTTTTACTCATGTGTATAAGTATTTGTCTGCATCTATGCATGTGTACCATGTGAGTTCCTGATGTCCTCAAAGGGCAGAAGAGGGAACTGGATTTCCTGGAGGTGAGGTCTATGTAGATGGTGAGCCTCCTTGTGGGTGTTGAGAATCCAACCCTGGTCCTCTGGAAGAGCAGCAAGTACTCTTAACCACTGAGCCATCTTCACAGCCCCTGTTAGTCCTCATTGAAACTTTTGTCTACTCTTAGTGTAGGAACATGTATCATGGCACATGTGTGATGGCTTCGGCTATCTTTTAAGCATCAATTCTGTCTTCCGACAGTGAATTGCTAGGGTTCAACTCAAGTTATCCATCCATTTTGCACCAAGTGCTTTCACGTACTAATACATCCTGTGGGCCCATGAGTCTTAATTCAATAAAACGCTCCTGTGTCATCTTTTTCCACTTAGGTATCATATTTTCCTTGAAGGATAGAGCACAAAAATTGGTGAATTTTTGCTTACCATAAAACATCCTTTCTTGAAGAATTTTCTTAGACACATACCAGTGACTATCATGAGTCTTATTTTGAAGATTGAGAATCTTGATGCATTCTATGCTCCCAGTGGAGAATTTTGATTTATTCACTGAAGTTGAAGATATGTGAACCACCTTAACTGTTTACTTGACCAATGAAAATGTTGCTTCACAGATACTAAAATCAGAAATTTCATTCATTCTTTTCTCTTTTTAAAAAAGTTTTAAATTGGTAAGTTAAATTATATCTCAAGGCAAATAACTTCTCTTCTCCGCCCCCCCTCCCATCTACTTAACTTGCAGATTGGTTCATCCTTTGATGACCCTAGCAACCCGTGTCTCTCCTATACCTGCAGTGCCACGGGCTTGGTGGCGGTGGTTCAGGACTGCCCAAAGCAAACATGGTGTGCAGAAGTAAGTCATGGTTTTAATATGTAAGGCCACTTCTCAAGCTCAACTCAGAACCTTTCCTCCCTCCTGCTTCTTGGGGAAAGTTGGCTGTTGGCCAAGAGATTTGTGGTTAGTTTCATGGATAGTTATACAAATCCAAGTATCAAGAGACATGTGATTCCAGAAACGACAGCTTTTGTTGACTATGTTCTTCAAACCAAAACAGGCTTTTATTTTTCCAGCTCTGTGAAACTTAAGCTTAATGCTATCCTAAAAGTAGGTTATTACAAAAAATGAGCTATTTTGTATTTATTTTACATTTGTGTCTGAGCATTTACCTGCACATGTGTATACGTACCATGTGTATGCCTTATACACTCAGAGGTCAGAAGAAGGTGTTGACTCCCCTGGAAATGGAATGTGAATGGTGAATTGTGGAGCCACCATGTACATTCTGGGAAATGAGACCTCTGCAAGAACAAAAAAAATTTCTGTCTCTGTACTAATGCACATGCCAGCAAGATTCTGCTGAAGGGACCCTGATATAGC
>NC_034606.1:56721211-56725280 GCF_900095145.1 Mus pahari
CCCAGGGAGCTGAAGTGGGATGCAACCCTGTAGGTGGAACAACAATATGAACTAACCAGTACCCCCTGAGCTCATGTCTCCTCTAGCTGCGTATGTAGCAGAAGATGGCCTAATCGACCATCATTGGGAAGAGAGGCCCCTTGGTCTTGCAAACTTTATATGACCCAGCACAGGGGAAGGCCAGGGCCAACAAGTGGGAGTGGGTAGGTAGGGGAGCAGGGGCAGGGGGAGGGTATAGGGAACTTTTGAGATAGCATTTGAAATATAAATAAAGAAAATAATAAAAAAATAAAAAAAATCACAACTGATCAAAATGATGAATTGGATAGCCCAGTGTCAATGGTTATATCTATGAATATTCCATAACTTAGGTTCAGGGAAGATTGTGGAAGCCCTCTTTTAAAAAAAATATTTCTGTATCTGTCTGTCTGTGTCTGTATAAATTTAAATATGTAAATACATATTTGCATATTTATAAATATATTTTATATATTTGCATATACACAACAATAATAAAGAATAAGAGGTTATGAATATAAAAGGAATGTGAGATCATGAAAAGTATTTGATAATGCTTAATTAAAATTTTAAACTTTTTGAAAACAATAAATAATAATGAAAATTATTATTATTATTATTATTATTATATTATGCAACAACCATTCTTGAGCTATTGAGTCAAATCCCCCTTCATTAGTTTATGAACAAAACTAAAAAAAACACATCTTTTTTAATAAAAGCTCATGGAAGATTAATTACTTCCTATAAAATTTCAAATTCTCTAAAATGACATGTATCTGTACTATTTCACATATATTTCTCTTCCTCTGTATTTTAGTTTCTATTACTGGGGTGAATACCATGGTCAGAAGCAATTTGGAGAGGACTGGGCTTATTTATCTTACACTGTCAGGTCATACTCCATCACTAGGTTAGTCAGGACAGGAGGAACCCAAGGCAGGAATCTGAAGGCAGGAGCTGATACAGAGGCCATGGAAGGTTTCTGCTTAATAGCTTTCTTCCCATGGCTTCCCCAGGCTGCTTTCTTATATACCCCAGGATGCCCAGCCTAGGGGTGGCACTACCTACAGTCAGTTGGGCCTTCCTATATTAATAATTAATTAAGAAAAATGCCTACGAGCTTTCCTATAGGCCAATCTAGTTGGAACATTTTTTTTTTTAATGAAGTTCCCTCTCCTCAAATGGTTAAAACTTATGCCAACACATTCAATATATGTTGTTTTAAAATTATGTAATGTTTAATATCAAGTTACAACATTTCTTTCTGAATCTGTAATTTATAACATAAGCTTAAACCATTATCCTAGATACTCTATTTCAGTAATTTATTTGTCTCTCACCTTAAGAGTTAGGAAGGTTTGGATCTGAAACAAAGTTTAAGTGCAGATCTTGAGTAAAAGAAGACGATGGCATGTGGTGTTGGGTTACAGAATTTTTCCTTTGAAGAAAGTGAAATATGATTTGTTTTCTCTCATATTTGCATATCCTTCTACCTTTTCTTCCCGTCATTGCAAAGTCTCGGTCTTAAACACTCAGTCTCGTGTTTATTACCAAGTTCAGCTCCTTCTGCACTTGCCTAGCCCCAGAGCTGATGCCAGCATGCTTATCTCTTTTCATTTCCCCTTGGTGTTGCTACTTTAGGATATTAAGAAATGTCATATTTCATTCAGTATTAAATATTTTAATCTTTTGTTCCTGCAGGAAGAGAGAATCTACGATTCAAATAAATGTTGCTATAAATGTAAGTTGACTTCTGTATATAGAACATACCTAAGTGGTTGAGAATGTTTCTTTAAGACAGAATGACAGATCGTTAGTTGACCAGGTATGTTAAAATACAGAACTAGGTCACAATGTATGCTGCCAACTGATATGTATTCAAAGGGTGTTACAGTTATTTACTGTCAGTAGACTGAAAAAAATAATGACCAGTTATATTTACAAAAGAATATTATTTTATTCTTGTGTAAAAACCAACAGACTTCTTTTCTGTCCTAACACCAGCAATCTGTGTAGTCAATCTGTATAGTTGAACACAAGGTTATATAATCCACAATAAGAAAATGCTTGTCAGCAATATCTCATCCTCCTCTCTCTGCTCTGACTGCCCCTACCCCCTCTCTCTTCACAGTAGGAGCTGAGGCGGGATGGCTCCCTTCATAGCATGGGGAAGTAGCTAATACACCTTTTCCCTTTGGTTAAGATAAAGGACGCCTAGTGATTGTCAAAATGTTAAATCTCCATTCTTTGTCTGGTTTGCTCTTTGCTTCAGGTAAGAATGACTGCAGGACTACCCCTGTGAACGTGACCATTAAGTACAAGGGCTGTAGGAAGAGGGTTGAGATGGCAAGATGTATAGGAGAGTGCAAAAGGACTGTCAAGTGAGTTACCCTGTGAATGTGTACTCTGCATTAACTCAGTTTGCCATGCATTAACTGCCTGATTAGGACACAGTGAAAAAATATATAAAATTCTAAGATCTAAGGACTAGAAGTAATCACTTTAGCCATAAGTTATTCTTAGGTCATTTTCTAAAGATGCTAATCCTGCTGTGACAATAAAGGGTGCTTAATCAAGGAATGGCATTACTCACATCATTTTAAAGTTGAATTTTAGAATGGCATTATATGATTTTTAATATAAAAGTTTATATGAGATTAATTTAGTGAGAATAATTATAACTTGGTATTGATTTAAAAATCCCTTATTTACATTTTTGCACCCTAATGTTCCCATTATGCAGCTACAACTCTTCTAATCTCATTTTCATCTCAAGTGCTATTTGTCACTTGTCTGCATCAGAACTTTTGTAGCTGGAAGGGATTCAAGATCTAGAAAAAGATCACAGTAAAAGCTATTAAGCCATTTAGGGAAGCCATTAGAATATAAGCACTGATGTCAAGATATGTAGCATTTGCAAATATTCTGAAGCATTTCTTACTGAATTCCTTTCTTTTAGGTACAATTATGAGACCTTTCAGTTGGAGAATTCCTGCTTTTGCTGCCGTGAGGAAAACTATGAGTTCAGGGACATTGTACTTGACTGTTCTGACGGCAAAACCATGCCTTACAGATACAGGCACACTACCACCTGTTCCTGTCTGGACCAGTGTGAACATTCAAAAGCCAGTTAATGCCCACGTTGCCTTTCCAGTTGCTCTTATTCTAGAAGGATAGAAAAAGAATCATTAAATAATGAGAATGGATATGTGTGTGTGTGAGTATGTCTTCTTCAAAAGGCGAGGCTCACACTGAGGCATTGTTGTTGTTCTGTTTTTGATGCTGGATGCCATGGTGCCAGGACTTGGTGAAGACATGGATTTGTTGACAGTGCCAATTCTGCAAGTAACAGAGTGTGCCAACCAGTCGCAGCTTTCAGTGTCCACAGGCCAGCACTCTGCCTCAGTCCCAATCCTCTCGCTACTTAATGACAATGTACTCTCCCTTCCTTTCCATGTTCCTGTCCCAGCTGCACCATCATTCTCCCTGGGCCATATCACCCTCTCCTGGGACATTGCGACTTCCTAATTGTTCCCAAGTTTCATATCATTTCTACTCTTGCTTCCCCGTGCATTTTTCTAGCTATTCCCACACCATTTTAAATCCACATTTGGCCCTTTGTGAATGGCTTTATTTTATGAACTCCAACTTTTGTAACTGCGTCTTATTCCTCCTTTCATTCTATTCAAATTTGGATACATTGTATCAATTTAGGCAAGCACAACAAGGGAAGTCTATCTTATTCCAAGCACCTTGGCACCACTTTTAGAGGTTATGGGTCCTTATCTCTAAATTGCCAAAGTTAAGCTATAGGAAACTGAAATAAACTCAGCAGATATAAAAGTTGGTTTCTCCTCATGCACAAAGGTGGATGGATTGAATATGTCTAGCTACTGTTTCTTCTCCTCCTCCCCCTCCTCCTCCTTCTCCTTCTCCTCCTCTTTCTTCTTCATCATCATCTTCTTCTTCTTCTTCTTCTTCTTCTTCTTCTTCTTCTTCTTCTTCTTCTTCTTCTTCTTCTTCTTCTTCTTCCTCTTCCTCTTCCTCT
>NC_034606.1:56725345-56788691 GCF_900095145.1 Mus pahari
CCTCCTCCTCCTCCTCCTCCTTCTTCTTCTTCTTCTTCTTCTTCTTCTTCTTCTTCTTCTTCTTCTTTCTCTTCCTCTTCCTTCTTTCTTTCTTGTTCTATCATTTTTAACTTGCCTCATTCTTCTACCTTGATGACCCACAGGAATCCCCTCTATTCCCTAGTATCTCAATCTTAATCCAGTAAACAAGAGAGGAATGGGAAGTGGGGAGTGATTGCTGTTTTTCCTTCGAGGGCAAGACACAGAAGTTGTACACAGTCTTTCACGAACACCTTAGTGGGTAAAAACACAGTCAACGCTGCCTGTGGAATCATATATGATGGTTCTAAATGAAGGTCTAACATTTAGTACTTTTGTAAAACTATGCAATTCGGAACTTCCCCCAACATCCAGTTCAGTAGATGAGAAATCAAAGAGTCAAATTAATAAATACAACCAAGTACTTGGAGCTAGCTAGTACAAGTGCACCTTGAATCATCATTAAACTATGATCGTTATTAGAACACTGTGATGTATTCCTATATACTCTTCTGAAAATAACATATTTATTTCATACATGTTGAGTATACACCAGAAGGGCATTTTTGGTTATTATCTTCTTTGAGGATTGCCTCATTGTTGGGTTCTCCCTTTGTGGGAAAAGAGTAACACCCGGTGATTGATGGATGTCAGTAAAAAGGACCATTTCTCTAATCACAAGCAGAGGCCACGACCTCTCCACAGTGGTGGCAGATGCCTCCACTGAGAGGTACAGTGCCTTGATTTCTTCCTCTAGTCAGTCTTGTTCCCTTCTTGCCTGAGTCTGCTTTCAAAGAGCATTCTGAATAAAGTCATCTTGTAAAAATATTGACTTTAGCGTCTTCTCTAAGGTAACTTAATCTGAATTGTATATGCATCACTCTCTAGAACTCTTCAGATGGCTGTGCTATTGAAGTCTGAAGATTGATTGTGGAAAGATTCAGTCATTGGTCCATTCAGTCTTTGATAGCTGGAGTGAACTATACAGGAGGAGCCTTCCTCCACTATAGTAACTTATCATCCTCCCCTCACTTCCCTTAAAAAATACACAGTTTTCTGTATGTTAAGCACACTGTTTTAATGTTCTCAGATCACAAGGTTCATGAAAGAAGTAAATTATTAAAACTCAAAATCTAAAATTATGATTTGGGAGTATACCTTTGGAACTATTTCCGTTTTAATGTCTCCCGCTCCACCTTTAACCACACCAACATTATCAACCTCTCATTATACACAGCTGTGCACTTCAAAGACCTATACACACTTCTAATTACAGTTACCTATAATGCCCATTTGCCATTATTATTATAAATTATAATTGTTTTCTAAAGAAAAAATTTGAATCTATGTTTAATAACTCTATTCCCAACAACTAGAGGAGGAATTACCACATTGTTGGCAATAAAGAATCTTTAATATTGGTGATGAAATCTAACAATAAGAACCAGACAATAAATTCAACGACTTATACTTTTTCCCTTAACACACTGACATATATACCTGTGTGTTCATATTGAGGATTAGAATTAACAACAGATAATTTTATCAACATCTCCACTCACTGAAAACTGTTCATGGAAAATTGCATGCAGTCTGACTCTCCCTTGTATGCTAAACTAGATCCTTGGAACAAATAAAAGGAAGATGAAATTATATTGACCAAGGAAGCTGAGAAAGATTGTTCAGCGGTCACTATTCCCACAGAGCCATCCATCTAAACTTAAACAATCATTTATACAAAAGGTACATCGTTAAGAAAATAGGCACAAGACTGTGTTTTAGTGTGTGTGTGTGTGTGTGTGTGTGTGTGTGTGTGTGTGTGAGAGAGAGAGAGAGAGAGAGAGAGAGAGAGAGAGAGAGAGAGAATATCATCGAATTAAGCAGGAAATACAGGGTTGCCAACATTACCTATTCTCAGAACCAAATTGCCTGGAGAAAAATGTTCTTCATTTGTGAGGAGAAGAGGTATTAAATAGTATAAGTTACTTGCCTATAACCGTGTCAAACAGCACAAGCAAATCATTTTATAGGAGGGAGGGTTTCTTTGGAGCTTACAGTTCCAGAGAGATAAGCATCCATTACCTCTTGACAGAGAAGCCTGACAGTAGTCAGGCATGGCAGCTAATGAAGGGAGCTGAAAACTCACATTTTGAACTGCATTTAGAAAGCAAAGAACAAACAGAATGGAGTATGGCTTTAAACTCTCAAAGCCCACCCACAGCGACCTACTTCCCCCAAGAAGCCTACCTCCTTCACCTCCCCAAACAGCACCGCTAAATGGGGGCCAGGCATTAAAATAGCCAAGACTTCAGGGACATTATCAATCAATCCTCATAAATAAAGGCCGTGGGCTTAAAACCCAACGCCAGGCCTGCTATGCTGAAACATGGTGTCAGAAATTGGCCCTAATCCATGATTCTAAGCTGTTTTCCCAAGGAGTGAGATCCTGGAAGGTGGATAGCTGGTGACCAAAGGGCGGGCTTCCCTACCAAAATCCCTCCAACATCAGGCAGAAAGCAGAGAGCAAGATTCTTGTAAAAAAAGAGCAGAGCATAAAAGACAATGCAGGACCTTGTCAGAGCATTAGGAGGAATTCTACATCCTGGTGGGGCAGCTGAGTTCTGGCTTATATCACAGTGTCATTGGAATAGACTTAGGGGCACTATGATACTGTGTGGGTCCTTTTGGCTGGAGTAGAGCCCAGCTTAATGTCACTCCAATTTGGGTAGCATTGTTAATTTCCTAGTAGGGCTCCGAGATGAAGTTCCTTGATCTGCTCTGTCACTCTATAGCCTGGTGGGTACATATGAGCTTGAGCCTGTATTACTGCCAGCTACATAGCAAGCCTGTGGCCAATCCCTGAAGCTAGGAAGATTCCAGGGCTACAAGATTCAGGTGTGATAGCAGCATCAGTTTGCTGGTGATTGCCTTCAGTGATATTTCCTAAGTTCCAGACAGTGTAATATGAAGCAAGATAGCATGTAAGGAACACAGGTAGGAAGAGGTAGGACTTTGTTTTGGAACTTCAGAAAGCGTGAACTGCAACACAAAGGAGATTCTAATATCTCTCACTCTTGGTTCTACACACAGATAGAGCCTCTGGATATCAGATAAAGAAATATAGCCTCAGTCTATCAGATTTATATTCTGGCTCAGCAACACCTGTAGCTAGCTAGGTGCCACAGTCTTAGCCTATGGAAGGGAAGAGTGGTAGGAGCCTTAATGTTGGGGTTTGTCTGATGGTGATATGTATTCAAATGCTAAATACTGGACCCCAAGATCTTGTTGCCCCATGATGAGCAAATTCTCACGTTCTCACACACAGCGGCTTTTGTTGTATAAGACGTTTAAAGCCTCTTATTGGGCAGTAGAGAAAGGCAAGCTTGAGGATCCAGTGAGGGGGTCCCAAGAGTGGAGGAGTTCACCATGAGAGGAGCTGGGCCATAGGCACATGGCCAGGAAAAACAACAAGGGACAAGGGACAGGTGGTGGGTGTGTTAAGTTAGAGTAGCTCAAAACCTGTCCAACCTAGGCTTATAGCTTGTAAACAAATACCAGGATTGTTTGTCTTTCATATGGGATAGATAGAATATATAAATAATTATGCTATCCTTGGACCTGTCCAGTGCAGTACTGTTCTTGGTGGGCTAGGAACCCAGACTCTACATGGTGGTTAAGCTCAAAGGTCAACTCAATGAGGTCTAGAATCACCTGGAGGTGGAGCCTCTCTGCATTCCTGTAGAGAATTATATTGACTACATTAATTGAAGAGGAAAAACCCAGGTAGTAGCAATCCCTGGAATATATATATATATATATATATATATATATATATATATATATATACCTAGACCGAGCACAGGCATTCATTGTTCTCTGGTTCCTAACTATGGGTGCAATGGGACTTGTACATTCAAACTTTTACTGCCATAACTGTCCTGTCACAGATATATATCATGGGACTGTGATCTATTGTCATAGTTGGGGTTTCTGTTGCTGCTAAGAAATACCATGAGCAAAGGCAAGTTAGGAGAAAAGGGTTCACTTGGCTTCCATTTCTACATTGTAGCCAGTCCACCATTGAAGGAAGTCAGGACAGGATCTCAAACAAGGCAGGAACCTGGAGTAAGGAGCTGATCAGAGCCCATGGAGGGGGTGGTGCTCACTGGCCTGCTCCACTCCTCAGAGCTTATTCAGTCTGATTACCAGACCAGGATAACATCACCAGACCAGGGCTAACATCACCCAAAATGGGCTGGATCCTCCATCCATCAATTACTAGTCAAGAAAATGGCTACAGCTGGATCTTAGGGAGACATTTTCCCAATTGAGGTTCCCTCTTTTCAGATGACTCTAACATGTGTCAACTTGACAGAAAACTGGCTAGGACAGCTAAAATTAATCCTTTCTCCTTTAAGTTGATTTGGGTAGGGTAGTCTATCATAACAAGAGAAATTTGACTAGGACAAACTGATAATGCTTGAAGGTATTTATACGAGGAACACCAGGGACTCCTCTAAGTAAATACCAGGCCCCGCAGCTGCAAAAGCAACTCCTGCAGGAGGACCTAATTGAGGACTGCCTAAGAGACCAGCATTTGCTGGCATAGACAATGCCAGCCAATCAGGTATTGCTGTTTAGAAGCGATGCTTCCTTGGGACCAATGGGCATGATGGAAGATATTAAAAGAACTTGCAGAATTGTTCGGATGAGCTTGCTGCTGCATTTCTCGCCTGTTCTCCCAAGGGCAGGTAGGGTTGGGCGAGTAGTCCAGGGCACAGGCAATAGGTATTTAAGACTATCCTTGTCAAAATCATAACACCTTGTCTCAAAATAAATCAAAATGCAAAAAAAAAAAGTCAAATTAGTAGAATTGTTTTGAATCTAGAAGCTTATGCACAGAGAAGGGAAGAGAAAGGTACAGCGATCTGAAGGAGAAAATGGGAAGCAGATCTGGAGTTCTGATTAGGGAAGGGGAGGATAAATAACAGGAGGAGGATAAATTAACAGTAAGGATATCTGAAAAAGTCATGGGAAATCATACTATTAACTAAGAATAATTGTGGTGCAAGTGAGCCACTGTATAAATGTACATATATGGTTTAAATGAAGTTTCCACATTTGGGCTGCCAAGGCTTTCTCTAAGAGCCAAATATCTTCTAACCAAGTCTCCAACTTCAGACATGGAAATCCTTCTTTTGAATTGTTGCTCAGGATTTCACAAGACACTCCCAAATCATGAGACAATTGCTATTGCCCTTGGTCGTCCGATTCCTGGGTGAACAATAAGTCCCTGTTGCCAAAGACAACTTAGGACACAGGCCCAGAGACTGCTAAACTGGAACTGACCTGAAAGACTAACCCTGACTTTCACAGTATAGAAAGGCGCTATACAAGCTTCAAAATGAGGAACAAAAGAATAGCCCTACCCAGCTAGGATGGCTATGAACCATAACAATGCCAGCATGTCATGATAATCCAAAGATGCAGTTATGGAACTCACATCTTGGTGACAACCAACATCTCTCTAATTTGACTTTAGACATGTTCCAACAGGAAGGAAAACATGTCTGTCACTGGAAACCGAGCCAACTACCACAAAGATAGTGAAGGTATGGATCTTGCAGGAGAAGCACCACTTTATTAAACCATCATAATTCCTAACAACATCCTAAATACTGTTCCTCTACACACACATAAGTGCAGTTCCCCCTTATCCAAAAAAAAAAAAAAAAAAAAAAAAAAAGCCTCTTTGCAACAGACGGAAACCATCACAGAAAACCTCTACCTATCCAAAAGTAGAGTTGTGGAACCTACTCATAACTACTACCGTCTGTAGCACTACTCCTGCACCTAAAACTCAGTGATGGTTGCAAAAGAGGATGTGGAGAGATTGTTAAGAGCTAGAGGAACAAGGTGCGGACTATGAGATTGTGTCTCTCAGTAATGTCACAAGCTACACCCATAAAGTCTCACTAGCGGGGCTGCTTAAACCTGAGTTTAATGAGGAGAGCACCAATAGACCCGATAAGAGAGAAAAAAGTTTACAAGGCATTAACCCTACCAACAAATCTATAGGCAACTAAGAAATGCTGATAATCAGGAATAAAGACCTCCTGGGGGATGAGAGCATTATAATTGGTTACCTGTATCAAATGGTCAGCTCAGAAAATGTGCACACATGTATGTAACCTTATACAGATTGAGCAGGTTGTATTTATATATTTTGAAACACCCATGCATGTGTATGTATAGAATTGAGGAGTGGATCCTCTGTTAAACTCATGTTTAATGGTTTGAGGAAATTTCTCATCTTCCAAAATGGTGTTGTGATTTTACATTCCCCACAACACACACACACACACACACACACACACACACACACACACACACACATTGCTTCTCTATATCCTTGTTGACATTTATTATCATCTGTCTCTTCTAACAGGCTATTTAACATCTTTTTCAAATTCTCTTACGTATGAAACAGAACTAATGAAAGGATCTATATCTGCTAGCCTATTGCTTCACAAATCCTCTCATTCACGAACTGCCATTCTGCCAGTCTTCAGCACTGCATTTCTCTGCAGCTCTAGAAACAGGCTTGCAAGCTGCAGACTTGCAGATGTTGACCCAACAAAATGGCACTCATAGGGGATAAGAAGATGTCGACTTCTGATAGCAAGGATCTTCAAGTTAGGCCGGAGAGTTGTTGAAAATGAGCTGGTCATAGAGAAAGGTTCGGAGAAGCATTTGAAATGTTTCTTGTGAAATGAAAAGGCAAAAGTGACAAACATTGAAATCAGTTCGTTGTGATCCTCCTATGACAGGGCGAGGTGGGGGGTGGGGAGGCTGGCACTGTCTTAAAGGAGCCTTATGAGAAAAGAAAAAAAAAAATATCAGTTAAGTGTGCTCCGTCAGCGTATCCCATATTTGCTCCCCTTCTCTTGCTCTTAGTACTGGGGATCAAAACCAACTCCTCATATATTCTAGGCAAGTAATCTGTCCCCCCACCCGCCAGGAGTTTCTCTGTAGACAGGACTACAGCCCTGTGACACCAGGTCAGTTTTACAAGATGGAATAATTTGTCTTTGAAATTACCTTTGTCCATTTTATAATTTTGGTTATGAGCCTAGCCTTTAATGGCTGAGCCATCTCTCCATCCCTATTTGTGCCCATTTTAATTTTACTGTTAGGATTATTGGTCAGTAACATAGATGAAATTGTATAGCTACTTATGACTGTTCTTAATTACCAAAAGCTAATTTCTTTCACTAAACATAGGAATCCAAATGTGCCAGGAAACACACTGGAAGTTTTTCCTCTAGAGAAGGAATAATTGAGCAATGCTGACTATGTTTATCATTAATCAAGATATAACACCAATGCCTGCTTGTGCAAACCTAATGGAATTCTCTGTACTGGAGATTTACTATGCAAATTCTAGCCACTTGTAATGAATTCTTTGACTACCCTTGTTTTCTTTGCTGTCTTTCTTCTATTCTCTTCCACTTAAAACATATTGATTAACATGTAACAATTGATAACTCATTAATACATTTATGGGGTTCAGGGTGATATTTAAAGCATTCCAAAAGCTTGCACTGACTTAACCAAGCCTTTCCTCATCCACCCTCACTTAAACACTTCCTGGTGTTGTCATTGTCTGGGTACAGATCTATCTATTCCATAGCTACTGCTACTCTCCCCAGTACCTTAGGGTAGTTGATATCTATCTTTAGCCATAAAAGATGATAAAAGATGCTCTGAAGTCTTTAGCAAGTCTACGTGAGGGGGTCATAGGTTAGCCTCCTTCCATATAACATTGCCCACCATTGCCACCATTGAGTCTATGTGGCTTGGGTGTGAGAGCCAAGCTTCCATTCTGTTACTGAGATCTGCATTCAGCCTTTTATCCCAGTTTTGAGCTTGTGCTCTCCTTTTCTACAGTCTAACTCTTCTTGGCAGTGCACCGAATAGCAGCAAATCAGAAATGATGCTGAGCTGTACCTCTCACCAGCTCTTCCTCACCATCTTACCTCCTATCCTGCCAGCTTGGCTGCACTTCCTTGCTTGTACTATACTGTTCAGGGCAACAGCTTCTCCTCAAAGAATGCTCAGCAGATTTCTTTGATGTCACTGAGTATTCAGCAGCATGGGAAGTATCGTCCATCAATTTTCCTTGATATGCACTGGGTGGGTCTGTGACAATCCATGAACCCAGTTCAGTCATGTGTGGATTCGTTTCTGTACAGTTAGAAATACATCTAATGAAATTAAAAACTGAGCTCATGGCAATGTCAGAGCCATTAGGAGGCATAAGCTGTACATTTTTTTTTCTGAGGCCTATCAGGGAGATACCTACTCCAACATGAATGTCAGTAGGATATAAGCTGACCCTATCTATATTGTATTTGTGGTTAGCCCAAATGGAATGTGTGACATATCATGTCTTTGGATGGCATACTTGCTGAATTTGTGTGTCAACTTGAGTCTTCAGAGTGAAAGAGTCTCAGTTGAGAAAAATGTCTCCATGAGATCCAGCTGTAAGGTATTTTCTCAATTAGTGATCAATGAGGGAGGACCCAGCCTATGGTGGGTGGTGTCATCCCTGTGCAAGTACGACTTAGACAGATGGATATGCTGGTAAAGCAAAGTCAAACCAAAAGCATGTTCTCTTTTATCTAAACCCTTGTAGTTAATGCAGTGGCCCTTAAATATAAATTCTATGGCCACCTAAGGCAAGAGTATATATTTCATACATATACACACAGAGAAACAAAAGTTAATTTAAAGGACACACTTTCTGTATATTCTTGTAAGTATTCTTCAATAATTTGCACTGTGACTAATGCTAATAATATTAATATTGGGCATTCTATTTCTATTGACATGGTTTGTAGCTAAAAGGTTATCTAAATGTCATTGAAGTTATTACTAATATTTCATATTTCATTTGGCTGAGAAGTCATGTATTCTGTTTTATTTTCTGAAATCATGTCCAGTTGTAAAATACAAGCTCATCCATTAGAGAGTAGGAAGGAATAGGGTCCATATTGAATCTTTCAATAATTATTTCCCAAACAACTGCTATTCTAAGCCATGGAAATATCAAATATATATGAGTAGCATACACTATTATTAAATATATATAATATTAAATAGACAACATTATTCATATATACATACATATAATATGCTGAATGTGAGTTATAAGTACATATAAATCTCTACATAGAATTCACAGATTGTCCTGTGGGGGGTATAAGGAACAATCCTAAAAGAGCTCAGCATAAAGGTTCAAAGCAGAGCCATCTACGTATCTATCTGGCAGAGAGCTATCTCCCCGTGAAACTTGAAAGGAAGGCCTTTCTGAGGGTGAGAATGAGAAAAAGCCCTGTCTTTGAAGACAGAGTTGAAAAGCACTCCAGTAGAAGAAACATCTAAATCAAGAGCCTGTACTACTACACACAGAAAGATCTCTGGGAAGAATGGTGTGAGATGATGTCATACAAGAAGTCTAGTGCCTGATTACAGGGGGCCAAAGCAAGCAGCTTGGTTTCATTTGAATAGCATTAGAAGTCAAAGAATACTTTCAAAAGAGACAAAGGTGGGCTTTGATTGGATTTGTACAAAGTAGGCTGATGTTGGTGAGTGCTTGTTTGGAAGGAGACCTGAAACCACCATTGTTGTCAGTAGCTACACATCCTTTATGAGAGGCAGGTGGCAAAATGGCCCCAGCCCTTCCACCCCTTCATGAATAGACTGTTTGAATCCTTGAGTCTGGAGCTTAAATGGAGACCTACTGTGGAGGGACAAGCAAAGACCTCAAAATAGAACTAGGTGGTTGGATGATCGCCCTTCTTCTCTTGAGAACCTGTCCCTCCTATGAGCAAATCTTAGACTAGCCTCCTGAAAGATGAGCACCACCACATGGATGTCTCCATGACGGCGGAGCCCCCACAGTTACCATCACAGGTGAAGCCTCAGATGGCTGAAATCACACTAATGTATTTAGTCCCAACCAGCTCACAGGAGAGCCACCTGTGCTCTACATAATTGTGGAAAGCAATAAATGCTATAGTGTTCCAAGCTGCTCACACCAGCGGGTGTTTCATAATGCAGCAGAGGCCAAGCAGTTCACAGCAGGAGTAGTCAAAGTGCTTAGTGACAATGATGTGCAGTTTTATAATACACTGGGGAGTAAAACCTGCACAAGTTTAGACACAGAGTAAGAGAATCACTAAAAATATCTTTGTAGTCTCATTTATTACGATGTGTCATTTATAGGGAAGTGGTTAACCAGATCACAGATATACCCACAATGCCAACAAAAATGCCCCCGAATATAGGTGATAGTTCCTCCTTCTTGTTGTCATGGTTCCCTAGGAAATATCTTTTAGAAAAATCCAAGGATGTGAAGTTAAGAAATATGTGCTACAAACACTTAAAAAAAAAACAAAACCAAAGATAGCTTAAAATTTGTTTTCTTTTTTTTTTAAATTAAAAACATCAGTATTGATATTTACTTTCTCATTCCTTGTGTGCAAAATTCTCTATGAATTTACATAGTCAAGCAGGCATCTTGTTGAGAAGGTGCAGAGAGAATCTCTTATAAGCAGCACCTGTCAATAAAAAGCCTATGGCCAATGAGCTGAGGCAGGACATAGGAAGTGGGATACTGGCAGGAAGAGAGAGGATTCTGGGAGATAGTGAGAGGTGTGAGAGATTCCCCCAGGAATGCTGAGGAGAAGGTCGTAAACCAACAGGTAGCTGAACTTGTAGAGGATGTTGGCAATGAACTTGAACACATGAAACTAAGGAGAGGTAACTAACCTTGTGGAAGACAGAATAGTTTGAATGGGTTACATAGGTTGGTGAGCTAGTTAGGGAATGAGCCAAAGCTTGTGGCCGAGGCATTTAGTAATAATATTTTGTCTCAGAGTCATCGTTCTGGGAGCAGGGGATGAGAGGGAAAAATGGATTTATTATACACACACACACATCTGTATACTGCTAGCTTTGTCTCTTCTTTGTCTAAAAGCTGCATCGGTTAGGGAATTGTGTAAGTCTTTGTCTTCAAACCCCAGTTTCAACTAACAAGAATAATGTCTTCTTGAGGAAGATTCTTCTCCTGATTCTTCTCCTAAGTGATACAAAATGATTCTAAGATATCTTTCTACCCCAAGAACAAGGGAAATATTAAACCTTTAAAGTCCATGAGAAAGATATGCCAAAAGAACTCACACTGGCCATACAGAGGTCAATTTGAGCATCAAAATAACAACTATTTAAATGCATTGAAACACATCAATGTACTTGATGTGAATATGAAATAAAAATATGATATAAAAATATGAAAAAAACATACCCATGAATTTATAGTGATACTAGAAAGAAAATAAAAATTCTTTGGTCACTTTAGGACAGTGCTGCTGCATCTGATGTTTTAATTCAGAGGCACCAACCTGAGATAGCTCATGGAGCATCCACAGTGTACTGAAACAGAATGTGAACATCACAGTAACCAATTGGAAACAGCCCATCTACCGCTAAGGGAGGACTTTCACTGGACCACCCTCAAGTAAGTCAGACAATCAAGTGTGTGTGTGTGTGTGTGTGTGTGTGTGTGTGTGTGTGTGTGTGTAATCAATCAAATGCTTTATTTTCAAAGCTTCAGATAAAGTACTCTATTATCCAGCCACACCTCATGCCAAATTATTCCTTTGTTTTGCTTCTATTTTTCAGCAGGTTCTTTTTTTTTTTTTTTGTAGTAACAAACTTACTAAGGACACAGACACCAGACATCCATATTTGATGATGCAACAGCCCCCAATAGCATTTTTCATAAATGGCCTTGCTATCAATTGCAAAGCTGCATGTAGTTGGTTATGCCTCTAAATTTAATGACCAACCATAGAAACATTCTAAATTAGACCACAAGAATACAAAGTCCAAATTTTAAAAGCTTGGTAGTAATTCTCATAGGCTTGGTTAGACTGAGAAGCCTATGGCTGAGTACAGCACACCTCTGGTCACACTTAAGACTTTTTCCCTGGAGGGTTCTTTAGAGGAAGGGAACTGGCCTTGCATACTAGAAAGGAGGCTTATCAGATTGGCTTACACGATACCGGGTACTGTACAATCGCTCTCTTCACGCCGGAGAGGTCAAGAGTCTGGTTGCTTCTCAGTCCTTGTGGCTAGTTGCTTCACCCTTGCAACCTAGCACTGAACAGCTAGAAGGCTCCCTGGAGGCCGCTGGTTTTGTCTACCTTGGAATCACACAAAAGCTTGATGCTGGTATCAGCTAAGAAATGCACCAGCAGTAACAATAGTGACAGAGTGTGAACTTGTCACCAGAAAGGAAACCAAGACTGTAGAAAAGAAAGGCTTTTCTTCTTGGAGCTATTTTTTTATCTGTGCTTCCACTAGATGGCGCTGTTTACATTGGGTGACTTACCATTCCCACATCAAGCAACCTGATCAAGAAAACTTAGGGGTATGCCCAAAGACTAGCTTTTGCTGATTCAAATTGGGTCAAATGGACAACAAACACTAACCTCCATAGAGAGGAAAGATCCACCTGATCCTTATTTCACATACTGTGGAATAAAAGGGAGAAAAGGAGAAAGGCCTCCAGCCCAGGATTCTCTTTTTTACATCCTGACAGCCACAGTTCTATCTGTTCTGTTCCATCCCTTGCTGTCCGCCACCCTGTACCACGGTACTGAAACCCTAAAATAGCCAGCTAAAACAATCCCCTCCTTTGGCTGTTCTCAGGCAAGTCTCACAGCAATGCCAAGACTGATAAACTCCACAATGGTCCATTGTTTTCAGCAACTAGAATTAAAGAGAAGAAAATAGCTTGTGAGAGAGGTATAAGGATTGCATGAGTTAAGTATGACATGATTAAAAAAAAAGATATATTTGAGATAGAGGGAACTAAACATTAAGTGATGTAGAAAGATCATGTTAATTTCACTGTGTGATGATGGGTTTTGTGCTATGTATTCCTATTCCAGACTTGCAATAGAGCTCCAACTGTTAAGGCAGCACAGCCTTGGTCAATGCTCACAACGGGCAATGTGGTTTATTTCCCTACTCATGTCCTCTTACACATTCACAAGTCAAAGGGCCTCGAACACTTCAATAATGATGAGGTTGGTTTCAAACTTTCAGTTTTTGACATTGCCATTGTAACGTTCATATCTAATTCACATCAAGTAGAAATGAATAGACTGATCTTTGGGTTTGAAGGATATAGCATGTACCTGTTTTGGTAGGTTCTTTTAATTGTGCATGCATACACATGTGCATGCACACACACACTTTCTCTCTCTCTCTCTCTCTCTCTCTCTCTCTCTCTCTCTCTTTCTCCCCATACATTCCTCAAAACATTAAAAGGAAATAAATTATTTTATGTGGTCAGAACTCAAGGAAATCTTTGGATATCCTATTGCTATCTTAACATTTATGGTGCATAGAATTTAAAGCTCTGGCTAGCCATTGTCAGTATCTGCATAAATCTTTTAGTATGCATAGTGTATCACTATGCATGCCTGGTAGCCTAGAACTCCCTATGTAGACCAGGCTGACCTTGAACTCACAGAAATCTAATTGCCTCTGATCCTACATATGCTGCAATTAATAGCATATAATACCCAACAAACAAACAAATATATTTCACTGGAAGGTCAGTGAGATGTTTCAGTGTGTACAGGAAATTGCTGCCAAGTCAGATTACCTGAGTTCAATATCCTGGATCCACTTGGTAGGAGAGAATTAACTCACACTAGTTGATGTCGGACCCTCACGTGTACACATGCTTGCATATATGCACACAAAGAAAGATGTACACACAGAACTGAAAACCAATGGGGCTTTCATAAGTAGTTTATTTGGGTTGGTTCATCACTTCTTGTCTCCCCTCATATTTGTACCCACTTGTGGATAGCCCCGGGGCTAATTATATTTGATTTTAATTCTGTTCTTCTGTGAGTGGCTGTGAATAAGGAATGAGTCAGCACTCAGGTGATTTCCTGTAAACCTGCTTCCAACCTTAATTTGTAAAATAAAGGAGAGTTGATGATTGGGCAGATAAAAGGGAAGGTGGAGCAGAAGGTGAGGGGAGAGGAGGAGGTTTAAAAGAGAGGCAACACAAATGAGGAGGAAGAAGAAAAGCTGAGCAAAAGCACATGGCCTGGGGAAACCGCAAGTTCTAAGGGGTCTCATAAGAGGGGAAAGGTGGTAGTGTAGCAGTAGGTCTGCCCAATCTAGCCGCACAGCATGTATTCATATTAATCGAGTTGTGTTTTCATTGCCAGGGCATATTTGGGTTGGAGATTTACCGCAACACCCACTTCCTGATTTACCCTTTCACTTCTGGTATTCTGCATGCCATTTCCTTAAAGCCTTTTGTTTTCCCACCCCCATGGTCCCCTTTCCTGTCACCTGGGAATTGTCCATATTTTCTCCTACCTCAGTGCACATATGTCACACCTAGTTTAGAATCAGTAATGATCTAACAATGATGACCCCATGGTCTGCCTATGGAAGTAAATTGTCTGTACTTGTATTCACCTAGCTTAGAGTCAGTAAGACCCATTCCACTCAGACTGGACAGAATTTCTTTCTGGGAGCAAGAGTGAGGAAGGCAGGGAATGAATGTTCTCTTGAGGATGTAGTCCTATCATTGGAAAGTCTGCAATAGTTTAATCTCCTCAGTCCCACATTTGTATGAGCTTTGCATTATCTAGTGTGAACCCAATTTAAATCTAAAAATAACACAAAAATATTTAATACCTTCCACTGAAACGTGGGCTAAACAATCACTTTCTGGTTCAGATTAGTACAGGAATGTAGAAAATACTTGCAAGTAAATCAATTAAGAATTAGGCCCAAAAATATTTTCCTAAGAAGGCTATGTTTCTAGGGCCAAATAAAGGCAAGGGAGGGCTGATTCCATCGCAGATTGTTAATTAAAGTCAACTCATGGGAGGATTGAGACAGGCTGACTCCATGACAGGCTTCGAACTGGCAGTTCAGGAGACTAGGCCTAGATCTCTGTTTCCCAGAACTGGGTAAGTCCAGGTCAGTCAGTTACTAGGAAAACCCCCATGCCATGGGCAGCCAATCAGAAACTGCCCTGCCATCAGAAGCTGCCCCACACCTGGCCTGAGGCAAGGACAATGAGTCAGCAACAGTTTCTAGGCTTCCCGAGAAACAGCTTCTAGCCCCCCCCCCCCCACACACACACACACACCACCTCCTAGTAACAGTTCTGGAATGTTCCCAGAGCCCTAGCCAATCCCAAAGACACCCACACTCCTACAGATTGAGCCAACCAATTAAGATAAAGGTCACCTTACCCCTTCCTGGAATTCCCCTACTGTGCTTTAAGTTAGGTCTTCGAGCTCACCTGGGAATCTCCATCTTGGTAGACCCCCACATGCTGGACGTCTCCAAAATCAACACTCTTTGTTTCTTCATACTATTTGAGCCTGGGGTATCATCTTCAGCTAATCATGGACCCTTATACTATGTGCACAGACAAACCATTGCAGAACAACATAAGAGCATAAGATGTAGATACAGCATTTGGGCTTCCCATGATTCACTAGTTTCTGCACTAGTTTCACTGTGGCTTTCTATGGTTGCCTCCCTTTGCTGCAAACACAAGTCTTTGGGTGAGATGTTGTACCTACACATGTTCAGGAGAGGTAACTGGGGAGCCTTCACCAAAAGATTTTATTGGAACATCATTTAATACAGTTGTCCTACTTTTACAGACCTTTATGTCCTTGGTTCCATGCCTATCTCTCCAAGAACCGTTCTTTCTTTTGTTTAGGTTCCTCACTGGTGTGATTTCCATGATTATAGTTTCTGTGCTCGGGATTTTGTTGTTGTTGTTGTTGTTGTTATTGATAGTAGTGGGGTATGCACGTGTGCCTGCATGTGTGTGTGTGGGGGGGGGCAGGAAGGGAGCAGAACCTTGTCTCCTCTCTGCTAAGCACATTTCTTGTTACTAAGCTGTTTTCTCAGTGCTGTTAATGATACCTTTTTAATTGAGTCTTAAAGTTTTTCTGCTAACTGTGGCATGAACCAACATAGCCAGTGTAGAGCTAGAACAATAGGAAAGTCAGGTTTAAGATTTTCCTGCCTTCCGATGGCATGACTTAAGAATGCTTATAATTATAGGAAAACTGATCTTTCCAGGATTAATGAATGGCCTTACAGCAAGCAACCCCACACATCTCTATTAGTTCTCAAATAAGTCTTTGCTCCACAAGATTTGCTGCAAAGACTACTTAGCTACAGATTCCAGCTCTTTTTAAATAGCCCTTTGTCCCAGTCTCTAGTTTTCATTACATTTCAAGTGGATGTGTTGTTATATATCAGTACTGCTCTAGCAATACAAAGACAAGTGGGGGTGGGGGTGGTAACTTCACAGTAGCCCAAGGGATGGTGTGGTTCAGTCTCTAGACACAGAAAGCAGAAGGGGTAATCATGTCGTGCTGACCAGGCAGAACCTTCTGCACTGCTCTTTTTCATAGGCTTATGTTTGAGCAGGCCTTCTGCAGTCCTTCCCTTCAGCCTTATCATCAAAATAAGAGAGTTCAGCTCTGGAGAGCCAGGACTAAATCGTATGTCACTAGGGGTAGAATGCTCTGTCCTTTTCTGGAACCAGTCTAGATTTCTTCTTCAGTTTGTATTTCTGCATATATCCTTCCATTCTATGGTTTGGGGAAGCTCTTCAGTAGAATTCTCTAAATTGAGTACTAGCAACTTTTGGGTCCAGAAATTCTACTTCTAGGTATTTGTTCAACAACAACAAAAAATGTCCATGTAGGTCTAATAGTATTTGTAGTTATGCTAACTTTAATATCTCCTAAATGTAAATCCTTGCCCATTGATGGATCTGTATAGAATAACTGTAGAAGATACACAGATTGTGGCTTATTCACAACATGGATACTATATAGAGGGATGACTAAGAAAAATCCACAAATGCATCTAGCCACTTAAATGATACTAAGTGGTATTGAGGTAAATTATCAAGGGAACTTATACTTTATGGATTTATGTTTTAAAAGTTCAAAACCAGGAGAACCTTACTTATGACTTTGCAGGATGAAAATAGACTTTGGGAAACAAAGGAAGGACAGAACAAATGCTAATGCTCTTACATGTTTCCAAATATAATTTATTCCTTCACATACTCTTTGCAATTTTGTAATCTACAAAGTTCAAAACCCAGCCTTTTTAAATAGCTCACTTGACAACAATATCTGACCCAAACTGAACTCATCTGGTGGCAAAGCCTGACCTTCACTGACATGAGCTTATTTATAGACTTGTTTAAGCCACTTGGGGTGAATATTCATAGATTCTTGTAGAAGGATTAATGTGTTTGCATATGGATGCTCCTGCAGAAACTATCGAGAATGTTAAGTTGAAACCCTACAATTATCAATTCCACAGTACATCTGGTCCTAAGTGTTCAATACAAAGTCTTATATTTTGTGGGAAGTACAATAAAGTCTCCCTAAAGATTATACACTTATATGTATAAATACATCAAGTGACATAAACGCTAATTAGTTGATTTGTTGGTCATGGTGGTGTTTTGTTTTGTTTTGTTTTGTTTTTTAAGTTTTTGTTAGACTATTAACTGGATGGGCCTAATGTAATCCTAAGAAGACTTGTAAGTGGGAAAGGAATGGAAGAAAAAAAATGCCAAGAGAGATGGCAGTATGAGAAATACTCAGTTTACACTGCCTCCTTTGAAGACAGAAAAAATACAGAGTCCCTGAAAGCTGGTAAAGAAAAGACATTGGTTAGTTTTTAAAACCTTTTTTATTTCTTAATATTAACCCATATAATCCCCTTTTGTACATTTGATTTCCAAAACTGTACAATCATAATTTGTGTTAATTTAAGACACTATATTTATGATAATTTGTTAGAGAAGTGATAAGAAAATATGTATGTAAATGTGTGTGTATTAGACATTCATCTATTTATATGTGTGTGTGTGTCTGATCATGGGTGTTTCTGTCTAATATCTGAATCATACAAGGAGGGGGAGAGAAGAGTGGCTAAGAATGATGTTGGCTTTATGAAACATCAAAGCCTTCCCCCAGGGCCACACCTCCTCCAACAAGTCACACCTCCTAATCCTCCCCAAATAGTCCTACATGGTGTGGAGAGAGCATTCCCATATGTGAGCATGCCGGAACCATTCTCCTTCCAATCACCGCAGTAGAAATAAGCGCCTTTTGCAGCTCATGAATTTTCTGGCTTACCAGGATAGCACAGCTTCAATTTTCACATTAGCTTCTTCTCAGGATCCTTAGGCAGGAGGGGACAGAAGCAAAAGGGTCATACTGTACCCCGTGCTACTGTACTAACCAGCAGAGATTACGTGGCTCAGTCCAAAGCCTTGGGGCAGGGAAGTGTGCCCATCTATAATGAATTTGAGAGAGAAAAAGACACAAAGGGATGCATGGGTGGGGAGGAAAGAAAATGCTATAACTATTATAATTTTTTAAAAAAATTTAAAAATACTATTAAAAGAATAGTCTAACAAAAACTTAAAAAAAAACAAAACACCACCGCCACCAACAAATCAACTAATTAGCATTTATGGCAATTAATCACCACAGCACAAATTACTCTGGGTCAGAGATGTGAATGAGTCCCATTTTTTTTGCTTAGTTTGTAAAAGCTGACCACAAAGGAAATCCACAACGTAGTAAGACTCTTATATTGTTTTACTAAAGGCAAATTAAACTGAAAGAGTCTGAGAACACAGAAGAGCAGATTGAGCTCATAATTTGAAATGATCTCAAGGCATGCTATTCATTTGGTTATAAAGTCTGGCAAAAGTTCTTTGAAGGCAGGAGAGACTCTTTTAGAAAAAAATAGATATCAGCACCTCTAGGAAGCTGAGTCCTTAAGTAACTCAAGAAGGGAACAGCAAACTGCCGTGTAGGAAAGAACACAAGGTGGTATAAAAGAATAAAGAAAAGAGGGTTTCACATGGTATGCAGTGTCAGTCAGGGCAAGCACATCTGACGAGTTCTTTCTAAGGCAACTATTATAGTCAATATAAAAAGTCGCAATAAATCAAACCAAATCCCCCAAACAATAATCACTCAAACTATTAGAAATATAGCTAGATTCATGACATAACTCCTTGGTAGAAGCATTTTAGACTGATACTGATTTCTAAGTCTATAGGTAAAGTTATTGCGCCTTTATTCAAAACTTTAAGAAACCACCCTATAGTAAGGGTAATTTCTCAAATCTCTGGAGTAAGGCTGTCAGTGCCTACAGGGGAAGCTTGAAGAATCATGGACCAAAGATACTATCCAGGTTCTGCCCCTGGCCTCTTTTAAGATTGTTCTTGCCTGTATTCTATTTTCATCTTTGTTGTTGTCCACAAAAGATTCACTAAGGACTTAAGACAAAGAGAGGGGCAGTATCTCAATAAGCAATTCTCAAAGATGGAGAAAGGGCCTTAGATCCAAAACGTACTTGAAGAATGAGACAGAGGGCTTGCTTCCACAAAAGACAATCTGGATCAGCATCCCACTCCAAACCGCTGTGCCAACAGGGAGATAAGCATGCTTGGGTGACGGGGAACAGGATGAGGAATAAGACTTTCATGGGGTGGTTTTTGGCACCTGAAACAAGAATATCTCCTGGCAAGAGCCATGAAGTTTGGACAATAATTCTTCCAAGAGGACTCCCATGTTAAACTGAGGCTCAGTAACCCACTTGGGAGACTTCCTGTTCTTAAAGTTCACATTCTGAGCCAGCCTGCTATCTGGTTTCTTTTACCCCCAGAAAGTCCTTTTTGAAGACCATCCACAGGCCCACGTACTGTAGGCCCACTACATTTACTCTGCCTGTAGCTCACTTCCAGCGTCTAGCTACCCTCTAAAACTACAGTAGGATTTTGGCAAGTGGGATTCGATGAGCTCAACTGTGGTGAACCTTCAGTACTCTAACACCCAGTGTGGCTGTTCCTTGGGAAGTTCTGCCTGCAACTGACCAATGCAGATGTAGATGCTTGGAGTCAACCCTCTGACTGAGCTCTGGGACCCCAGTGGGGGGAGCTGACAGAGGGACTGGAGGAGCAGAAGGGTATTGCAACCCCACAGGAAGAACAATATTGGCTGGCCAGACCACCCAGTGCTCCCAAGGACTAGACCATCAACCAAGGAGTGTATAGGGAGGGATCCATGGCTCCAGATACATTTGTAGCAGAGGATGGCCTTGCCTGACAGCAATGGGAGGGGAGGCCCTTGGTCCTGTGGAGGTTTGATGTCCCCGTGTAGGGGGATGCTGGAGCGTTGGGGCAGGAGAGAGTGGGAGGATAGAGAGTACCCTCATAGGGGCAAAGGGGAGCAGGGAAAGAGCAGATGTGAGATAGGAGGTTTGTGGAGGGGTGACCAGGAAGTGGGAGATCATTTGAGATGTAAATGAATGGAATGATTAATAAAAGCAAAACAGACAAACAAACAAAAAGATTGACATGTCTTCCTCACAAACAAACTTCTGGCCACTACGTGAGTGATTTAGTACCAAACAAAGGACGAGACCGTGGAAAAAAGAGATCTGTCATGACTCTGCCCTGCCAAGACAGCTGTGGAACTAGAAAGCCCAGCAAGTAATACCCCCCCCCCCAACTCCCAAACTCCCCAAATCACCTGCTTCAGTCACTTGTCAAATGTGCCGACTCTTCTTCACGCACACTCTGGGGTCTCTCTCCAGCTCCTCTCTTTAAGGTTGGAAAAACTGATTCATATATCAGAGCAGACAGGGTGGTCAGCCAGCTTCTTCATCACGCCTGTACCTGAGACGTTTAGGTGGATGTTTGGGGGCCGTCCACTTAATTGATTATATGCTGCTGTTACTACACTCAAGTCATGGTGGCAGGGGACTTCACTGACTCCTTCAGAAAAATCTTTTGAAGTGGCTTCTTATGTGAGACACATTGTTCTGAATATTCATGGTATAGCATCGATTTCTTTTCTAAAAATAAAAACGTCCGTGTTCTCTTGGAGCTTGCATGATGATGGACACCGCTTCTAGTTAAGTCAGTGAACTGTTATAATCCAATAGTAGTCTGTGACACACGCAATAAAGAAAATGGGTTAAGTAGATTTGTGAGGCGATTGGAAAAGGCCACTTGAAAATAGTCTTCAGAGAAGCCTCTTGGAGAATGCTATTGCTGAATGTAGAGCTGAGAAGAATGAGGAATTTTGCCTTAGAAATACCCAAGAGCTGGGGGAGGACTCCAGAGATAATTGATCCTTGAATTATAGGCATTGACTTGGGAATAGAGTGGGTGATTTCCCACGTGTCCTGGAGGAGTGGGTGAGTAAAATGACTGAAATCACATAGAAGAAGACTGATGAGCCCAATCAGGTAGGACTTCGGATGCTACAGGGAAGACACTGGATTGACCCCTCTCCCTCGCCCCACCCCCTTCTCTCTCGGTTGAGAGCAGAGCTCATCATGAGCATGAAAATGTTATTAAAATTTAGGGTTATGTGTGCTTATGTGTGTGTGTGTGGGGGGGTCATTTGGAGGTTGCAGCAGTGTTGGCCAGGCCTGGGACTGTGACAGATGCAGTGAGATGTGGTCCCCACGGGAGAGTGAAGCTGGTAGGTGCTTCACCTCATGTAACACCAAATTGGTCTGCTGAATTGAAACGTAGCTATCATTCATGATATGGCTTGACAGATGAGACAACTCTTTCTTAATTAAAACAGTGGATAACCTTTAAAGAGCCTGAGGTAATCAAACCTTTACTTTTCATTTTGCATCTAGGATTCCGTAGCAGGATTTTTAGGGTTTATGTATTTTACAAGTCTGCGTGATTCCCTGGCACCAACCCATCAGAGTCAGGTTTGAGCTTTTTTTTTCCCCCTAGTTCGTGGCTCCCTTGCCAGTTGGCCTCACAGCAAAGCTCATTCTTTTTTCTTTTTTACTCAAAACCTGGTGCTATGGTACTGCTGTGCATCTGTTTCTTGCTGGTTGTCACCAAGAATAGCAAAGACAAGACTGACCCACTGTTGTAAGCAGTGTGACTGATGAGGTGATCTTCCTGTTTTTTTTTTAATATGACTATGAGAGGAAGGGTGTGAGGGATCAGAGTATGGTACCCCAAATATGACCTTTGACAAGTGGGTTATTTTAGTTAATTTTATTCTCCTTCCTTCCTTCCTTCCTTCCTTCCTTCCTTCCTTCCTTCCTTCCTTCCTTCCTTCCTTCCTTCCTTCCTTCCTTCTGTTTTCTTTCTTTACCTTCTCCTCTTTTTGTTTTATTGTTTTGTTTGTATTTAAGAAACAGTGACCATGGCAGAAACTCTGAGCACAGAGAGGCACTTACCCTCTGGAGTGGTAGCTGGTTCTCTAACCCTGGAAAGAGAACTGAATCACAAGATGCTTATCAAAGGAGAAAGCCTTGACTTAGATGTAAAGAGCAAGGGTTATTCGTTCATAGTGCTACATAAGTGGAGTGCTAAGTTGTCTCTCTGATGCTTAATCTATCCTTGGGGACTTTCCTTATATCTATATAGATAGATAGATATCTACCTATGTACCTATGTATCTATCTATGTACCTCTCCTCTCAATCTTTCTCTCTTTCTCTCTCATATGTATGTATGTATGTATGTATGTATGTATGTATGTATGTATGTATGTATTAGACATCTGAAGTAGTTGGAGGGAGGGAACTGGGAAAGGGGGTGGGGAGAGGAATGGGGTAGAGACCAGGTATCGGGAGGAGGAGATCTGCGAGAGAGAACCAAAAATCATGGTGTGTAGTTCTGGGACAGGGGAGAATTATATATATATGATATATATATATATATATATATATATATATATATCATATATATATATAAAATAGTTCGTATATGTTGGAGGTAGGGCCTTGTTGGAGTAGGGAGTAGGTGTATCACTCTGGAAGTGGGCTTTAATATATGTGGGGGGGTGTGGGTGTGGGTGTGTGTTTGTGGGTGTGTCAAAATCTGAATCTGGATTGCAAGTGAGTTTCCAAAGCAGAACTATCTGCCCTGACCCTAGCCTAAAACTGTTCTGACCCTGAAGTTCCACCCACCTCAATGTCTCCTATTTCCTCTGCCTATTTTCAGCCTGTGGTTTGAAGCACTTGGACCACAATAATCACAATAATTGTGCTAGTTGAGTTGGTTCTCTGTGTCAAGCACTACTATAAGAATAGAAGATATACTATCATCCCATCTTCCAGTCAGCCCTGTAAGGCAATGCATTGCTGTGCTTCCCATTTGCAGCTACAAGAATAAAACCCCGAGGAGGACTGATGATATTGAGAAATGCATTGCGTGTAAACCAGCTGGCTTGTGGTTGTGTTTAGATCTAAACCAAGGGGGATCAGAGTCTGTCCTCTCGTGTAACATGTTCCATGGATCACATTTTTACCCATATTTTCATCTTAGCTTGTTGTTTTAAAAATTGCTTTTCTTTAATTTATTTTGCTTTGTAACATAATTATAGAATATGAAACAAAAATTCTACCTCTTGCTGTATTTCCAGTCTTTAAATTTTTATTCATTTATTCTTTCATTCTCTCATATATATATGAAACATATTTCATATCTTCCCATTATTTCTCTTACCTGTTTACCCCTCTCACCAAATCTCTTTTTCCTCTCAACAAGACCCCCTCCTACTAATTTGGGAGTTCAAACATGAGATAAACAAGGGCTATGTCAATAGACATGCCAAAGTGAATGCGGGATCTCCATTGGACAGGGAAAAGCAAGCGCTTGAGGCCTCAACTCTACACAAAGAATTATAGGCAATGGAGGAAAACTAAGAGCAAGAGAGGTTGCCTTCCCCAGGGAAGAGCACATGAATTGTTTGACAAATGACAATAGTTGGCTCCAAAAACATCTATACAAGTAGAATGATATGGATTGACAGATTATACTTAGGAATCTGGATGTGTGTGTGTGTGTGTATATACATATAGCTATATACATATATATGTGTGTGTGTATATATATATATATACATATGTGTATATATATACATACATATATACATACGCATACAATGCAATAACAGTGAAAACTGAGTTTAAAGGAGAATGGAGAGGAGTGTAGGAAGTTTCGGAGGTAGGAAAGGGAAGGGATACATTTTTAACCATACTATAATCTCAAAAATAAAGTTAAAAGATGAATTCTTCAATAGCTGAAGCACAGCAGGGGAATGAAAGAATAATGAGAACTCTCACCCAGATTCACCTCCAGGACTCCTAGGGGAACCGTGGAAGCTGGCAGAACCGTCATAGTGAAAACAGTCTTTGAATCCACAAAAGAAGATAACCTCATTAGATGCCGTAAGCAGTACAAGCACCTACTGTCCATAAGCGATTCTGCCTCTCTAGTACACACTACTGTTTTTAAGAGCCACGGCTACATTCTTATTTTAAAGGTAAAATGATGCTTTAATACCTATATTCCCACACTGTACTTGCCAAGATTCCCTCTCTTTGAGTGTTCATCTCTAACTTCTCAATGTGTGGCATCATCTGTGTGACCTAAGAATAACATGACGTCATTTTCATAGACCTCAGCTTTACAGAATTAGTCTTGCCTCAGCCTCTCTCTGGTGAGAATGTGGTGGCTATCTCCAGGGCTTAAAACAACCCAGGGCACATAACTGGCTTTTGTCCTTGTCAATATATTTTTTTTCTCTTTAACACATGTATTAAGTATAATATGATATGAAGGCTCTGAAAATGTCACTTTAATAGAGAGAGAGGGAGGGGTATGCTGGAACCCGCTTTACAATAAGACATAACCACAGAAGGTGTGGCAGAAGATATTGGAGGAAATCAATAAAAAGGGCAAAGGGGAGCCACAGGCGAGAGGACTTCCCATTGGCTATAGGTTTTACCACTCCCCTTTTGTCAATGTGGCATATGTCTTACTTCTAGGTGGAGGGCGTACCTAACCACATTTCAGCCGACACATGACATTGCACAAAAATACATGAAGGTGTCAAAAAAAAAAAAAATCTAGTCTCAGAAAATGGTTGCTTCATACACTCTGCAGCCCAGTAAAGATGGCAGCCCTGAGCTGCCTCCAAACAGGGGGACCCAAGTGCTGTGGCCCAGTGTATGGGATCGGCCTGCCGAATCAGCCCAGCAGAGGCACTCAGCAGAGCCATCCAGATGTAGAATGGGCAGAACAGTTTTCAAGAGCTGTCATGGACCTTTCCAAGGTCCTTGGGAAAAATGGTGACTGTGACCCTGAACTTTGGGCCCCAGGTCCCAGCAGTCCATGGGAGTCCTGAAACTGGAGATGGAAATGAGTAGAGAGATGGAGCAGAAGTATGACCCTAATGTTTGGGTGTGTATACAAAGGCACTGAGAAGCTCTCTGCGTACAAGACCAATTTGCAGGCTCTTCTATACTTTGACTAGTTAAACTATTGTCCATAATGTGTAATGGACAGGCCTGTTCCCTAGCTGTGGAGAACTTGCTAAACATCCAGCCTCCTTCCTGGGCACAGTAGACCTGAGTGCTGTTTGGAGAGATCACATGGAGTTTTAAACCACATCTTGGTGCGACTACCCATGTCCTAGATATTGGTGCTGCTGCCAAGTCCTGCTGTGCAGAAGGGACAGTGTAACACAGTTCTCACTCTGGGAGCAGAGCTAGCAGGGCTCTGGCCTCCATAAGTGTTATCAGTTGCTGTGGATGTAGGGCTTGTTTGTATAATAATGTACATAATAATTTACTTTATGTTCCTCCTTTGGAGATGTTTTCCCTGCCAATGTTATAGGGAATGTCCTCTCTGCCGTGGTGAATGCCTCCATGATGGTCAGGGACAGAGTCACGGAGGCAAGGGCGCGTCTAACATCCTTAGGGAAATGGTAAGGGCTATGACCTTCAGGACAGCCCTTTAGGCTGTGGGAAAGAACTCTGAAAACATGAGTTCAAGAGTGTATAATTTCTCAACTATGAAAAATATAAGGATGCAACATGAATTATATGAGAGGCCCAAAAGAACAGAGACAGCCGCACTATGAGACAGCTTGTCAGAAAGATAGTAAGGAAGGAGGAGATAACGGGATTTGGGAGTGGTGATCTCAGGGCAAGGATCCCAGTCAGTTAAGCTTATTGTTTGTGCTTTCAAAGGCAGGCGTATCTCTGAATGCATTGCTATATTTAAAAATATATAGTGGATGTCTTTTTTCTAAGTAAGAATCAAGGTGCTAAGGTCATAAAATGCTAATGTATGGAATAATCGAAAGGGAACCAAGGGTAAACTATTTAATTGATATGTAAATAAAAGTCTGGGCTTTGATCTGCAAAAGAGAACTACCCAGAGAGAACTGCTTGGAGAGCGAATACAGCTCTTTTAGAATTTTTCTATCAGGATTTCTGATTTGGGTCAGAAAATCGAAGATTTTTTTTTCCCAGCAACTTTTCTGACTTTTAGATGGAAAAATCTAAGAATTTTTTTCTAGCATCTTTTCTAACTTTGGTTGGAAAACCCATGAGTTATCCATAGAGCGTTAAAAAAAATTCTAGCAAGAGAGGGCTGTCTCAAGCAGAGAGTGCTGTCTCAGATCTTTGGAGGACTGTCTCGAGCAAAACACAAGCTTGACACATGATTGACTTCAGGTTGTACCTTTGCCGCACCCAAACACCCCTTTCTCAGGACCCCCAACCAAACTGAGGCTAGTCCTTGGCAGGTGACATGACTCCTTTATTCTGATGTTTGAAGAAGAAAGATGTTTGAGTTCTCCGAGTGTGTGTCTGGAACCCAAATGCATGATGCTTGTATCTAACCAGGAGTATAGCAGGACATACCTCTTGGGCTTGTGGATGACATTTTAAAATTTTTTATTGGTTATTTTATTTATTTACATTTCAAATATTATCCCCCTTCCATGTTTTCCCTCCCCAAACCCTCTATCCCAACCCCTCCCCCTGCTTCTATGAGGGTGCTGACCCCACCCACACACTCACTACTGCCTTACTGCAGGAGCATTACCCTTTGCTGGGGCATCAAGCCTTCAGAGGACCAAGGGCCTCCCCTCCCATGGATGTCCCATAAGGCCGTCCTCTGCTACAAATGCAACTGGAGCCATGGTTCCTACATGTGTATTCTTTGGTTGGTGGTTTAATACCTGGAAGCTCCGGGAGGGTCTGGTTGGTTGATATTGTTGTTCTTCCTCTGGGGTTGCAAACCCTTTCAGCTCCTTCATTCTTTTCCCTAACTCTTCATTCCCCGTTCTCAGTCCAATGGTTGGCTTCAAGCACCTGCATCTGTATTGCTCAGGCTCTGGCAGAGCCTTTCAGGAGACATCCATATCAGGCTCCTTTCAGCAAGCACTTCTTGGCATCAGCAATAGTGACTGGGTTTGGTGGCTGCATATGGGTATGGATGACATTTATGAATTTTTCAAGAACTTCTCCTCTAGAGTGATGAGGTGGAGGAGATGCTGACCAACCATAGGATCTGGAAAAATAAGAGTAGTTGACATTGGGGTTGTATCAGCAGAAGAATCACTCAACTATGTATTCAGCAGAGTGATACTCAGAAGCTCAGGCGTCTGGTGGGACTCAGCTCTATGATGTTTATGACCACGTTGAGTTTGATGTTCCTACTGGTTCTTGGGTGGACTGGTACTCTAGGTACTTGTGTTGTGTGGAAGAGATGCACCAATCCCTTCAAATCATTGGACTGTTTCTGAGCAAAGATGACTCTGGGAGAGATCAAGGTTGATGATGTCAACATGTCTTCACCCAAAGGAGCAGAAATGAAGGCTTCCACGGAAGTCTTCCACTAATTTATCACTTTAGGCTGTATGCTGAGGGCTACCAAGTTCCTCCAGGAGTCACATATACTGTTGCTGAAGCTCCTAAGGGAGAGCTTAGGGTATACTTAATGTCTAATGGCAGCAGCTGCCCTTATTAGTGTAAGACCAAGGCTCCTGATTTTACCCATTTGACTGGTGTGGATGAGATGTCTAAGGGACATGTGTTAGTAGATATTATAAGCCATCATAGGTACCCAAAACATTGGGTTTGAAGAGACCCATAAGCAAAAGCACCGCCTTTGGTCTCTCTTGCCCGTCAACTTCCTCTTGTAGGCCTGTCCCTCATGGAAAATGGCTAAGCTGTATAGGATTTCTGTGCATGTTCTAGAATTAGCCATTTTCTCTCTCTCTCTCTCTCCACACACACACACACACACACGCACACACACACACACACACACACACAAAAGAAAGAAAATGGTTTAGCAGTGTGAAGGTAGGCTTTTTTTTTAATATTCAAATAGACCATTTTCTTTTTACAGTTCCCAGGATCTAAATACTGAATATTCATCAAGAAAGCTAACAGAGCAGTCTATTCTTTTTTATGTTGTTTAACTACTCAATCTCATTGTGATATTTATAACTATACTAAATGAGAATGGCACTTTGATTTTTCTTGTCTTTTTGTCTGACTCCCTTGAATGGAATAAAATAGATTTCCCTAAGCAAATGGCTACATTACAGATTTCTTATGGCGTCTTTGTTTTGTTGGTTGGTTTGGTTTGTTGTGTTTTGTTTTGTTTGTTTGTTTTGTTTTTACAAAGATAGCGTGTTTCAACTGTAAAGCACCGCTGAAAAAAATTTAAAGTATGACTGAAGGATCTTAAATAATATCTAAACAATCATGGCTCAGAGGTACTAAGTAAATGCTGAAACAAATAGGGAGACAGCTTTACACCTGCATCATGGTCACAACGTGTCTCTGACCCTGAGTTCTGAATCTGAGGCTACCTTGGTCTACAGAGCAAGTTCCAGAGTGGTAAGGGCTATACAGAGAAACCCTGTCTTGAAAAATCCAAGTACATAAAGTTTGTCATACAGAAAAATTAGACAAATGGCCACTAGAACACGATAGAAATGTTATTGTCTAACTTTTTTTACAAATACATGTAAACATACAAATTAAAAACAAAATAGCTTGAAAGCATGTGCTTGTACATGGCCTTTAACTTTCCTTTCCCCAAAGCCTAAACTCCCATATAAACCTTTGCCAAGAACTTGATTATCTGATCATTTATAACCATTAACAAGCAAGGGGTCTAAACTTTTTTTGTCATAAATACAATTAGGGTCCAATCATAAATAAGGCTATGCAATGGGAGGATAAATGTGCGTGAAGCTTGTAATTAAAATTATTTCATTGTAGTTTATCTAGAAGAATAATTTCTGATGGAGTACTTGTACCTGCAGGTCAGTGTTAACTTACCCATAAGCAAGATTAGGGAACCATGATGTATAGTCAAAACACTCTTAGACTCGGGCCTAAGCTCAAATCTTTAATTCCTGTATACTCTCTTAAAGAATGGGAACACTCACTTTTGTGATGCTTAAAAGAATGAAGCCACTTTTATTCCCAGCGAGGACACCATCTTCTCAGGGGCTAATGAATTCTCTCTCTTGTTATATTTGCAGATTGGCCTCTGCAGGTTAGGGACTCATCATTGCTAAGCGAATTAATTCTATTTCTAAAGACGTCTGATTACCAGGAAGCCCTGAAAAGTATTTCTCTTGGAATTTAAGCTCAACCTATTACAAGCAGATACACTCTTTGCAGTGCCAAACTTGGGGTTTGTTATTTTCAATATAATTTATAATTATTGTAAGGGAAAATAGATCCCGGGGATGCTTTCCATTTGAGCGATATTTCTTTGCAACATTTCTGACCCATGTGCATTCTACAGATAGATGCCTTTGCTGATTATGTCTGCTATTACCTCATTAATGAATATGAATGTGTGGCTCTCCCATTTCCTTTCATGGCAAGCACATCTGGTACTCATAAACACTGCTGGACCCTTCCACAAAGAGGGTTAGTTCATGAAGCTTCTTGAATGCGCCCGGTGCTGGTGAAAGCAGCTTGGCTTGCTTTGAATGCTTTGCTTCACACCCTCCATACTGTGCAAGTGTGTGAAGCCACACACTTCTTTCTGACGGTCTGTGCTTCCTTGGTACCCAGGCTAACATCAAAGGTCGTCTTCTGTCTTCTGGGCACACCAGTTGCATCCCAGAGTATCTTCTAAGCCTGATGTTTTTGCGGTTCTGCCAATCAATAGGGCCATCTGCCCCACTGGAAGTGGCTTTGCCATCTGGCTTGGAGAAACTGGGTCAGAGCTTACTGCTTCAAAGCAAACGGTTAGTAAATCTTCCCTCCGCGGAAGCACGATACACAATCAGAAAGAGATCATCTTTGAAAGTTAGAATTGACCCCTTTTTTTTTGTATGACCCTCATCTAAGCTACCTATGTTTGCTGACCAGGAAAGCAATAGTCTTCTCTCATTATGGAAAACCTAAGTATGTGCCACGCGTTTTCTCTTCACGGTCTTTGGCACTCGTAGGACCCACAGGTAAGGTGGTTTCGTCACCTAACTGTAGTAAGAACTATTTAAGCTTAGCCCCGACTGGCTTACAAATAAATGAGACTCAGACTGTGGCCATTTTATTTGGCTTTGACAACTACTGGGAGTCGCCGGTCATCTACCCTTCTAACTGCAGGCTTGGCTACCTCCCGAGCGGTGTACCCCAGACACTTGCTGTTTCTCCTGGCCCTGTGTTCATGGTTCCTCTCCCCCCATGACAGCTTCCCTCCCCATCCCCGTTTTCCTCTTTATTCTGGGCCTCTCCTCCTCCAAGGAGGTCACTCCGAACCCATCTATCTCTAATCCCTCTAGTAATTGGCTATAGCCAGTTTATTTTAACCAATAGTTTTAAATCAAGGAACAAGGTTCGCACAACCAAAGCTTGTAAACGTGAAAAGTCATGAGTAGCCCTAGACCTTGGGTCTATACATATAGCATGGCAATACTTATTGCAATATATAGCAATAGACCAAACTTCAACGCTTAACACATATGTACCCATGCAGAGAACCTTGCCATGCAGCCAACGGATGTTACCCCAGAAGAAGCACATGCTGGGATCGATGCTGCATCACATGCTAGGGCCTCATACCTGGCTCCTGCGGTCCAAGTCCAGAACCTTGCTGGCTCTCTGTCTGCTTATGTGCCAGTCACTAATGCTCCGGAATGTGATAGATTTCTATTTTAATACTATTATCAGGATTTTACTACAGTCAAATAACAAGCAAGCACGAATTTAAATAGAAACAACCAGTGTCTGCCCTCTAGCAGTTTCCAAAGGCAGGGCTGAGGGCAAAAAGAGACTCCTGTGAGATTTCTGTGGAGACACGTTTGCCATTCTGGCTTTCAGCTTGCTCCCAATTGCAAAGATTTGTTTACTCACCTGAAGAAGCCATTTTAAGGCAACTTATCAGCATTCATAAGAGAACGGGAAGGTAAGTAGCCTGTCAGTGTGGTTAGAGAAAATGTCTTCTAGTCAAAACTGCTAAATCATCTCATATAATTTTCAGTGAAGAAGAAGACTAAACCCATAAGCACCAGGGTCCCAGCTGGATCAGAGGTGCCACAAAGCAAAACCTCTTATAATATTGAATAGTATATATATAGAGAGATACATATATATTATATATAACATATATGTGTCTGTGTGTATGTAGTACCACACACACACACATACACACACACACACACACACACACACACATATATATATATATATATATATATATATATATATATATATATGGCATAACACACAAAGGAATGTTCATATACACACACATATACTTACACACAAGCACATATACACAGAAACGTAATTGTTTTGTGGTAAATTATGCATGATATAAAAACTCATCAATCCATCCTTTATACTCTCCAGAACACAAATCAAATTTTCTTGTTATTCCTTTCATGGCATCCTGAGATGTAGAAATTTTATTTTCTTTCAGTATAACTTAGGTATTAATTTTATTAATTTTTAGCAAGCATATATATATATATATACATACATACATACATACATACATATACACACATGTGCGTATATGTTGTACACATATATAGATACTTATTCCAACATAGTAAAGTGGCATGAATTAAAATAAATCAAAATAACAAATAAAACTCATTAATAGTATGAAGTTATTTTCCTTTTTACTAGCAAACACCTTTTGTTTTTTTAAAAATATTGACTATGTGGCCTGGTATAGCCTGAAACTTTGATCTGCCTGCCTCTTCTTCATGGTTGCTGGGATTAGAGGCCTGTACTCAACCACCCTTTTGTGAACAGACTTCAAACAATTGAACATAAAAAGTTGATTTTTAATGACTTTTCTTCCTGGTATCCTTTCCTCACTGAAGTCTCTACAATGTAGTAAACATAAGTTTCCTTTCGGTTTCTGCGTCTGTATGTTCTTTGGTGAGCGTGTGTGTGTGTGTGTGTGTGTGTGTGTGTGTGTGTGTGTGTGTGATCTGTGTGTGTGTACACAGCAGAGAAGCTATGAATCTTTGCAGCTCCAAGAGGAAGGTGATAGAGAAGATGAAAAGAAAAAGCCCTGTCTTCCTAGGAAGGGGCCAAGAGAACAGGAAAATTCAGCAATGTCCTTAGGCAAACAGCTTCATTAAGTAGAGGGGGTTTTCAGAGAAAAATATGAGAATATTTTCAGAGAGTCATTGCAAGTGTGCTTAGGATTTGGGCCGATATCCATGGAAGAAAAAGGAAGGGGGAATAGAAAAGTTATGATTATTGCTACAGAGCAAGGAAAAAGAAAAGTTATGATAGAAAAGTTATGATTATTGCTACAGAGCAAGGAAGCTCTGGAGCAGCTACACTGAGGGAGGGGCTGCTTGGGGGAACAGGTACATTATCTCAGGAGCAGAACGGGAGAATTATTCTTTCCATCGCATTAGGGGATGCCCGCCATGAGCCTCCCTTCTGATGGGTGATCTCCCAGCCAGGTGATTGTCTAGGTCCTCTATGGTCACTCTTGGGCAGGGGTTCTCCACCTGTGGGTTGTGACCCCCAAAGACCATTGGAAAGATGTATAATTACATTATAGTTCATCACAGCAGCAAAATTGCAGTTATGAAGTAGCAACCAAAATAATTTTATGGTTGGGGGGGGGGGTCACCACAACATGAGTAACTGCGTCAACTGGTCACAGCGTCAGGAAGGTTGAGCACCACTGTAAGGAAAGAGTGATGCAATGGTTTGGGAGCCTGGAATGTCAGGTACCCAGTCAGGGCAGAGGTGGAGCTCAGATTTTTTCTTTTGACCAGAAAGAAGCACCTTCCTTACAAATGAATCCCTTTCTAAAACAGGAGTTTGAGTCTGCGACTGATCCAACCCATGTCCATCATCGGTGGCCTCTAAGCCTGCCAATGTCTGTCCAGCTAAGTTTTCCGAGATCACAGTGGCTCGTAAAATCTATGTCTCTGTGGTCTCATTTTAATGCCTTGTTTTCTACCAGGAAGTAAACTTAACATGTAAACTGCCTGATAGTCTTTTGCCCAAATTGTGACAATGTTTACTCATTGTACTTACAACAAATTCTTATCTCCCTTTGAGAGGCCCCAGCAACCAGGACTACCTAGGTCTAGCTTCATCTTCCACTGCCTTGCCTCAGTAACCTCAATCCACTAAAGTATAAACTATAGTGAACATCAACTGGTCCATGCTTAACCATCTTACTGCCTTTATACAGGCTATTCACTTCTCTAGAATACACTCATGCTAAATCCTGTATGACTGGCACATCTTCTTCCCTTAGATCTCAAGTGCACGTCCTCAGGAGGCCACCCTCACCTCATCCTTTGATATCTTCTCACTGACGTGCCTCTCACACCTGCTTCCTCAAAGTCAATTATAATTTACAACACTCAGAGGATCTCCTACTTCCACGTATATTTCTATCCTCACCGGGATGTGAGTTCCAAATCTGTTTGGGGCTTTTTGTACCACTCATTTCTTAAACGAGTGCGGCAGACTCGTGGTTCAAAGGCCATATTTGATTGTACGAGGGAGCGGTTCGAGAAAATGGACGAAGAGAAGTTCTTGTGATCGGGGACGGTTTCCGAAGAAGAATGAGTCCTGAGTTCTGTTCAGGAACATGAGTTTCTTCTCAATTCCACGTCTTCTTAGACTCCGTTATCTACCATGATGGATTAATCCCGTTGCCTTCCCATCTCTTAGTTGCTAAAGAAGTAGCAAAAGCATTGGACATCTTAAAAGCTGTAGTAGCCACAGTCAGGTGGGAGGGGCGCCCTTCTCTGGAGATTGCTTAATAGTTTCTGGTGGCCTAAAAGCCTCAGGGAAATCTAAAATTAGGCTCCGAAGAGGGGCCAGTGGCTAAATGGACCGCCACCAGGTGGCAGCAAAGAGTTACCTCCTCTCCCATCTCTCACATGGCTCTCTTAGTTTTGTCCTCATTTAAAGTATCGGGACTTTGACCAGTTTCCGGACAGACTGAAGCATCCATCAATCCATCCGTTTATTTCCTATTGGTGTTTATTTGTACTTATTTACTTGTTGATTTGTGTGTGTGTGTGTGTGTGTGTGTGTGCGCACGCACGTTTAGGTTTGCATACGTTTATGTATGTGGGCTTATACATTCATGTATCCATATGCAGAAGCCGGAGGAGGGTGCCGGATTTTTTTTTTTTTCCCAATATTACTCTCTGTCTTGTTCCTTTAAGACCGGGCCTCTTCCTGAGTCTGAAGCTCACAGTTTAAGCAAGGCTATCTGCCAAAGAGCTGCCATCTGCCTGTCTTCCTCCCTCTTATCCTGGGGTTTCAGGTGTTTACAGCCATGCCTGAATTTTTTTTTTTAAACGTGGATGCTGGAGATTTGAATGCAAAGCTTCATGTGTAACACCAAGTGCTGTTACTCACTGAGCTTGCACCCAGCCTCCACCACCAGTTTATACATTCAATGTGAAAATTCCCCTGGGTGATGGGCTATCTAGAAAAAAAAAATTCAAATTCACAGACTTATGTCATTAAAACGATAGGTTTCCTTTCCTAGAAAATACTAAATTTCAACCTAAGTATTTTAACATAAATAGCATATAATAAAGTTTATATTTGAAAGTTAATTAATTCACTTGGTACCAATTGGGGTCAAAAATTAAAACAAAACCAACCAACCAACCAACCAACCAAACAAACAAAAAAACCAAAAGCATTCATGACTATCTCAGGTGCTCTTGATGGAGCTTCAGTCACACCTCTGGTGACTTTCTTCGTCTTTGAGACCATTACCTTCTGTCAGAACTCAGCACTTAGATTGCAGAAAGCCTTTAACAATCTGCCTTTTCACCTGACAGCTAATCATGTGTTTTTCACAACTCATTTCAAATAAAACATTTCCAGAATGCTTTTCTGCCTTTCATTGTCCCTTAGGTTACGTTAAAGATTGTTTTGGTTTCTATAAGACTTTAAAAATATTATTTATTGTGTGGAAGAGAGAGAGAGAGAGAGAGAGAGAGAGAGAGAGAGAGAGAGGATGAGTGTGTGCATGTTTGTGACATTTAAGATAGGTGTGTATGTGTGTGATTGTGTATTATGACACATGTGAAAGAAAGTGTGTATATGAGTATGTGTGATGTGTGAGTGAGTATATGAGTGTTTGTGATGTGTGAATGTGTGTATCTGTGTGTATGTGACGGTATGTGTGTGATATGTGAGAGTGTGTGTATGTGAGAAAATGATGGGTATGTGTGTGCATGTAACATGTGTGAGAATGTGTGTGTGACAGTATGTGTTTGTGTGATGTAAGTGTGTGTGTGTGTTTGATGTAAGTGCTGTGTGAGTGTGTGCCTGGGGTATGTGTGTGCATAGTGTGTGAGAGCATGTGTATGTGTGATGTACGAGTGTGGGTGTGTACACAGGCAGATGACTTTCAGGAATCGGTTCTCTCCTTCCATCCTAGGACCCAGGGACAGAACTTCGCTTATTAGGTACGCAAGGAATGTACTTTACCTTCTGAGCTATCCTGCCAGCCCTGTGATACTTATTTATAGCTTTTTACCCGCTTGCTCACCCAGGGATTACTAACCAAGCATGTTACTCTACTCTGTGCCAAGTAAACAAAAACACTTGCGCCTGATGTTTTTTGTCAGCTATAAGATGGCAAAACATTAAATAGAGGGCTTGCAGTATGGTAAGCAGTATGAAGAATTCGAGAGATCATGTCTGTGTCATGGGCAAAGACTGGTGGATCCTGAGCTCACTAGCCAGCCAGCCTAAAGGGAGAACTTCTGGTTCAGTGGGAGACCCTGCTCAAAAAAATAAGACAAAAAACAATGGAGGAGAAGCCCCCCTCTCCGACATTCTAATTAGGGTTATACACAAGTAAGAGATCCCAGAGAAGGGAGAGAGGGAGAAAGGGAGAGAGAGGGAGGAGAGAGAGAGACAGACAGACAGACAGTAAGAAGGAAAGACAGAAAACAGGTAAAACTAGCAATTTGCCTTTATTTGGGAAGTAACCCACACAGGGGTCCGTTGAAGAGTCCGTGTCTTCCTTCACTTACCAGCCAGGGTGGGTATGGGACAGGAGGGTGGGGGAGGTTGTAAAGTTTCCTATTTTCACCTGCAGTTGCACATTGCTAGGGATGACCAAGAGGCAATGAGACAAAGAATGTCCCCATGAGGAGAAGCATGTCCCTTTCTTGTTCTTGACCACTGGACAGGATGGGGTGGGCTAGAGTTGCTTTCATTCTGGAAACGGGAGCTACAGTCAGTTGTCACAATCCAGCCAAAACGGAAGCGCTCTACAAAAGGCCTGGTTGCTAACAGAAGATCCTGCGTGCTGGTGGGAGGAACCTCCTGCCGCTCAGCTGCTGGAGCAGGGTGAAGGGTAGGAGGGGCAGAGGAGGCAGAGGTGGTCCACTAACTCCTTGCCAGCGCTGTCAAGCTGAACTTTACCCAACAGGAGGCAGGAGATTTAGGGAGTAAGAAGATAAATAATGTGAAATTTTGGTCTACCAAACTAAAAGAAAAACACAGGAAGACTAGGAAGAAGGCTGAGAGATTACTGAAGTTGCTAAGGCAGGAGGTTTTGGTAGATTGGTCAAGGGCTGTCACCGTGGGCACGCAGAGAGGAGGGGGTGATTTGAGTGTGAAGACGTTTGAGTGGCAGGGCTTGGTGATGGATGGAAAGGAGAAGAACTCAAGGATTCCACTCTAGCCTGAGCAACCAACCTTCCATCCAGTGATATCCAATGGTCTCTTTTTAGGGAGTGGTTACAACTTCTGTTTCCTGTTGAATGTCTGGAATCACATTGCCACCGTGGTGCAGCAGGACCCCGCGGCAAATAGCATGCATGCACGTGATAAATCAAACTGAGGGTGTTGCAGATTTTAAATCTCAAAGTTTAAAATGTTTGTAGGGTGCCAAATAAATAATAACTGAATAAAATTTTACCATGCTAACGGAGAGAAAATTTAGATGAGGACACAGGCAAAACCTTCCATCCTGCCCCTATCATTCTGTCCACGCCGCTTTCCAAAGGATGCCTTTGCCCATTTATTCCCCTGTACCCAGTGAGTCCCAGGCTTTCGTATTTTACATATGTGAGGCCTGAAAAGGTTAAAATAGATTCTTCAAGTGCAGATACTCTAATTGAACTACTTAATAACGTACTCTCTCGGTGTTAATCAACTTTCAGGCTTGTGGGCTATTTTTAGTCCAGGATGCTCTTGCACCTTTGGGTCCGGTTCTAATTCTCCTGGCATCACAGAGAATCTCAGTGCGCTGCTGCCTTTGAAATCAATCAGCTCTTTCAGGAGAGAAAATGACACAGCAGCCATGCAGAGAAGTAGGTCGCTGAGAACACTCTCCTCACAGAATATGGGAGTTCTTCGCTTCCAGGTGCAGGGGAGGGGTGATGACTTCAGATTACAGGGCACAAAGGGAGCCATTAGAGAAGACCCTCCCCTACTCCCCACCCCCAAAATTGTCAGGAATGTCATTTCTAGCTGTCTGTGTTGTTTTATCTGGGGAATTGTAATTTCATCCCAAATTAAACCGAGTAAAATTTGCCATTAAAAAAAAGAATTTCTTGGTCTTAAAAAATAATGAACAGTATTTAATGTGATATGATATATCGTACCTGACTTTACACAGATTTCTGAAAGGACACAGAAGAGATGAGTGTACTGTCCACTGCTTGCCAATCGTCTACAGCAAGGCATACTACATAGTTCCAATCGTTTATGTCTGATGAGATAAAAACAGCGATTTGCCTCCCCCCCCTCCCGCTTTTAAGGAAAGGGACTAGAACTGCAAAGTAGAAAAGCAGCTTTCAACACTGTTCACAGTCCCTCCATTGTCCATTTTATTATTAGAGATTTTTAGTTGCTTATCATGTAGCAAAGTGGAAACCACACTTTGTTAGGCTCATTTTTATTAATTTACATTTTCATGCATTAATAGAACAAGTTAGCATGCTTGCTTCGTTCAACAGTTTTCTAGATATGCTGTGTTCTTCGGCCGTATTAACCACCCCATTTCTCTAGAACATCACCCCTCCCCCTCACAGTCCTTCCTTTCCCTTTCCCTAAATATACTTCATCTTTGTATTTCCTTTTTAAAATCTAGACTTGGTCTAAAATGAAAACCTGAGAAGTCTGTCTATCTGAGTCTGTTTTGTTTTGCTCATGTGATCACTTCTGTTTCTACAGATTTCCCTGGGCATAATTTTAAACTTTGTTGATCTTTGTGGCTGAAAATCTCTCTCTCTCTCTCTCTCTCTCTCTCTCTCTCTGTCTCTCTCCCTCTCCCCCTCCCCTCCCCCTCCCTCCCTCCCACTCTCTTTCCATATCCATCAATTCTATGACTTGATATTGTGACTAGCATGGAACAAAACAAACATGGATAAAGACATACCTGGTGTCTTAGGGCTTCCATTGCTGTGATCAAACAATATGACCATAAGTAATGTGAAGACAAAAGGAAAAAAAAAACTTTATATACTTCCATATCATGAACCACCATTGAGGGAAGTTAGGGCAGGAACCGGAACAGGAACCTGGAGGGAGAAGCTGAAGCAGGTCGTGAAGGAACTTTACTCACTGGTTTCTTGTGGCTCACTCATCTTGCTCTCATATAACATCCAGTCCTGCCAGCCCAGGCATGGTGCTACACACAGCGACCTTATACCCCTCCCCCCCCATCAATCATCAATCAAGAAAATGCTGCTCCCATTTGCCAACAGGCTTGCCCTCCTGCCAATCTGATTGGGCCATTCTCTCATTAAGGTTCTGTCTTTCCAAATGACTCCGAATGGCTTGGGTCAAGTTGACGCAAAGCTAGCTAGCCCATCTGATGGCTTTGATCCTCTCGTGTTTACTCTCAGGTGCTGCATAGCTGGGTCCATGGCAGTTTCTGTACCAGCAGGAACTGTCATGCCCATGCCCACAGGGGCTGCACTAATTCACGTTCCCATAGCTGAGTTCTTTTCCCACCTTCTCTCCAGAATTTGTTGCTGTTTCTTCCTTTGATGACAGTCACTCTGATTGGAGATTTTGAGGTGGTCAGAAGTTTAAATTTTCAACATTTCAACCCCTGCACCATTCAGATAAAAAGGACCATAGGGAGTTGAGGCATACAAGAGCCCCCCAAAGAACACAGGCAAAATATAGTGTGTTGTACTTTGCCAATTCTTAATGCTCAGAAGCTAGAATAATGTGCATGAGAACATTTATCCCTCATTAAAAGAGGCAATATAAGAATATCTGAGTGCTGGCACTGAATTTGGGGATATTTTCCCTTATTTTCAATAGAAATGCAATTTCCTATCCATTTATTCAGCTCTCTATTGAGACAAACAAGAAATCAAAGAGTCTTTTAATTGCCTCAGAAAATGAGAGCTCTACAAGTCCAAGGGGGAAAATATTCTAAATGAAGTTTTAGAAAAAAAATACTAAAAATGGGCTCAAGTCACAATAAGGAAAAATTATTTTGCATTGCTAGAGTCAATACAAATTAGATAAAAATAAAAACAGTGACTATCCTGGGCAATTTGAAGGAAGAAAATATAATTTGAAAACCAGAAAGTAAGGTAAGAGTCCAATTTTGATTATATTTACCATATAAACCTTCTCCTTTTGTGATATTAGAGATCTATAGCAAAATATCCTTTACAGTGGTGGTGGTAGGGGAGCTTATGATAGACTTCTATGAGCAAATCTGCTCACTGATGGATGCCGGCAAAAGGCATTCTGCCCTTTCCCCATCCCTAGGTCAAAACTGGGGTTTGACTTAAATATTAGTCAGCTTTAATCTTCCCTGCTACCAGGGAGGCTCTTCAGAAAGAAGTTCTCTGACCTACCTTGTCTGCTAGGAGATTATAAAATCATCTCTCCCGGTGGGCCCTGTCTATGGATGCTGTACAGAGGCCAAGAAGAATCTGGACAAGCCCTGATGAATAATTCCAATCTGCCAAGTCTAGCATGGCTATATAAGGGACAGAATGACATGGTTCCTGCCCCTGGAACAGAGCCAGCAGGGTGTGGGGCTCTGTGAGTGTCTATGGTGACTGTGGGCAAAAGGATTGGCTGTATAATAGTATACCTATTTTCACCATCCTCCTTCAAGGAATGTCCCCTCTGCCAAGGAATGTCCCTTCTACCAAGGTTAATGACTCCATGAAAATCAAGAGTCTCAGAGGCCAGGGTGTATCCAGGCAGGTCTCAGCAAAATGGTAGAGTGCTGTGACCTTCAGAACAATGTTTACGGCGATAGAAAAGAACACTGAAACACCAGTTCAAAAATATATAAATTGTCAAGTGCAAAATGTAAGGATGCAATATGAACTGTATAAGGAACCTCACAGATCTGAAGGAACAGAGGCAGCTGCACTATGAGCCAGCTTGTCTGAAAGATACAGACAGGCAGATACAAAGGTAGGCCTGTGTTCAAGGTCAGCTTGGAACGCAGGTAGTTTAGGTCCAGATTCAGGCCCAGGTGTGAAAAGAATGGTCATTTCAGGGCAGGGTCCCCACCTACTTCTTGTCTGTGCTTGCTGTCTCTCTCTAAAGTCATGGGGCTGGGTCATGGGATGCTGATTCATGGGATAATCAAAGGGAACCTGGAGTAAAGATCAAATTGATATGTAATAAGAGACTGGGCCTTCGAGCTGTAAGAGATGAGCTATCCAGAGAGTTTTTGGAATTGACAAAAGGGCTGTCTTGAGTAGAGAGCTGTCTGGAGATCTCCATAGAAGGTAGAGGAGAGAGAGAGAGAGAGAGAGAGAGAGAGAGAGAGAGAGAGAGAGAGAGAGAGATATGAAAAGTTGTCTCAAGCAGAACAGATGCTATCAGCTTGGACCCACAATTTGCATTTAGCCTCTCTTCAGGAACCCCTTTCCGAGCTGAGGCTGTTCCTTGGCACCAATCCACACACTTCAGCTTATGCCATATTGTCAAATCATATAGGGGACAGTTTTTGTACAATGTTTAGATCTCTGATTCTGAAACCCACAGGGTCACTAAACCTTAAATAAATCTGCCATGCACTTTGGGTTATCTCTGCTCTTCTGGCAAAGTGTTGGTCACGACCCACATGATTTCAGAGAAAAGATCCATCTCTTTCTGCTTCCACGACCACACGGATGCCCTGTGCTCTTGCTGAGTGAGGGAAATCAGGAAGACTCTCACAATCACATTGGCATGAACATGGGTGGAAGCAAGATAAGGACTATTAACCTTACCTTCTAGCATCCCGCAAAACTCACAGTGTTGAAAAGCATCTCACAATCTCCAAAGAAAGATTGCCTCATGCTGCCCTAAGAAGGAGAATAGTGCTATAGGTTCTATATTCTATGTATTGTGGATTTTAAAGAATCTTATACGGGGCATGGATAGGCAGCTCAATGGTCAAGAACACTTCTTTTCTCTTGCACAAAACAAAGGTTCTGTTTTCAGTGCCCACAGGATGACTAATAACTATCTCTAACCCCAGTTCCAGAGAATCTGGTGCCCTTTTCTGGACTTTGAAGCATCGCACACATGTAGTGCACAGACATACCTGCAGATAAAACATTCATACACATAAAAATAACTAAATCTTTAAAATATATTTCTTAATGCGTGCATGTATGTTTTCTACAAGTTGGAAATTAAATATCTAGTTCCTTAGGTCCTAAGTAAAGAACTCTATAGAGTAGCCTAGGCCTTTGCTATTGAAGAGAATGTCCCTGTGATTGCCAGCAGAATCAGGAGGAGAAAAGGATTAGGTTTAACCTCCTCCTGTCTGTGACACAGATATCCTGAATTATAGTTGCCCATTAATTAGTCCTGCTCTCTTATCCAGTGACTATATGACAACATGTATTTTAGGCCATGTATTCAGGTCATATATTAATTTAGAACACCCCTCCCCCCCCATTTTTGAGACCAGGCACTTAATACTTACATTTATTTTCTTTAAAGACTTCTGTCTTAGTTTATTTTCCTGTTTTTGCAAAACGAATACTATGACAGAACACACTTACACAGGAAGGCTTTATGCTGGATCAATGGTTCAAAGGTACACTCCATCCATCATGGTGGGAAATCAAGGAACTTGAAGCTGTTAGTCACAACACTCTACCACTAGTTAGAAGAGAGCAATGGATGCAGGTGCTTAGCTAGCTCTCCCTTTTTTAGACAGTCCAGGAACCAAGCCCAGGAGATAGTGCCTCCCACTGTAGGTAGGTCTTTTCATTTCAATTAACTTAATCAAGATAATATCCCACAGGCAAATCTAGAGGCTAAATAAGCTCTCATAAGTGTGCCTATAGGATTGTCTTCTAGTTGATTGTAGATTCTATCAAAACAGCAATACAAACCACCACAGTGTCTTATAGTTAATTCTGTTATAATTAGACAGCTGTATCCTGAGAGGCTCTGCCAGTGACTGACAAATACAGAGGTGGATGCTCTCAGCCAACCATTGGACTGGGTCCCCAATGGGGAATCTAATGAAAGGACCTAAAGAGCTGAAGGGGTTTGCAGCCCCATAGGAGGGAACAACAATATGAACTAACCAGTGCCCTCAGAGCTCCCAGGGATTAAACCACCAATCAAGGAGTATACACAAGGAGGGACCTATGGCTCCAGCCACGTATTTAGCAGAGGATGAAATTGTCAGACATCAATGGGAAGAGAGACCCTTGGTCCTGTGAAGGCTCTATGCCCCAGTTTAGAGGAATGCCAGGACAGGGAAGCAGGAGTGGGTGGGTTGGTGAGCAGGGGGAGAGGGGATGGGATAAGGGGTTTTTGAAGGGGAAACCAGGAAAGCAGATAGCATTTGAAATGTAAATAAAGTAAATATCTAATAAAAAGAAAAAAAGAATGTGTAAAAGATCAGCAGTCCCCCCCCCCCCGTGGGAGCCAGCCAAAGCCTGTCAAGACGGTGTTTTATAATGTGTTTTGTATTTTGTTATTTTGATTTTTAGAGCTCTGCCCTTCCTCTTATCTGGTCACTGGGCCCTCTGATGCTCAACTTCAAGCCTTACTATTTGTTATCTTTCGAGCTTCCAACTCTTTACTTTTAACTCAAAATGAGTTTAGTGTTAAAGCTTGTTTAACACTAGAATTTGTTTTTACCATAATTGTACTAAGTAGACCCTCATGACTGGAAATCTGGGAATGATTTCCTGGTCAATCTGAGTTTGAGTCAGGAAGAACAAATTGCTCCTGGAAACTGGGAAACAGGTAACACATGCTATGAATTAGAATCAAATGGTTACTTTTAGTTGGAATGAAGTATTTTGTCAAAAGTCATCACTACAGACAAAGGGCAAAGGGATTACTGTCAATCAAATCCTCATAAATAGACTAAAATCATATATTAGGCTGGGCAGTGGTGGCACACGCCTTTAATCCCAGCACTTGGGAGGCAGAGGCAAGTGGATTTCTGAGTTCAAGGCCAGCCTGGTCTACAGAGTGAGTTCCAGGACAACCAGGGCTACACAGAAAAACTCAACACAGTCTCAAAACAACAACAACAAAATTATATATTATATTCTTTTTGAAAGTAAGTTTCACTATAAGTGAGTTATGTCTCAATAAATGTATTAAGGGAAAGATATTTAAAATAGATAAAGTGATTTTTGTATTACTAACAAAATCCATGAAATATATGTCAAAATGAATCTTAGTGGGAGTGACTGCACAGTTTAAGATGTAATATATTAAAAGGTAAAAATTAAAGAATCTTAAATGACTTTATCATGAATTTTGTGAATTATTTACTCATGATCCCATGAGCTGTTTCATTAGAAAATTATTTATAAAATACACAGTCACTTTGCCTGAACGGCTTTGACTAACTCTGTTAGCACTCATCCTTTGGACTGGGTGTGGTGGGTGTGGTGGTGACCTCCTTCAGGCTCAGCACGTAGGAGGCTAAGGTGCGTGAGATCTCTGTGGTTTAGGGCTAGTCTGGTCTATGTAGAGAGTACCGGGATAGCCAGATCTACATATTGAAACCTTGACTTAAAACAAAGAGAAAGGAGAACGGGTGGGGGAGGGTAAGGGAAAGGAAAGGAAAAGACTGCGGTCTTAAATTCTCAGAATCTATCAAAACCAAACCAACACACCCCCAGCTGTGAAGACTCTACAAGGCTAATGAATGAGAAGGACTTGATGGCTCCAAGGTATGGGAGAGAAGAAGGGCTTTATTGTAGATATGAGGAAAAGCACAGCCACCTGGGAGTGCCTGGACTGAACATGGCCCACAGACTAGGCAGAGCTGTGTGAAGAGAGAAAAAGGGAGACAGAGAGGGAAGAGAGGGAGAGGGAAAAGAAGGAGGAGGAGGAAGAGGAGGAGGAGGAGGAGAAAGAGGAGGAGGAGGAGGAAAAAAAAAGGAGGAGGGGGAGGAGGAGAAAGAGGAGAAGAAGGAGCAGCTGCCATTAGCAGCTGTGAGCTCTTGGCAAACAATTTAGCTAAGAGGTGGAGAAGATAACAGGATCCACCTGATAGATAGGATCATGGAGCTGCTGTAAGTGCTGATAAATTATGAGCTTGCTGCTGCATTTCTTACCTGCTCCCAGAGTCTGCGCTAACTTGCCCTCAACCCCCAAGGGCAGGTATGGTCTGGTGGAGAGCTGTCCAGGGCACAGGCAACAGCAACTGAAATCCATCCCCAGACCATATTCACTCTCACTCAGCTCCAGAAGAAACTATTTTTGTATGCTGTCTGAGTTGAGAGCTGTGGTTTTAATACACGACAATAACCCAAGAACGACAAAGATTTCATTGCTAATGCTATGCACCCAACCTCAAAAGAAGGAGTTCTAAAACCAAGTGAAAGGGAAGAAATGAGCAGTTTTGGGCATTAGGTCATCGGGCATCTGTGAATATTCACAACAGACCTCCTGGGTGAGTAAGATGGAGAGAATGAATTCCCTTTCTCAGAATCTTGTCCTCGGTTCTGTTACCACACCCAGCTCCATCTGTTTGACACTTGAAAGCAATACTTGCAGATGAGGATTAGCAGGAAGGAATGACTATGACTCACGGACAAGCTCTGAGAAGACAAGGAAGGGCATTGCCATTTCCTCAAAGATCCAGCCTGTTGGGGGCTAAAGTACATAAAAGGGATTTCACATGAAAGGAGGAGAGTATCCAGAGTCCACAGGCACAAAGGCTACCTACTTAGCAAAGTCTTCTTCATCAAAAATGTATACTGTCTTTGTCTCTAGCCAGAATATTGCAGTAAAATTTGACCCCCCAGAGACTTTATAAGCATATTACTTTTAAGTTTATAAGCATATTACTTTTAAGTATTACAGCAACTTATATGCATTATAATTTTAGAGAAAGTGATATTATCTGATGGTAGCCAGACAGTCTGGGTTCTGTAATTACAAAGAAAGTTTATAGAGAAACTTACATAAGCATTTGAATATGTCAAAGATAAGGCCATATCTCATCATATAAAATGGTGGATAAAGGAGTGTTGAAAGTATACTCCGCCGAGGAAAATGCCCAAAGGAGGGGTCGCTATATTTCTTGTCACTAGAAAACCCATTTAATAGGCAGCAAGACTCCTCCTCTTCTCCTTGGTTCCTCTAACGGTGAAAGGAAAATGGTTGATGTATCTTAATAAGGTTTTACCTTTATTCTTTGAGAATTTTTGTTATTATTTTTTTTTTTTTCAGAGCTGAGGACTGAACCCAGGGCCTTGTGCTTGCTAGGCAAGCGCTTTGCCACTGAGCTATGTCCTAAGCTTGTTCTTTGAGAATTCTTATGATGCGTTTTGATCAAATTCTTTCTCCTCCTCCAACTCTTCTCATACCTTCCCAGAACCCAACTTTATGCTCTCTCCTTCTCTCTTCTTCTTCTTCTTCTTCTTCTCTCTTCTTCTTCTTCTTCTTCTTCTTCTTCTTCTTCTTCTTCTTCTTCTTCTTCTTCTTCTTCTTCTTCTTCTTCTTCTTCTTCTTCTCCTCCTCCTCCTCCTCCTCCTCCTTCTTCCCTCCCTCTCTCTCATCTTTCTCCTGCCCCTCTTTTCTCTCTTAAAACAAACAAACAAACAAACAAACAAACCAGAAGCAGGAGACTGAAGTAAATCAAGAGAAGGTGGTGGGTGGGAGGGCGGGGCAGAGGAATGGCTCTGGGAGGGAATAGCTTACACAAAGGTCTTAGTGAAGACATATGAAAACTTACTTCTGTAATAGTTTCCCAAGAGGACTGGATTTTGACAATCAACAATTAACAACATATATATAATATGTATTGTATAATACATAATACAAATATATATATATATATATATATATATATATATAGTATAATAAGGCTTATTGTCATGGGATTAAAATCTGTAAAAAGTTTTAGTAACTCAAACCTAATGTTGTCTAATTGCACTGACCTAACTGCTGTTACAAAGGGTTGCTAAAATAAAAATGAGCTTTAGATGGCCTGTGTGTATTGTTTGTCAATACCTGTTAGAAACAAAGTTTTCCCCAGTTCCCTAGGTGACCTTATAACTCACTGATTAAAAGAGAACATTTGAAATAAGGCATAAGGTGTATGCTCAGTATAAATGGCATTTGCTGAAGCACTGTGTCAGAATTTTATAGGAAATCATGATTGTGAGATGAATATCGTGTGGAGGTACTGAGGCATAACAGTCTGCAAATTTGATAGTTATAAACAGAGGGACCAAAGCTCTGAGTTAGAAGCCAACTTGAAAACTCCCTTAGTAGCATAAACTCTGGGATTCATGTTTATTGTATGAACCATCTAAACTAGCTTTACAGAGAAATTCTTTTCAGCATTCGGTACACAATTTAAATGCCTGAGAAGTAACATTTCCTTTGTCCCCAAAGATGAAATGGAACCATCTTAGATGTCACTGGAGAGCTGACTCAACAGTTGAAAACATTTGTTGCTCTTGCAGAATCCCGGGGTATTCAGCAACCACATGGAGGACTCACAATGTCTATAACTCCAGTTCCAGGGGACCTAGCATTCTCTTCTGGCTAATGTGGACACTAGACATACATGTGATGCACAAACATACATAAAAGCAAGACATACATATAAAATAAAAAGTAATCAATTTTTTTAAAAAAAGGAAAAAAATGAGCAATCTGCAAGTAACTTCCTGTTGGTAAACTATTGTAAATATGACACCTTTACAGTTTTATGAGGCCACATAATTAATGAAATCAAGTGGATAAGAATCATGCATGACCATCAGGCTATTTCTCTACCCAACCTAGTGCTTTCTCCAGTGGAAAAATTTCAGGAACAAAATGGCCCCAGGGCCAGGGTACCATCATAAGGGTAACTTCAATAACATGGGAGGTAGCTAGGCAACCATGAGCTAGCTTGGAGGTCATTGAGGATGACCCACTTTCTCATCAACAGCTTCAGACCCCACCTCTTGTTTCTCTGATGATATACAAGGAAAGACAGTATCAGCATTGCCCCTCTTCAGGATTGAAAATATCATATGAAAGGATGAAGGGTGGAAGTAGGTACCAGGACTTTTTGAGTCACATTACAGGGAAGCTACTTTCTGCTGGTCAAAAGAATAAAATCTGAGCTATACTTCTGCCATGTTTCTGTCATGGAGACATTCTAAGTAGCTCTGAAGATTATACTATTACATACTATTGTCCCCTGAGCTCAGTGTTATCAAAATTGAGCTGGACAGGAGACCACCCCTCAGGAAAACTGATACACTAGATTGAACCCATGCTAAAGAAATGGTAAGAGTAGTTGACCCCTAACCAAACAATACACTTATGAACCCCTAGGAGCCTTCCCTTGAATTAGGTGCTTAGATGTTGTTCACTGTTAAATTAGCCCATTTTCTAACTCAAAAACATAACTTCTGACTTTTCTAACTCCTTTTCTGATACCAGCCCAGGCCCTAGGACTGCTTGCATAACATCCTGGACATGAATCTCTCTCTCTCTCTCTCTCTCTCTCTCTCTCTCTCTCTCTCCAGTAATCTCTCCCTCCCCCCTCCTTCCCTCCTCCTTCCTCTCTCTCCTCTTCTCTTCTCCTCTTCTCTCCCCTCCCCTCCCCTCCCCTCTCTTCTCCTTTCTCCTCTCTCCTCCTCTCTCCTCCTCCTTCTCCTCCTCCTCCTCCTCCTTCTTCCTCCTCCTCCTCCTCCTTCTTCTTCTCTCTCTCTCCCTCTCCTTGCCCTCCCCTTTCTCCCTCCCCCTCCCCCTCTCTCTCTCTTTCTCTCTCTGAAGATCCCTGCATTCAACTGCATACAGATTATCACTGAGCCTGTCTGTTTTCTTGGAACTTAAATGTCCCAGCTTTCTGCTTTCCTCTCATATGCCTCCTTCGTCTCCACAGCCTGCTCTGCCTTCATTCATATATTTATTTTTTCAAACGCCAATAACATGGCCCTTGAGCTCCTTCTGATCCTGGTATTAGATTATGTTCTCAGTGAGACTAAGGACCCATGAAAAGGGAATGTGTTTTCCAGAACAGCAGTACTGCAAAATATGCAGGTTCTGAAGCAGAGAACACTGTTGCCCACCATGAGCCAGGATGAAGGGGACACGTGGGAGCAATTGTTATTTCTTTGCGCCACATCACCATATTGATTTGTTTCTCCCTAGAACAGACACCTATTCTGGATTTGGTTTAGCCTGCTCTCTCTGTACACTGTGGAAACAATGGCTACAATTTCCACACAAGATTGTTCCTGACCAAGGGTCTGCTGGCCCTTCAGGAATTCCCTGGTTGTTCTTTGACTCTTCTAACCCCATAAAGTTATTCATAGTGAATGAGATCACATACCGAAGACTTAGTAGCAGTACTTTCTCAAGATAGTGACTTTTGAGGCACACTGCTTAGAAAATTCAAAATACAACAATAATTCATCTACTCAAGTCTGTCCTGGCTATAAGGGACACCCTCTGTACAGATGACAAAGTGGCACGGTAACCTATAGTCTAAAGACACCTTCACAAAATCTCTACTGGGGACTTTATAGTTAACAGTCTTAAGACATGTTTAAACTTGGCAATTTAAATATATGGTCTTGGGAAATAGTATTTTAAGGTTTTCTGAGGAAAGGAACCTCAGAATGACCCTTTGAATGTCTCCTAAAACTGAAGTGTGCAGGTAGAAAAGAACAGAATGGTAGCTTTCTCTTAATAGTATCTTTGTGCCTGGCAAGATGGCTTGGTAGTTAATAGTCCTTACTGCTCTTTAAGTGGACCTGATTTTGGTGACCAGGACTCAAATATTCAGCTCACATCTGACTGTAACTCCAGTTCCAAGGCATTTTGATGCCCTTGTCTGGCTTCTAGAGGCACCCTGTACAAGGGATGTTCATTTACATAGACACAAACAGTCATAGAGACACACAGACATACACACACAAATAAATCAAAGTAATGAAAATAAATATGGAAAAGATATCTTTTAAGGACATGCTTCGATTTTCTAATTAAATTGAACTCCATCGATCATCTTTTTCTTTAGCACCTTTTCTTCTGATTAGGCATCTTTGTAAACAATAGGTCATGAAAATATTTACCTAGGGTGCCTTCTGTGACTTTATAGTTCCAAAATGTGGAGATGTAGAAGAAAATAAATAGAAGACAATCTTGAAAAGCAGAGGCAAATATTTTACAGTCCCAGACATCTGGCTTCCTATATGGATTCTTTTGAGTTCTTCATATTCATTCTCTGTCAAGTGAAGGGCTGGTGAAGTTATTCCCTCAGTCTGGAGGTTGGTTCTTCACTCAGCACTTTCCTTAGCTGTGCAGAAGCTTAAGGTCCCACTTGTCAGTTGTTGAACTTATTATTTTAGTGATTGGATTTCTATTCAAGAAGTCCTTTTTTATGCAACAAATTGATTTTTTCCCATTACTTATTCTCTAGCACTTTTAGAATTTGGAGTCTTAAGTTAATGTTTGTGACCCACTTAGAGGTTTGGTTTTTTTGTTTTTGTTTTTGTTTTTGTTTATTTGTACAAGATGACAAGATGAGAGAAAACAAGGATTTATTCATCTACATTAAGACGTCCAGTTTTCCCAACACCCTGTTTGAAGGGATCGTTTTTCTCCAATGGGTGTTTTTGGAAACTTTAGTGAAAATAATGAGAATTTTATGGTGTGAACTTTTATCTGGGCTCTACTTTATTCTGTCGATCTACATGTCTGCTTCTGTGGCTAAACCAGTGGCTTTGTCATGTCGACACTGGGATGAATTGGTAAATAAGCTATGTTGATACTGCCAGCATTATAATTTTGGCTGACGATTCTATGGCTGAGATATTTATGTTTCCATATGAATTCTAAGATTTTTCTATTCCTCTGATGAATGATGCTATGGTATTCATGAGGATTACATGCCAACTGCAGATTTCTTTTCATAGGGCAGTCATTTCCACAGTATTTATTCTTCTAATCCAGGATTATGATTATTGGAGGTCTTCCCCTCTCTGAGGATCTTCCCCAGTTCCTATTTTAATTTATTTTGGGGGGGATGGTTTTATTAATTCTTTGAAGTTTTCATACATTTTATTTTGATTGTCTTCACACCCCCTCTTCCAACTCCTCTAGGATTCGCCTCCACGTTTTGAACGCCTCCAAGTTTGTGTTCTCATTTAAAAATATTTTTTATTATTTATAATTGTGTATATGTGCATGTTTATGGGGTGGTTATGTATTCATGCGTGAAAGTACCTGAGTAGACAGAAATGTCAGATCAACCCGGGTGCTGTAGTTACAGTATGCCACCCTTAGTGGATGTTCTGTATTAAACTCCAGGCCTCTGGATGAACAGTCTGAGAGCTTAACCACTCAGATATACTTTTAGCCCCATCAGTTCTTAAAAAAAAAAAACAAAAACGTATTGCATCCAAGTAGCACCATCTTTCTATTCTTGGGTGTGTAGTCATCTACCAGAGCATAGCTGACTTAGCAGGGGCCACACAATTCTCCATTTCCCAGCAGCTATCAAATACCAAAAGCCCCTCAGTTGAGCATAGCATCTTGTGACCACTTCCTCAATCCCTGCTAGAATGGTGTCTGAGCATGTTCCAGGCTTAGGCATGCTGTCACAACACTGTGAATTCATATGTGCGGCTTTCCTGCTGTGTCCAGAAGAAGAAAACTTCCACTGTAGTCATTTACTGTCCCCTCCGTCTCTGTCTCTGTCTCTGTCTCTGTCTCTGTCTCTGTCTCTGTCTCTCTCTCTCTCTGTATGTATTATAGATGTGCCATTTATGGCTAGACATTCTGCCATATATTATTCTCATTTAGTAAGCCATATGAAATCCTCATATGTTATTCTCTGTCTGTTCACCAATTGTGAGCTTCTATGCCAATGTTAATTCACTGTCTCCCGCAAAAAGAAGTCAGTCAGCCAATAGGGATGAAGCTTTGAGGTCAATAGTTTGATGTCTCCATGTTCTCTGATTCAAATACATGTTGTCTTTAGAAACATGATGGTACCGTGTAGTTCTGGAGGGTAACAAAGAAAAGTTGCAGCGGTGTGTAGTATATGTAGAAGCTCAGTGGCCACTAACTCCAATATATGGAACCTGATCTTTTGCTTTTTATTTGTCATTCTATGGTACATAGCAAAACCTCTGCCCCATTGTAGTATAGCTACATTGAATATAGATAAATGGAGATCTATTTTACAAAACCTTTGTGTTTGCTTTCATACGGTCCTTCCATAGGGTTTTGTGTTATTTATTCCTCTCCATGATCCCTATTCTACCCTTCTCTCTTCCACCCCTCACTTCGCTGAAACCTTCCTATCCTGTCATTCCCCTTTAACTTTTAGATCACTGTATTCTATTTCCACTCCCTAAGAACTTCCCCTATACAACCCCTTACTAGTTTCATGACTTCTGTGGATATTCCAAATAAAAGACGCATCTAAAGGTTCAAAGCTAACATCCACAGTTGATAGAAAATATGTTTCTCTCTCTGGGTCTCAGTTACCTGGTACAGAATGACTGTTTCTAGCTCCATCCATTTAGCTGTAAATTTACACTTTTATTTTTTTTTTTTATTTTTTTTTTTTAACAGCTGAATAATACCCTATTGTATAAATTTGTCCATTTCTTTACCCAATCATTCATTGAGTATTTCATTATGTGGCCAATTATAAGTAGAGCATCAATGAGCATGGATGAGTTGGTGTCCCTATAGTAGGATAGAGTTCTTTGGGTATACACACAAGACTGGAAAAGCTGAATTACATGGTCAATCTGTTTCAAGTTTTTAAAGAATCTCTTGGCTGATTTATATAGTGGTTACATTAGTTTGTACTTCCACCAGCAGTGAATAAATCTTTCCCTGTCCTCACATTTTTGCCTGCATCTGAGTGTCATTCATTCCTCTGTCTGTCTGTCTGTCTGTCTCTTCTTTTCTCTCTCTAATATTGACCACTCTGACATGGAAAAGATGAAATACCAAAGCATTTTCCTGATGGCTAAGGGTGTTGAACATTTAAAAAGGAATTTCTCAAGCCATTGGCAGTTCATCGTTTGATATCTTTCTGTTTAATTTTTAATTGAATTGTTTCCTTTAAAATTTTTTTTTCACATATTCTAGATACTCACCATCTGTCAGAATCATAGGTGAGTAAATATTTTTTCCCATGGGATGTGCTGCATCTTTACAGGAACGATTGTATCCTTTGGTGTAGAGAAGCATTTTATTTTCATTTGGTCTCATTTGTCAGTTCCTAGTTTTAGTGAGTCCTATTCAGAAGGCCATGTCCTGTGCCTATAAGTTCAGTGCATTCCTTACTTTCTCTTCTATGGTGTTCAGGGTGTCAGGTTACGTGCTGATGCCCTTGATCTCTATTTGAGTTGAGTTTTGTATACGGTGAGGGATACGGATCTGGTTCCATCCTTCCATGCTTCACGCGCACCATTTGGTGAAGGTGATAGGATTTTTTCTCTGATGTGGATTGTTGGTCTTTTTGTAAAATCCCATGTGGTCATGGGACTGTTGACTTATACGATTCTTCTTCATTACTCAGTGTGTCTGTTTTCATTCTGGTGCCGTGCTTGCTTTACTGCTCTGACTCAGTAATGTCGCTCGAAATCTTAGATGGTGACACCTCCAGCAGGTTTTGTTATTATTTAGAGTTGTTTTGAACTACCTTGTCTCTTTTATGTGGATTTTAAGTGGGTTTGTTTTTTTTAAGTTCTGTGTTGGAATTCTGAGAGAGATCGTATTGAATTTGTAGACCGCTCTTGGTACAATGGACATTTGCACAATATTGGCACTACTAATCCAGCCGCATGAAAGGCTGTTCTGTCGTCTGGCATCTTCCTTAGCATTTTATCGTTTTCATTGTATAATTCTCACTTCTTAGCGTTTGCTTCCGAGATACTTTGTGCTTTGAGGCTGTTGAGAGTGGCACTGCTTCCTGATGTCGCTTTCGCTATCTTTGTCACGTGCATAGGAAGGCTACTGATTTTATTCCATATTAATTTTGTAGCCTGCTATTTTGCTGAATATGTTTATCCTCTTTGAAAGGTTTCTGGTGGAGTCTTTAGGATCTTTGATATATACAATCATAACATCTACAAATAAAGATATGTTGATCTTTTTCCTCTCCCCTTCATATCTCCTTTATCTTTTTCTCTTGTCTAATTGCTGTAATTAGGACTTCAAGACCTTCCCTGAATTCCTGAGCTTAGTAAAATGCTAGAAGTTTTTCTCCATTCAGCATGATGTTGTCTGTGAGTTTGCCTTTATTACATTGATTTACGTTTCCTGTATCCCTTGTATCCCTTGGTCATGGAATAGTGTTGGACTTTGCCAAGGGCTTTTCTGTATGATGGAAAGAACTATATATAGTTTAGGCCCATAAGTCTAGTTATGTGGTAGATCACAGTTATTAGTTTGTGTTTGTTTACTATCCCTGCAACGTTAGAATGAAGCCAGCTAGAACATGTTTGAATATTATTTTGTTTTCTTTTATTAACTTTCTGAGAATTAATGCATTTGGATCATATTGATGGCCCTTCCCCAACGTTTCCTGGATATATTCCTACCTACCCAATCGAAATATTCTTCTATATTTCATTTTTAAAAACATGTTGAGTCTAATATGTTCTGCCAAGTACTGTGAGATATAAGGACTGCACCGAAATGTCATCTACCTACCATGGATTTGCTTATTCTTGTAAACATTTTGTTGGAAAATGAAGCACACCCCAGATGTGCAATCACTAACATATAGTGACAGAATTTTTAATGAGATTATATTAGGAAAGTTCCCAACTTTAAATCTCGAAACCTAGGCTTTGGAGAACTTGTAAATAAGCCAGTTATTATTATTCTCTAAAAATATTTCAGTGCTCTATGCTTACAGCAGAGTAAATCACCTATTTCTCCAAAATAAAAGGTCCAGTGATTATGATGGTTATGACACCAGATCAGGGAAGAGCTCGCTACAGATCTGAGGAGACCAGGCATGAAGAGCTCCTGGCATGCATGTGCTTGCCATGTTCCCTCCACTGGCTCCAGAGATCCACACTGACAAGCTTCCTGAGAGCAGTTGCTGTCTCGCCACAGGCTTCTCACACATTTCTCTTCCCTGATGGGTTGACTGGGTAAACAAATCCATGCTAATATTTTTATATCTCTTTAAGGAATTTAATACCTTTAGCTTTGGGGCAAGATTTGCTCTCTCTGAGAAGAGAGTCTCATAATCTTTTGAAAAACCCCACAGCCATTCTTAATGCAAAGTAATTTTAAACAAAACACTTTAAGGCAGAAGACTTGGCAAGCACTTGACCATCTAAGCCATTAATTTAACCTGGAAGCCACATCATGTGGCTTTATGCTTCCAGAGCAGGGTTTATGTTTGACCTGGTATCATCGTATTGTATTTATCTATTGAAATACTACAGCATGCTCCATAAATATGTATAATTGTGTTAGTATATATAAATGAAATTCTATAAAAGGCTAGCATCCAAACTTCACAATAGAGAGGGAACTTTCTTCTGCATGATCAAAACCCAAAGCTAGTCATACATGTTTTTCTACAGAACAGCTGTGTAGTCTTAGAATGGGTTATTATTCATTTACAGAAGTGTCTGTCTTTGTCTGTGTGTCACAAAAGAAGCAAGAGAGAAGTCTTTTGGCATTTTCTTTCCCTTGTTATGAGAAACCCCTTTTTCTTCTCTTCAGCAGCAGAGCTCTCAGATAGAACCATGCAGAGAGATTGTCATCCTGCCCCTTTGAGACCCTCATTCTAAAGTCCATTTTGAAGTTTTTTTTTTACTTTCTTTTAATTAGATATTTTCTTTATTTACATTTCAAATGCTATCCTGAAAGTTCCCTATACCTTCCCCCCGCCCCTGCTCCCCTACCCACCCACTCCCACTTCTTGGTTTAATCTCATTTGCTATTGATCTTGAAACAAAATTTCCTAAAGAAAGATGAATTTCTTTTCCTCCATAATATGCATTTTAAGAGTTATAGTATTAAAAAAAACTTTACCACTATTGTGTATTATATTCTATTTTCTCTTATTACTTCAGAAATTACCTGAGTGGTTTACTATAACAATGAGTACAGATTATTTGTTTCAACTTCTAGTTTCTTACATTATCTGCATTACTATTCTTGCATGAATAGTAATTCATGGCTATGAAATTAACTCATCATATTATAATCACTTAAAAATAATAGCCCTGATAAAGTATTTTAATATAATTGTATACTTTTATATTTTTTATAAAATACCTTTTTATATTATGATATTATGATAAAATACATCTCATTTTAGGCAGAGTACCTGAGAAAATGGAAAACTATACTTTGGGCATGCCCTGAAGAAGGCAATCTTAACTTAGAATATTTTTTTTATTTTAAATAATTAAGTCACATATGTGCTAGAAACAATGTTAGAAAACATTTCATTAAGCCCGAGGTGGCTTAGAATCTTGAGTAAAATTGTTTGAATCCAGCTCAGCATAGGCTGTTCAGTGACTTCAGCAGAGGCAGTGTGACAACATCAGCAGCCAAAGTCACTCGTGTGCATGGTGTGAAGGGTTATGATACAGCCCTGGGATGCTCCCAGGAGGATGCTGGGCAACTGGCACCACACAGATGATCACGTAGGTCAGCCAGCCTGTCATCTGATCACCCAAGGTATGTGTCAAGGCCAGAAAAGCTAGGGGAATATCAATTGTCCCAGGAGCTTCAGCTCAGCTCAATCCCTGCTGTTGATGTCGCTTATTTCAATTGCTGTCTGCCCATCTGGAACAGCTGTCCATCTGTCTGCTTACATGGTCCTGCCCTTCTGGCTCTGCTGCTGGACTCAACGTTGGAGCCTCCCTCCACTCTGTGGCTCAGCAGCAGACACCGTGAAACAGCTGGTTTGTCAGCTCCGCCTACAGTTTCTTCTGGCTTTCCTCTCTTGAGCCACATTACCTATTTCTCAAATCTTTGCTTTGCTTGTGATCCTCTTGTTTCTCAAAACTTGGGAAGTTTTCATTTCAAAGTTGCTGATCTTCATCTAAAAGGTAAGCTTCTAATCAAAGATCTAGATTAGGACGATTACTGGCTAGGCCTGTCACTTGATTAGATTGACTGAGGTGTGAAGAGTGACTGAGTGTAAATGGCACTATTCCACTGGCTGAGGCCCCAGATTAAATACGAAGGACAAAGTCAGATGACCACCAGTGCTTTTTACTCTGCCTAACTGAATGCACTGTGGCCAGTTGTCCTCCCATGCTCCTACAGGTCTACGTCCCAGGATGAACTATAACTTCAAGCTATAAATTGACATAAATTCCTCCTTATCTGTTACATCTCTTTTAAAGTTATTTTTTATGTATATGATACTTCGGCCTACGTGTATATTTGTTCGCCATTGTAAGTCTGACGCCTGCAAAGGGCCACAGAAGGCATGCACCACTTCCCCAGGTCTGAAGTTAAGAGTTGTGAGCTGCCACGTGGCTCCTGAAAACTAGACCAGAGTCCACCGGAAGAAGAGCCAGTGCTCTTAACCTCTAAGGCATCTCTTCAGATGTCTTCTATTCTTTTTTGTTTCTTTTTCTCTTAACAGGTGTTTTAGTACAACGACAGGAAAAATAACTATGATAACATCTTAAAGGTCTTGCGCAAAAGAAAACGAAAGTGGCACCTAAGGATTCCTGGTGATGTTTAGTGATGTCATAAATAATTAAAAGTGAGTGTATTTATAGCTACTTATGGTAGCATGGAACATAGTTTCTAATCCCATAGGACTGATACTGCAGTCAGGCCTATGATCACATACAGGAGTAAGGAGTTCCACAAAGAGCTTGCATTGATAGTGTCCTTACAGACATTCCAGCCCAATGTTCTGTTGTGGATTGGCCAACACAAGGACACACAACTCAGAAAAAAACAAAAAGAAATCTTAATTTTCTATTCTATTTTAATACATGTTTATAATAGGAGCTATCCTTTTTTTTTTTTTTAATTTTACAATAAAACTGCCGAAAGTTTGTAAGAGATTGTTCAGCTGTTATTTAAAGTTTCTTGAGAGGACTAGCTTGCCAGCTCATCAGCTTTAGGCAGCAGGAATGCACCGCAATTGAACTTATGGCATGATGTAATTTCAACTTTCTAGTAGCCAAATTAATTTTAAGCAGCATTTAAACTCATCCCTTGAGAATTTAATACACTGCGTTTTGAAGAGATTCCTTCTCCTTCACCAGACCACACTGCGGCCACACTGCCCCCCACCCCTCCATTTCCCCTTTTCTATGTTGGGATTCTGTCTGGTTGGAGTTTGTGCAGGAGATCATGTCTCTGTGAGTTCACCTATTCATCTGCCATAATGCTTGGAAAACGCCGTTTCCTAATGTTTCGACCGCCTCGGACTTCAAAACTCTTTCTGGGTTTTTGAAGAGTGCTTCTGTGTCTCAAAGATCATTGAACCTTGGGAAGAGGGATGTAGTGTGTAGGCCCTATTTAGAATTGAGCACTCGGCGGTTTGATTCTCAGCTTTTTGACTAGTTAGTTCTCTTTGTTAGTTACCATGTACTGCAAGAAGCAGTTTCTCTGCTGTGGGTTGAGAACAAACAATAATTTTTTTTTAAATAAACAGGCAGAAAATGTGTTTGATATGGGTAGCAGCATATAAATTGACCAATATGGCTTGAGGAAGATGGAACTGATGTTTGGATTAACATTTATTTCAGGAAGTTCACATAGTTTGAGCATATTCATCATTAAGAAAGGGGCAATATCATACACATGTCCCATAGTGAAACAAATTTTACTCAATAGAAAATGCATGTCAACAATTATGAGTGCATCGTCCTGCAAAGTTCCATCAGGTTTTGTATCGTAGTTTGCCATGTGTTCCCCTTTTCTCATTTCTTTCCCCACTGACTCCTGATTCGTACATTTCCCTAACCAGACTCCCTTCTTCCCTTCTCTCTCCTTGAATCCATTTTGAACTTGGTTACTTTCTTCAGGAACGTGTTAAATGCAGGGGCAGGCAATGTCCATATCCCTGTGATCTCTAAGTCTTGCTATCTCCACTTGAGATCTTCTCGGGATGTCAGGAGGCCCCTCTATCTTTCCTCATCTTTTTCTGCCCAAGCCTATCACAGCATCATCTTTCCTTCTCTGAGTAGATTTGTGTCCACTGTCACTCTTCCTGTCTTCCTTACTATTTCATATGAATGCATTATTATTCTTATTACTATTATCCATACAACTTAATCACAGTGTCTATAACCCTTTTTGGTATTATTTAGAGTAAACAATCGAATGCAGTGAGAAAGGTTGAATAATAAGTAATTATTCAATTCAGAGCTATCTGAAGCTTGAAGGAAGGAAATGAATTGTTGAATGACAACTATCTCAAATACTTAACTTCCTATTTTATTTTATTTATATATTTATTTCTTATTATATTTAATGCATCAACATCTACAGATAAGTACTCTCACTACTTTAGAAAATTTGGAATCAGACGAGTGGTGGGATCTTATTGTTGGCTCTAAGATAATTGATTGACTACATGTTGGGCTTTTGGGGTGGCTGGTGGCTGGGTCTTAGTTTGGACAAAAAGCAGAATAGGCAAGACAAGAGAACTCCATGAACATCTCTCTGTATTTTCTAGTATTATAGACAGGAGCATTATTTCTTCCTTAGACTCCATTTTCTGTTCTTCCTGATCATGTAGTTTCTAGTCCGCCCAGCTCTAGGCTCTAGCAGATGTCATCCCCTTTGCTGCTTAGGCAAAAGATGCCTGTATTTTTCTGCTACTGCTGATCTTGTTGGAGTTAGCATACACAGTCTGTTCAGCTTTTCACCCTCTTTCTCATTGTGTGACAACTCCCTGTATTACATTTTCTTTTTTTTACATCTTCACAATAGTTTGTGTTTTCCAATTTGTCCTAAACATGTACAGATTCAGAATTTGCACATGCAAACTCCAGCAGCCCACACCTACTTCTATTAAAACAAGTGCACACGGTTCAAGTGCAGTTATTGGGTTGTCTTTGGGAATCCAAACCAGGAGCAGATGCTATCCCACGTCTCCTCCAAGTCTAAGAAGGAAGAGTGATGAATTACAATAGTAACTCATGTTTTTAAAATTCCTCACACAGTGTTCAAATGATTTTACATTGTATATATCATTTTCACTGAATTTTGTTAGCAGACTTTCACAGTAGTGCTAAAACAGATTTTTTAATTGCCTGGTTCCCCCCCTTCTCTTTCTCCTTTCCTTCCTCTCTTCCTTCCTTCCTCCCTTCTTTTTTTCTTTCTTGTCCCTTGTCCCTTTGTACTCCAAAACCTTCCCCATGATATTGTTAAAAGTCAGCTTTTACAAACTCTGTTAGACCCATTTAAGAGATAATTCACAGAAAGAGGAGAGAAATAGAGAGATAAATGACATTCTACTCTTGGTGGCTGTCGTTTACCCTTGAGGTCATCACATGTGCTTGCTGCAATTACAGAGATGATTGGAGTTCAAGAACAATAGATAAAATTTCCTGCAAAATATAACAAAAAATGCTAAAGTTTACAAACAGTATTTTTTTTTTGGGGGGGGGGTATATATAGTAAACCCCAAAGTAATTTGTTAGGGTTTTACTGCTGTGAACAGACACCATGACCAATGGCAAGTCTTATAAAGGACATTTAATTGGGGCTGGCTTACAGGTTCAGAGGATCAGTCCATTATCATCAAGGCTGGATTGTGGCAGCATCCAGGCAGGAATGGTACAGGAGGAGCTGAGAGTTCTACATCTTCATCTGAAAGCAGACAGGAGAAGACAGGCTTCCAGGCAGCTGGGACGAGGGTTTTAAAGCCCATGCCCACAGTGACACATCTACTCCAACAAGGCCACATCTCCTAATAGAACCACTCCCTGGGACAAGTATATACAAACCATCACAGAATTCCTTAAAGAAAGAAGCAACGGTACTTATAAATCAGTATCTTGCTCAGCCATCTTCACAGAAGTTCTTCTTGACTAGACAGGAAGGAAGACAGAGACCCACAACTAGACAGCGTACAGAGAGTCGGAGACCTTGGAACACTTAGTCCTAAATGAGAGGTCTCCAACAATTCTCTTCCCTCAGGGCCCAGGGAACCCTGTGAAAGAAGAGGCGGAAAGATTCTGAGAGCCAGTGGGCATGAAGGACACTAAGGAAACAAGGCCTTGCAGACACAACAGGACTGGCATACATATGAACTCACAGAGACTGTGAGCAGCATTCATGGGTACTATCTAGGTCTACACCTAGTGGAGTCCCAGTGCTCTGAAGGGTCATAGACTAAAGCCACCATCCCTAACTTAGAATCTGTTCTTTGAAAATGGCACGTTCCTGGACAGATCACGCCAAGCCAGCACAGTTCACACTTTGGGAGATCTTTATTGAAAGAGGGGAAGAAGTGAGGAAGAGAAAAGAGGGCTGTGGGTTGGGGTCAGTGTCTTTTATTTGGGCTGTGACATAGGTAATGCAGGTGGTGGCACGTGCAAATGATGCAGGTGATGCAGGTAAGGCATGTGCGGCAGTTGCCATGGCAACAGACTCACAAGGGTCCTGTGGCCTAGGGATGAGGTTAGTGCTGGATTCAGAGGCTGGCTGTAAACAGCTTCTGATGTTAACAGAATCTATCTCTAGCTGACAACAACTCACAAAAGAGAAAAAATAGTCGTCTCTAGTGGAATCTCACTGAGTATAAAAACCCCCATGGCTAGCAGTAAGTAGGTGGCCAACACAAAATGAACTCAATGTTACTTTTGGAAGATGTTTGCTTCATAACGCTTTCTCTGGGTCTGTTATTCTATTTTAACCCCACAGCTCTTTTGCTCACAATACTATGCTTTCCAATTTGGTTTTTATGGGATTTCTGTGTGTGAGAGTGTGTATGTGTTTCTTGTGCTTTTTCTTTGGCTTTTTTATTTGTTTGTTTTATTGTCGTGCCGTATGCTGGATTGTTTTTATTTTATCTTTTTTTTTTTTTTTTATCATTTTACATGCTTGTTTGTTTCCTAATGAGGAAAAGGAAGGAAGAGGAGTGGGAAGGGCAAGGAAATAAAGAGGATCTGGGGGAGGGGAAACTATAATCAGAATATATTACATAGAAAGTTGATTTTTTAAAAAATGTTTTACTCATTTTTATTTGCGTTGGCGTTTTCCCTGCACATATGCCTACACGTGAGGGTGTCAGATCCCATGGAATTAGAGTTACAGGAGGTTATGAGGTGTCATGTAGGTGCTTGGAATTGAACCCAGCTCCTCTACAACAGTCAGTGCTCTCAACTTCTGGGCTATCTCTCAAGCACTGAAAAATCTATTTTCAATATAATAATAATAATAATAATAATAATAATAATAATAATAATAAAACAAATCAACATCACCCAGAGCAGTGATCTCGCCCTTCCTAATGCTGTGACCCTTTAATACAGTTCCTCATGTTGTCGTGACCCCTAACCATAAAATTATTTTCATTGCTACTTCATAATTGTAATTTTGCTACTGCAATGAATCACAATGGAAATACATTATATGCATATGGCCTTAGGTGTGCCCTGTGAAAGGGTCACTCAATCCCCAGTGGGGTCAAGGCCCACAGGTTGAGAACCCCTGACTTCTAGTCTTTGTTGTTAACTATTAAGAGCCTCAGCTGAAATGAAAGGCAAAGCAATTTCACCTGTAAACAAGAGTCTCTTTGACAGCTGGGGATTCAGCTTCTGCCTGAGTTCTTGGGGACCCAATGGCATGGATACTTGCAAATGACACACACACACACACACACACACACACACACACACACACACACCCCTTTCATTCACTGGTGCCCAGCATCATTAAGTACAGTATGACTAATTCCAATCAAGTTGAAACAGGAATTAAGCAAGGTTTCCTGTTACTCTACTCTGTGGGGAATGTTGTTATCTCTTTAGACACAGCTACCATTCTTCATGGTCTAGCATTTACAGCCAGGTGAGGCTCTAGATACAACTACCCCGTTAATGTGAGTATTTTATAAATGAATCTCAAGAGAATTTTACAAATGAAAACACAAAAAGAGTCACAAGCGAGTAGTTCATAAACGAGGGAAATTCGCCTGATGGAATGCGTATTTTCAAAGAAAGTAATGGGAAGTTCTAGACACGGAGGGAGCAGGAACACACAGTCTAGTGAATGGCTGACTAACCAGGATTCTCTCCATTGTAATGGCAGAAAAGTGACTCAAAACATCTTTCGCAAAAGAAGATGTACTGGTTCCTGTACAGAAAAAAACCAATTACTCAATCAATCCATCAAACAAACTGTTGGCTCCTCCCTCTAAGCCTTGTGTTCCGCCTCTTGCAGACAGGTTGGGAGTTTCTCCCTGAAACCCTGGATCTGGACAGCGTCCTCGAACC
>NC_034606.1:56788702-56816436 GCF_900095145.1 Mus pahari
TAAAGAGCAGCTTCAGTAAAGACAGAGACAGGGTTTAGGGATACAGAGTGACGGCATTTGCTTTCCTGTGAACATATATTTCTAAAAGGAAAAAATAGAAATATATATATATATATATATATATATATATATATATATATATAGAGAGAGAGAGAGAGAGAGAGAGAGAGAGAGAGTAGAGATTAATCACCCATGGCTGAAACTCAGAGCCAAGTGGAATATTCTCCGAATAAGAAGGAGCTGTTGACAATTAACATTAATTAGCATGCATTGGTCACTGTCAAGTCTAGTTTTATGTCAACTTGATGCAAGCTAGAGTCATATCAACAGGGAGAATGCCTCTGTAAGATCCAGCTGTAGGGCATTCTCTTAATTAGTGATTGATAGGGAAAGGCTCAGTCCACTGTGGGTGGTACTCTTTCTTTGATGTCAGTTTTATAAGAAAGCAGGCTAAGCAAGCCATGATGAGCAAGCCAGTAAGCAGTACACCTCCATGGCCTTTGCATCAGCTCCTGCCTCCACCTTCCTACCCTGTTTGAGTTCCAGTCCTAATTTCCTTTGATGATGAACACATTCAGGAGTGTGTCTTCTTCCACATATACTTCCTGCATGTCACATACAGGGATGATTTCCCTCTATGATCATATTGTGTTCCTCAAGAATCTTCTCCTACCATTCCAGCTGTCTGTTCTCAGGTTTAATACAGCACACAGTATTTCAACTTTTGGAGAACATATACTTTCTAGACTAGAACTGACTTTATACTTTCACATCTTATGGTCCCCCATAAAAAGCTTTTCTATTCCAAATACAAACACCAGAAATTTTCATATCATTTTATCAGTTCTGTTCTACAGGAGCCTGACTGGTATGGTGTGGAACAATTAGAAAAGTAATAATACACCACACACACACACACACACACACACACACACACACTTTGCTGACAGTGGAATTAAGCTGAATTAAAACACTCAGTGAAAAAAAAATCCAGGAAACTCAAGACAATTGGTTCATGAGAATTTAGAATGAAAAATGTTACACACTGTGAAAATAGATCCACTGAATGTAAATTATCCTAAATTAGGTCTTAAAGTATTCAAATAGACTGCTAAGTCAGGAGAATTATACATAATTACTGTACATCACATTCACAGACATTTTAAGAAAATGCTTCAAGATATTGTTAAGAAATGTCCCAGAGCAATGTACAGTGGGGATGATATGTGGAACAAAAAAAAAAAAAATTGAAACGCTGAGTAATCACTTAAAATACAGCCTACTAAGATATGTCATAAGAGGTTAACTTACACAGCCCAAATTATTATTCCCTAATGATACTGGAAGGGAAATTGTAGTGCTCTGTGGACTCAGAGTGCAGAGGGGCTTACCAGACTAACAGTTGTAAGTTGTTGTGGCCAACACTATGTCTCGGTTACCATAGTCAGAGGGCAATGACTGTGTGCTATAGAAATGTGCACAATTAGAAACTTCTACAGGAATCAGAGAGCTACTCACCCACACTCAGGAGCCCCATAAAAACACTCAACTGAAAGCTATGACATGTATTTAGAGCACCTGGGGCAGACCTTGTTGGGCCCCGTGCTTGTTGCTTCTGCCTCTGTGAGTTCATATGAGTTCAGTCTCAGTGAGTTCATAAATCAACTGATTTAGAGGGTCTGGTTCTCCTGATGTTCTTGCACTTTTTCTACCTCCTCATCCATGGCCTTTCCTGAGCTCTGAGGGAAGAAATTTGATGGAGATATTACATTTAGAGCTCTGGGTTCCAAAGTCAATCAATCAATCTCTCTCTCTCTACCTCCCCCCTCTGTGTGTGTGTGTGTGTGTGTGTAATGTTGGCTGTGGGCTGTGGATGTCTGTATTTGTCCCCATATCCTACAGTAAAATGTTTCTCTGAAGATATCTCAATAAGGCACTGATCTACCACAGTATAGCAGAATAACACTAGGAGTCCTTTTATTGTTTCTTTCTTTCTTTCTTTTTTTCTTTTCTTTTTTTTCTTTTTTTGTAGATCAGTAGTATTTGGTTTTACCCTACTATCTTAGTTAGGGTTTCACTGCTATGAAAAGACACCACAACCAAGGCAACTCTTATAAGGACAACATTTAATTGGGGCTGGCTTACAGATTCAGAGGTTCAGCTCTTTATCATCAAGGCAAGAACATGGCAGCATCCAGGTAGGCAAGCTGAAGGAGGAGCTGAGAGTTCTACATCTTCATCTGAAGTCGGCTAAGAGAAGACTGGCTCCCATGTGGTTAGGAAGAGGGTCTTAAAGTCCACACCCACATTGACACACTTCCTCTAACAAGGCCACACCTCCAAATATTGCCACTCCCTGGACCAAGCATCTTTAAACTACCATACCTAGGTCTATGGGATATCTAGTCTTTTGTTCTTGATCACCACAGCAGTGCTGGTTTCAGATTCTGTCTCATAGAGTGGGCCTTAAGTCAAATCAGACATTGGTTGGTTACTCCCACAAATTTTCTGCAACTATTGCCCTAATGAATTTTGTAAGCAAGAGAGATTATAGATCAAAGGTTTTGTGGTTGGCCTTGTATTTATGTTTCTCTTTTGGTAGCCCAAAGAGTAATTTTTTCCCATACCAAAATCTATAGAGTACAGGGATGAAGGTTCTATGTAGATACCAGCTTGATGTCTCCATATTCAATGAATAGTCAGTGCTACTGTCTTCAGTAACTAGGTCCTGCTGTCTGTGGGTTAATTGTCTTAGAAAGGTTGTTTGGGGATTTCTGTGGTAACTCTTTGATCTATTAAAAAATTTCAAAGGGAATTTATGGTCCAGTTTTCAAAGACTTGAGTAGCAACATTTCTGAGGAAGTGTAGGCCCTGGACAGGTTGTATTTTAGGGACTTCTTACATGTATTTATTTTTATCATTCATCTGGTAGTTCTATCTCATTATTTTGATTTATAGTATTCTAGGATAATCTCCTTCACTTTTATTTAAACTATGCCTATGGAAAATGTTCACACAGGGACTGAAGGCAATCCCAAGTACTTTAATAAAATCTAAAGTTATTTTTTTTTTCAGTTTGATCCGACCAAGAAAATTTTCATTGAAATTGTGCAAAGATAAGTCATTTCCAAAATAATCGTTTCTTCAACCAACATATGTAACCTGCTTTAGTTATACATATGCTAAATCATGTGATCTGTGCTCAGAAAGATATCCTTCCCTTAAAAAGCCAATTTTGTACTTTTTTGACCTATGTATACACTTTTCCTATATTTATAGATTCTCATTACAATTAAAATGGAACCCTCAGTTTGCAGGAGCAATGTGCAGCCCACCTTTTGTTTGACATCACAACAGCTCTCCTTTGCATTCAGTTAAATATAGGCAAAGGTTAAATTACAGTGTCTTCTGGACCATGGTGAAATGTTTATAGTTTTCCTTTGGTGATCTGGAATTTCATTATGAAACTGTTGATCTCTGACACCAAGGTTTATTTACATTGTAAAAATATCATTTTGTCACTGCCAACTGATGGAATGTTGGCATGGGCTCTGGCTGAGGCAGGAAGCCAGGGCATCTGTAAAGTCGGAACTCAAGATATCTGGGGATGACAAGGTAGATAGCTGCAGGGGTGGCGAGAAGTGCCAACATTTTCGACATTCTGTTTTTTGAAGTGTATTTCTCAAAGAACATGTAATTGGTATTAGAGAATCTTTTGCCACATAAAGCTGATATTTAGCCTCTGTTCAAGCATTGGCGTGACCTTTCACTTGGTAATTACTAACAGGAGGAAAAGCTTAAAAGATGCAGCCTTACACAAGTAAGCCTTCACCCTGTGGGTCTGAGAACAGCTCTTGGCCATCAGCTTACTTTTTTTCTGTTTGATGGACAGGTCACACTGTTGATTTGCTTCTTCCTATAGGAGCTGAGAACAGAAAAGTCATCAGAGCAAAGGGGAAAGTGAAAAGCAGTCCCTGGTTCTGAGCATGTGAGTTCTTTAACTTGGTACACTACGAAAATGTGACGCTTCAGGGACCATAGTGGACAGGAACCATCTCCTTGACACTGGGTTTATGAGCGGAGGAAGGAACTTGCCTTGAGGATTTGTGGGTCTTCTTTCTCTAAAGAAATCTGGCACCTGGGGGTTGTTCCATGGCAAACCCATTGAATCTGAAACCTTACTGTTTCTTTATTTCAAGTTGCCCACATTCTACTCTATTATTTTTGAAAATTTATGTTTAACAGTGATGCCTGGATGTTATTTCAAGGCAAGATTTTAAAAAAATACCAAATAAGCTGTAGCTGCATCTCTTTCCCCGAGGGCTTTCAAAATTATGTGGCTGGTAAATGTTTTTTATTTACTCTTGAGTGGGTGAGGCAGCCTAGATGTTGAAAATTGTGTTTCATTTCCTTACCAACATTGAATCCTACTACGGTATGCATTTGATGCTTCTCACTAGATAATTTTTTTTCTGCTCACTGTTAGATGTTTTATGACAATTACTTTGTTTAACTTTTAAAAAGCGTTAAGTATATTTTTAGAAGCTTAAAAAAGCTTTGCTGATTTTTCAAAATACATTCACAGTTCTAAAAATTCATACAAACAAACAAACAAAAAAAGAGAGGATATATTTCAAATTACAGTTATTCTTCCCTAAGGTGAGGCAATGAGCATTGGTTGAAAATACCTGTCTTAACCCCGACTAACCTTTGCTCAAACTTTTATTTTTATATATTAATTCATTTCTTGAACACCAAATGTTCTGGGTAATTTTTTTTCAACATGGAGCACATTAGAGACACCTGGGAGGAGGGAATCACAGTCGCAACATTGCCTCCATCCTATCAGTCTGTAGGGCAGTTTCTTCATTGCCAATTGATAGAGAAGGGCCCAGTAGTACATTTTGAGTAGTACCATTCTAACACAGATCATCCTGGGTTGTCTAAGAAAGATAGTTGAATGTAAGCCTGGAAGCAAACCAGTCAGCAATGCTCTGCCATGGTGTCTGTCTCTGTTCCTGCCCCTAGGTCCCTGTTTTAGTTTCTTGCTTGCCTTGGTTTCCCTGGATTGAGCCAAGAATTCCTTTCTTCATCTGCAAGGTGATTTTGGTCAGTGTCACAGCTACAGAAAGCAGACTAATGACACCAAATGTAAATATTTGTGTTTTATTCCCCTTAGAAGTATGCATGTGTAACATTTCTAGGAATAGATTGTAGATCTCATAAATAATACTGTTTTCATTTAGGCTCAAGGAAAAATGAGAAGATGCATCCTCTCTGTCAGCATAGGGATATTTTACTTGTTAATGCAATACGTGAACTAGCCTTCAAACACTCTCTATTTCAACAGCAGTGTCTTATCAGAGTACAGAAATGTAAAACTCAGTTCCATGAAATATAAAGCAACTTTCTCATGGCATGCCTTTTCCTGAGCACTATTTTCCTGTAGCCCACAGTCTCAGAGATTGTAATACCACTTATTGATTAGCCTCAAAATATAAATGGCACATTCTAAAATTCATTTATTATTTGTGTACCACTTTCTACATATAGAAAAACATATAGATAAGAATTAACCTCTCTTGTGTTGCTGCAGAACCTTCAAAATCCTCCCTCCAACTTCCCTATAGTCAGCATGTTACTAAGTCACTGAAAAAATGCTGTTGTGTTCTGCAATTCCTTTGGTTACTATGGTGGTTGATCAGTATATAGCAAGCACAGCTACTTCTCCAGTCTCATATCCGTCTGGATGCCACCATGCTCACTACAATGATAAAAATTAACTATTCTCTGAAACAGTAAGCAAAAAAGCTCCAAAGTAAATATATCCTATTATAGGAGTTGTCTTGGTCATGGTATCTCTTCACAATATTATAACAATGACTATGGCACCCAGAAATCACTGTTTTACTCTGAAATCAAGTCATCTGCCTAAATTACAACTTTACAAAAGCCTCTTTTGGAATTCAGGTCAGCAATCACATGATCCATCACAGGCAACCCAATTAAAACTTCATCCTAAATAACCATAGAACCCCTGCCCTCTTCAGTGGATGCCCAACTGTACTAAGACAAATACCCTCCTCAGAAAGAAATAGCTAAGTAAAAACTATGTCCCTGACCCCTATTTTTCTATATCCCTTAGAGTTTGGAATGATAGGCTCTTTCTAAAACACAACACATCCCAGCGTCCCTTGCAGCTAGGCAAGTTAAGGCAATTCAGGAATGGAGGGACTAGGAAAGAAAATAGATACCTCTTGCAACCATTTACATTCCTATAAAGAATTGCAGTCATCTTTTCTGCAGGCATTTTCAACCATGCACATAAATGAAATTATGCCCTTTTGCTGGGTATATATGCCAGTAAACACTGTACAAGGTCAGACAACTCTGCCCTCCATGTCTTTTTGGTGACCACAGAAATCTAATATTCTCACGTACATTTTGAAACCATGTGTTGGCAGTCATAATTTTTCATGAAGTATGATTTTTTTAATGTAATAATAAAGTAGCCAGATGTTTGGTATTCAGATGTTTTCAGGAGCTCTAAGGACAAAGATACCCACCCACCCCATTTCTGGTTTATAAACCATTCTAACTTTGTAAAAGACTTTTCATCTCTGACTCTTCCCTTACTTCCCTGAGTGTTTTGAAATATAAGGAGGCAAGGGGTTACCTTTGGTGGGTTCATGCCAAAGTGTGCCCCTGAAAAATTACACCATTCAAAAGATCTAGTGTGAAAGGGGTTTAATGAGGGAAGGAGAGAGGATTTAGGACTTGGGGAACAGGTAGAGGCAAACAAGTAGACATGTATTAATTGGAGTTCTCTATAGTCACAGAATTTATGGAATGTCTCTCTATATTAAGGGAAACTGTTGGAATTATTTACAGTCTGCAGTCCAACTAACCCAACAGTGGGCAGATGTGAATGGAAAGTCTAAGAATCTAGGAGTTGCTCAGTTCCACAAGGCTGGAGTTTCGGCTGTTTTTCTGTATAAGCTGGAATACTTGAAGAAGTGTGTTTCAATAGATGTGAATGGCAAATAAGTGAAAGCAAGAAGAGAAGGAAGGCTTCCTTCTTCTATCATCCTTCTTTAGAACTCCAGAAGAAGGCATGGTCCAAATTAAAGGTATGTACCATCATGCCTGGACCCAAGTTGTTCTTTACTTGTAACTTGTTCTGTCCCAGGCTGGCCTTAAATTCAGAGATCTGCTTGCACCTTTCTATGGAAATTAAAGACATGTACCACCTTGTTTGGATTTAAGCTTTTCTTGACTACTATGCCACAAGATCTGCATTAAAAGCCTGTGTCTTCCAGCCTCAAGATCTGAATCACATGTGTGACCTCCATTTCTCGTTTGTAGTTAATTCCAAATAAAGTCAAGTTGACAAGTGGGAATAGCTTTCAAAATCCACCCATTGTCAACTTGACACAAATCATATCTCATGTCCAAGGAAAAACCAACAGCTAGGTCATAAATATGCCTTACATGATATAACTATCCCTCACATAACCACAAATGCATTGTAAATTTAGAATAGGTCAATGTCCCTGGGGAAACATGCTTTTAGTAACAAAATAGAAGCACTCATGTCACTTATAATCCTTGTTTCTACAATTGGCCACGTGGCTTTAGCTGGTATTTATAACTACCTTTCCCTACTACCCTTTCTGTATTTCCTCCACCCTCTGAAAGCTCCTTAGCAGGTTCCGGCTCTTTTCCTGGAGGAGTGATCCATACCTTCATTCCTGATGGGTCTGTGTCCTTTGTCATCATGCTTAGGTTAGGCTGTCGTAGTTTCCCATTGACTTTAATCACAGAACATGGCAATACTAAGAGATACCTAAGGGTCTCCTGTACTCCAGACATAATCCTTCTTACCTTCACTGTGGGAAACAAATCCAATTTCCCCATGGTAATCTGGATCTATCACCTCTCCTAACACTGTTATTCCTTTCTTAGCCAGTTGGTTTAAGGGCATTAAAAGCCAAAAATGACCAGGGGGAAGTCTGAGTTTCTAGTTCAATGGAATGTTTGTTGTGGCTCCTGGTAGTAGCACTTCCCCCCTCTAGAACCAAAACTTCTAGGCCAGCACGACTAGTTGTGGGGACAAGAAGTAAAAACTTTCCTGGTGGGTCATTAGGAGTCACAGTAAGTGGATTTATACTCTTTTGTGCCCACTGATTCCTGGACCCATGAATCCTGGCCTTGGGCGAAATTGTACCATTTATTGGACACTGATTCAAAGCATATAGTGCCTTCTGTGGAGCACTGCCCCAGCCTTCCATGCTACTATCACCTAATTGGTACAATAATTGTGTCTTCAAAGGACATCCCATCTTTCTATCAGGCCTGCTGATTTAGGGCGATAGAGAACAAGTTTAAACCTATGGAATCCATGATCATAGACCCACTGTCTTGTCTCTAGCTGTGAAATGATTTCTTTGGTCAGAATCAGTACTGTGTGGAATGCCATGATGGTGGTTAAGACATTCTATAAGACCACTGATGATGGTTTTGGCAGAAGCATTAAATGCACAAAAGGCAAATCCATATCTAGAAGAAGTATCTACTCTAGTACAAACAAAATGTTGTCCTTTCCACAAAAGAACTGGTCCAATGTTGGCAACCTGCCACCAGGTTGCTGGATAGTCACCTCAAGGAATGGTGTTGGGATCAGGATTAGTCTCCTTGTTGGCAGATCTGGTACTCAGCAGCAACTGTAGCCATGTCAGTCCTGGTGAATGGAAGTCCATGGTTTTGAACCCAAGCATAACCTCCATCTCTGCTACCATGTCCACTTTGTTTATGTGCCCACTGGGCAATGACAGGGATGGCATGTGAAAGGGGATGACTGTCCACAGAATGCGTCACCTTACTCACTTGATTATTGGACTCCTCCTTGGCTGAAGTCACTTTTCAATGAACATTTACAAGGGATACCAGGATCTTCACATCTGTTACCTATTTTGAGAGATCTACCCACATACTTCTTCCCCAGATGTCTTTCTCACCAATTTTTCAATCATGATCTTTCCAAATCCTTGACTATCCAGCTAATCCACTGGCTACAGCTCACGAGTCAGTGAACAATTGTACATCTGGTCATTTCTTCTTCCAAATAAGCTGTAATACCATGTTTATGTACTGCCTGAATTTCAAGATTCTTACCTCCATAGACAAATGATTCACAAATATCTTATATATACTTGCTCTGCCCTTCACTTACAGTTCTGCTTCCCAACTCTTAAAAATCTTATATCTCTTATTTCTTTACATTCTGCTCTCAAGCAATATATATATATATATATATATATATATATATATATATATATATATATATATATACTTAAGGTTATGCTGTAAACTCTCATCTAAGAATTTATATGTTGCTCTGGATACAGGTTAAAGTCTTTTTAACCTACAACAATATTTGGCTTTATTGAGCTCTTTTGAAATATGTGTAAGTAACTCAAATTCAACTCTGTGTGTATGTAACTTGGATTTAACTCAGTATATATCTGTATAATTTGGATGCAACTCACTATACACACACACACACACACACACACACACACACACACACACATATATATATATATAAAATCAACTAGGAAAAATGTTTTAAATATTAGTAACCATGCTGGCCATATGGCTTGCAATCTACCAAGCAAATTTGCCATCTTACGATGACCATGTGGTATGAAGCAACAATTATATAACTTCTCAGCTCTACTGAACTATTTGTTATCATGTCTCCTTATATGCTAAAAATGAAGCAAGTCCCATATTTTAAGTTGGTATGGAACTGTAGATGATGATGATGGTGATAGAAATTCAGAGTTATATTTTTACAACATGCTATGTATACAATTCAACCCTTACTTAGAATGGTTTTAATATGATGATGAAATTTTAAGACCATAAAGCTCTATTTAGATTAACAAGAGCTAATTTAGAATATGTCTGATTACTTGTATCTTTGCTAGTACATAGTCACTGCATGCTTGTGTGAATGAATGTTGTTTCTTTCTCCTGCCACCAGCCACTGAGGCTCAACTACCCTCTAGGTTTACTGGCTACTAGACCTGATATAATAGGTATTCAGAAAGTATTTAAGTATAGATAATTTTGAAATTGTTTCATAATGTTCTACTGCTATTTTATGCTGTTTTAACTTATTGGAAACTCTGAAAATGTGTTACTGCTCACCCTTGTTAGACTCAGGCATGTTTTTAATGTCCAGGGTCAAAAACAGGGTTATTGAATTAGAAATTGTTGGATATGGTTAATGGGGTTATTGTTGGATATGGTTAAAACCTATAACTTGGGGTTAGTAGTTGAAATTTTATGCTCAGATAATTTTAAATCATGTGACATCATTCCATTCTGTGATGTGAACAACACAATGCTAGAGACCATCTTTGCTAAGGGCTAGATAAAGTGGAGCCGTGGCTTCACTGCCATCTTGGTTAAGGGCAGTCAAATGGCTGGCAGCCATCTCTGTTATGGGAAGTCATTAGCTTCACTGACATCTTGCTTAAGGGCAGTAATCCCTGACATTAGCAGACCAGGGGAGCAGGTGTCCAAAGGTGCTTTTGATTTGAAATAACATTTTTATATGGTTGTTATTCTGTTTCTGTAAATGATTACAGCATTGCTTTATGTCTTTACTCTTAAGAAGGTTCCTTATTTTAATATTACTTTACAGGATTACAATATTAAAAAGGTTGAAGATCACTTCCATAAAGCTATGTTTATCCTGTTTGTTATGCTATAAAAAAATATATATCCTTAGATTTTTGTAAGCTATAGGTTTTTATAATGATATACCATATAGATGACAAGAAGTTCCCAGTATCTTTATGGGGTATGTTTATAGATTTAAAATTTTTATTTTGATACTAGAACAGCTTCAATTCAACTCCATGATTTTTAAGACTCAAATCTAACTCTCATAGAAGCTACTATATTTAGGAAATGCAAGCTGATAGTCAGCAACCTTATAAATGATCAAATCCTTTAATATGTTCAAAAATATTTTTAAATCATGCTAAGAACTGATGCAGTTAACTATACTATTAAACTTTGTAATATTAGACTCCCATTTTATGTTTGCTAGGTACAGTTTAAAGCAGATAACCAGATAATTAGAAACAGGCATAGATTCTTTAACTCAGACATGTTTAGTAAGTATTAGCTCTCAATCCTGCCATAGATCTACTGGATATGGCACTAAGTATTTAAACTTACTATGACAGATAGTCCCAAATCCTAACAGTCACCTCACCAAGGTCAACAAGAACATAAGGTGACAGCAACAAAGGAATCCACCTGGATTGTGATATGGCAACCACAGGGCAAGACTGCCCCTAAACTATGCCTGTTTGCTGCCAGGGATCAGCCTGAACTATGGACAATCAGAAGACACCTGGAAAGTTGAGTGTCTCGTATTGCCTAAGACATCTCTCCCAAGTTCCTCCTTCACAGAAAAAAGCTTCTCATCTTTTGTGCCTGATGGCCAGACTGATTCCTCCCACAATGCAATAGAGACAACAGGAACCTGGAAGAATTGTTTAGGTAGTGGACTATAGACTAACCTCTGTTACTTTAATGAATATATCTCATCTAGATTATAATTTATCCTTTTCAGTTCCCTGACCACATTGATGGCTAAGCCAACTGTAACTTGACAGCTAGAGGACAACAGGCAACTAGCTCCTTACCCCAAGATAATCCACCACTGTGTTAGCTTATTAGTCAATTCATTACGTAATTGAAAACACCAGGTCTCTTATTATAAAGGCAAACAGACTTGCCTTGCCCAAGGCCTTCATGTTAAAAAATAAACAGGTTTCAGATGTAACATTTTGCTATTCCTTTACCTAAAGGGACTCTTTTCAGTGACTGCTCCCAGTGATCAACCACCAGTATCTCAGAGCAAGTAATTGAATGGAAAGAGATGTAAAGTTTATGCAAGTTCTAAGGATATGAAAACGTAAGTTATGAGGATCTAAGAAACTATTTTAGGGTTTAGGAAGATGTTTTGAGGTTGAAAAATGCAAGGTATGAAGGTTGGGGGACATGGAAAACTTGGATGGTGATAGGAAAGTGGTTTAAGGTACGTAAAAGGAACAAAGGTGCTTCAGGTTTCTTCCTTTCGCTATGCCACTGTTCTGTTTGGACTCCAAAAGTTCAGAGTATTAACACTGATGAATGGAGTTAGCCTAACTCTGGCAAAACATTCCACTGTAGGATCAACAACCATAGTCACAAGCTCAAGATTCCAAGTTTCCTTTGGTTGTCTTTTAAATATAGACGTAAAGGTGTTTCTCATTATGCTAAATTTATATCCACTCAGTCTTCAAGATGGAGGGAAAGGGCTCCTCTTGCCACTTCTACTCCACGGGAGGTTTTGGCCTTCTCTGAGCTCACCCGAAGCAGTGCTCATACTTTTGTCAAAAAAAATTGTTTACCAAGCCTGTACTATGACACAAATATGGCATTTACTAGGTTTTTCTTCAATATAGATTTCAACACGGACTACAATCTAACATGTCTAAAACAGATCTCTTTCTCTAGACTTAAAATGATTCTTGTAGGCTTCAGGAAACCCACTCAGATCTCCCTCTCATGGGTCAAGTGGACTCCATCCCTGTAAGTACCCCTGTCAGACGATAGCCTAAGAGGATGGAATTCCTCCCTGTCCCCTTGTTTTAGAGCTCTCCTCCCCCAAATACAAAGACCATAGGCCTAAAGGTTTTAAATGTGCACCTAAGAAAGATGTTTTGTTCTGAACCTACTTAACTTTATTTTCTGCCTCCAATATGCATATATGTTCCAGCATCCTGCCAAGTCTGGGTGTTGTCCTCAAAATCTGCATCTAGGACACTTCCAGAGAAGCAACCTACCAGTGATCTGGTCTTCTCTCACAGATACTTCTCCTGAGCCTGCACTTTACGAGCTGCAGATGATCCCAAAGACTCCAGATAGCAATAAAACAGCCAGATTTCCCAGGATTTGACCAGTGTCCCAGTATTCTTAGGTCCCCAAAGATAGAGCATCACACCAAAGTCATATCTGTGTATATATGTTCATATATATGCAGGTACATGTGCTGAGGAGTGTGCTTGCCTGTGAATTCATACACACATGCTGTCCCAAGGATAATCCCCGGTTTTCTTCCTTAGGAGCCGTCTGCCTTGTTGTGCCATTGAGATAGGGCTAGCCAGGCTGGAGAGAGGGCTCAGCCGTTAAAGACTAGGCTCACAACCAAGCATATAAGAGGTAGGGCTAGGCTGGGGCTCACCGAGAGGAGGGTTGGCTAATGTCTGGCAAGTCCCCACTACTCACCTCCTATCAGGGATCCACCTGTCTCTGCCTCTGAAGTGCTGGGATTACAGGTGCACATCAACACACTTGGGCTTTTATTTAAAAAAATGTATAGGTTCTATGGATTATATTCATATTTTTATATTTGCAAAGCAACCTTTTATCAACTGAACTTCCTAGCCTGATTATTAAAAATACAATTATTCTGTAGCTTGCTTTATCTTTTATATATATATATATTTATATATATATATATTTATATATATATATATAAAAGATATATATATATATATATATGTATTTATTTTTGTTTCTTTTTGTTTTTCCCAGACAGGATTTCCCTGTGTAATCCTGGTTATCCTGGAACTTACTCTGTGGACCAGGCTGGCCTTGAACTCAGAGATCTGCCTGCCTCTGCCTCCAGAGTGCTGGGATTAAAGGTACACATCACCAAGCCCAGTGTTTTCCTTCTATTACCTCATAACTATGATATCAGCCTGATAACTTTAGCAATTTATGCTTTATTTTCAATGCTGGGTAACTGACCTCAGGACTTCATGTGTGACAGGTAAATGCCACAGCCCTAGCCCTGTAAATTATGCTTTATCTGAGCAGCCTGTCTATTTGTTTAAGTCATTAAATTCCAATCATTGTTTGGCGGCTCAACTTTACCCAGCACATAATGAGTACTATATGCTGTGTGTGTGTGTGTGTGTGTGTGTGTGTGTGTGTGTGTATGTGTGTAAATATGGTGTTTCTTAGTCCCTTGAGACAAGTCTTTCACTGAACCTGGAGCTAAGTCGTATGTGTATATATATACATATGTGTATATGAATATATATTCATATACATGTGTGTGTAGCTGCAATTACTGAGAAAAAGAGGCCATAAATTTGAATGACAGCAAGGAAGGGTATGGAAAGGGAAATAAAAGATAATGTAGTTATAACCTCAAAAATAAAGGAAAAATTATTTTAAAAGATTAGATTTTAAAAATAGCATAAATATCCAATTAGGAAGATAAAGAACCTTTTTTTAAAAAAAAATAAAAGAGAGAGATAGCAGGAATTAGAATGAAGTTCATGGTGGCTGAAAATATGAGAAGCTGAGAGACATGGGGAGGAGTCTGACCATGCATAATAAAAACCAGACATTCCCACTGTAATGTGATAGCATTAGAGCTTTTTTGCACCATTAAGTTTTTATTCATTCATCCATTTTTGAGGCAGTCTCACTGCGTAGCTAAGGCTAGCCCCCAAACCTGTGATCATCCTGCTTCAGATACTCAGACTGTTGGGACGATGGACCGGTGTCACTACATGCAGCTCTAGCAAGTTTTGCTTGGAAGGAGGGGCTTACATGGGAGGAGACACAGAGTCAGAGACCATTGAGAAGCAGTGTCATCCTAGCTCTGAGGCCTGGCACTTCCCCATTGTCCGTTGCCCTCTTCTGAACATCATTTCCCGAGAGCAGTGGCACACACCGTCTACCTCAGCCTCTGCCACCTTCAAGTCTGTGGTTCAAAGGAACCTCCATGGTGGTCTTGTCTTTTCCTGACCTACCTGGCTTCATGCCGTCTTTCTTTGCATCTGTATCAAAATATGCTACTCAACAGAGGAATCGTTCCTAGGACAAAAACCACTTGCTTCGCCTAGAGCAAATAATAAGGTTTGAAAGAGAAGTAATAACTTGGGAAATAATGATGCATTCTGGTAGAATTAAGGCAGCTTTATGCAGTATAAAACCTGCCTCTCGAATCGATGACCACATAAGAGGGAGACAACCAGCTAGAAGGGAGCCTAGGCACAGAGCCAACTTCAGATAGCAAATTGCCAAATAGCAAGTCTTTCAGGAAGTGGAATGATTTTGTCACCTAAAGACTAAGCAACAGTTTCTCACCTGAAGAACAAGTGGCGGCCACATGCTTAGATTTGGCAGGAGGTCCTGCTGTTTCTTCTAGTTTGTTCTTGTGAGCTGAGATATTTGTTCTGCACACCTCTCATGTCATAGCCATAGCCTCAGAAGAATGGTAAGAGGAAAGTTGCATTTCTGGCTACGGTAGAACACTCAGTAAGAATCAGTCCAGAAACTTGAATTCTACATACTTTATACCTAAGTGGACCAACAAGGTTTAGGGCTGCCAGTTTCTCACAAACGTATGAGAACTTCAATAAATACAGCATTAAGTTCAAAAGTAGCATATATGTGTGTGCTGGATAGTTTTATGTCTACTTCATATGAACTAAAGTTATTTTAGAGGAGGAAGCTCAATTAAGAAAACGCCTCCAGAATGGGATGAGGAACTGTGGAAGAAGCAATGAGGTGAGAATGTGTATGTGTGGGGGGGTAAGGGGCAGTGGGGAGTGGTGACCAAGCCAACTCAGTCAACAGGGTCTCAAGGGAGGGAGTGAGAATTGAAAAGAAAAAGGCAATTAGACAACATTATAACATGGCTCCAGCCAGTGATGAGGCTGAAGCGGGTTGATTTTCTTCCAAGTCTGCTTTTATATCATTCTAGGCATATCCAAAAACCATGGTCAGCTCTCCTATAGTAAACAAGGAGATCACACAAGATTATAATCAAGCAAAGTAGTAAGCCAAAGGGTCACACAAGGTAATAGTTAAGTAAAGTAGTAAGCAAAGACATCACACAAGGTAGTAATTCAGCAAAGTAGTAAACAGAGCCCCATGCTCACTGTACCTAATATTCTTATCTGAGCCTACATCCTTGTCCGAGCCCAGTGACAAATGCCAAATTCGTAGAAGTGGCACCAAAAGCTCTCAACAGGGGGGCAACAACTGGAATGTAAATAAATAAGATAATTAAAATTAAAAATGCCTTCATAATTAGTGATGGATGGGGGAAGGCCCAGCCCACTGTGGGCGTTACCATCCCCAGGGCCAGCAGTCCTGGGTGCCATAAGAGAGCAGGCAAGGCGGGATATGAAGAGCAAACCAGTTAGAGCAGGACCCCTCCATGGCCTCCACACCCGCTACTTCCATGTTCTCTACCTGTTGGAATTCCTGTCCTGACTTCCCGCAATGATGAACAGCAATGTGGAAGTGTAAGCCAATACAACCCTTTCCTCCTCAGCCTGCTTTTGGTCATAGTGTTCCATCACACTAACTAAGGCAGTATACTTCCAATAACTTATCTCATATATACATACTGTGAAATGTCGCCCTTAACTGGAGTGATGTATCTGTTTCCTCGCTAAGTCCATTTTGTGTTACTATGACAAAATATCAGAGACTGGGCATTTTATAAGAAAAAAAAAAAGACCCTTTGATTTTTATTGTGTTTATTGGAGACTGAACTGCCTCAGTCAGGTTAGTTTGGTATATGCACCACAGGGAGAGAGCATATATTTGAGAGGCCATAGGCTTGGTTTCCTTTAAAGAAACCAATGTAAGTGAAGCAGACATTATTCTTGTCTGTAGGGGGCTTCTCCATCTTAGCCCGGTTCAGTGTCCCATTACCTCCCATTACTGTTACATCATTACATACGGGAAAGATTCCCAACTCACACACTAGCCTTTCTGGTACAGTATATCCAAACCACGCCACACATCCTCTGTCTGAGTATCTAACGCCATAGTGTTTTTATGTTTTGTTTGTTTGTTTGCTTTTGTTTTTTTTTTATGAAGGCTCCTCATCAACTACCAAAGAGGGAAATAGTTTTATTGCAGTCCCGGGCAGCCATCCTGATCAATCCTATATAGTCTTGCCTTTAAAAACTTCACTTGTAACGAAGAGAGACATAGCAACAAATGTATGTAACACAGTAGATGATTACAATCCATTTATGAATGAAGAATGTGAGAACGGAAACAGGCGGCTAAGTTTGCAGGGAAGGTTGGAGTCCATCTGATGGCAAATGGGGGTGGGGCGCGGGGTTGGAGAACCGGAAGCCAAAGGTCGAAAACAAGCAGCTATGGAGGTGAGAACCCGGGCCCTATGGCTGCTCTAGTTTTCTTAGAAGCCTGACCCTGCTTTAGTTCATGTCTTAAATGAGCCACAAATGTTTTGTGCAAATGTTTTATGGCGGAGGGTCTGTGCACCGAAGGAATGGAGGTTGAAACAGCAGACAAAGAGGATCACTTTGATCCCTAGCGGGGTTGCAAGTCTAGGGAGAGGTTGCTAGAAGGAATCCCTGGCCCCTGGTTCTTCTGTGAGGAAAAAAAAAAATCGAACATATCTTTGATAATGAGGGATGCCATCAGAGAAATGGATATAGAAAATGTAATAAGTATGCCAGTCATAATTGCTCCAGGAGGACGCCAGAGAGGGTGATGAAGTAAACCTGGCTCTACTTGCGATTGGTTGGCCTCACATGGTAAAACTTAGAGAAAGGCTACCAAGGCCAAGAAAGCTAGAAGCAAACAGCAGCTCCCAAGTCTGCATAGACCTCTCTCCAGATACCATAAGCCTTAGCGTTTCATACTTTCTGCAATGAGCATGGTTTGTTGCTTTGTATTGGCTTACTCATGGTACACACTCTCAGATGAAGATGTCTGCAGAGAATATTCTCTGGAGACAGTGTCTTCTTTGAGCCTGTGTTGGTTTGGGCCCTTAAGCACACTTGTGAGAACCATTTAAAGACCCCAGCCTATTGCATCCCTGACCTTTCCCTCAAGTAAGGATCACATTTCCCTGTTTTGTTTGAATCTTCTGTATTTGTTTTTTGGGTTTTGTTTTGTTTTGTTTTAGGTTGCTGAGAAGGTGGAACATAGAAATTAAATCCAGTTATTTCAAATATACACTGGATATGCCGATGCCCTGTTCTGAGTTCCGTTCTGTGTTTGCTACCAATGAATACTAATAGCAGACAGTTAACTTTTTCACCCCTGTACACCCACACTTAGTTTTCCGTTTCTCAAGGCAGCTGAAATCTACTGAATACGGCAGATATTAGTTGCTTAAGTCTCTTCTAACAAATTGCTGTTGCAATACCACAATAAATAATAATTTCCTCATTTGAAACAACAAAATGTTTTAGAACAGTTACCATTTATTCTCACAAGGTTCTGGAACATCGACAGTTTAAATGGTAATGCTGGGTGATGGTTGAGGAGGGAGCAGAGCTGTCTGCTCTAGCAACCTCAGACGCTGCCCTTCCTTGTTTCCTCCTCCAGCAGTGGCTGGGCGCCCCCGGCAGATGGCTGGACGCTGCAATCTTCATGGCCAGTGCCTCAAACGTCTCCTGCTGCGTCTTCACATCGCCATCTGCTCTACGCAACACAATCCTCTCTGCCTCCTTCTTACAGGAATCCGTGTGATTGCATTTGGGACACTCCAGCTGGATAATCCATGATAATCTTCCCTCTCAGGAGCCTTGAATTAATCACACCTGTGTAGACTGTGTATCCGAGGGCAGCCGCCACAGGTTCAGGTTCGGGGGATGCAGAAGAACCATTTTTTTCAGACTGCTGTAATCTCTTGGCTACATTTGAGCTGCCTGGAGCAAGCCAGGCTTTGTTATAGTTTATCAGTTTAAGGTGTAGATAGAATTTGTATTCTGAACTCAAGGACTCTCTCTGGATGTCCATTCTGGCCTTTTGTGTTATCGTAGGGGGATCGCCACAACACGAGAAACTATTGCTGCAGCATCAGGAAGTCTGAGAACCACTGCTCTAGAGGGAACAAAAGAACTGCAACTTGAATGGGCTCCCCAAGTTCACAGCATTAGAAATCCAGTCCCTAGCGCGCACACAGTCATTAAGGACCATTAAAGGCAATAGTGTGCAAGGGCAGCCCCAGGAGCTGATTGACACTGTCCCCAGGACCAGGTTAGTCATTGCTGGAGTGATGTGGTGCTTAATTTTGATTATCAACACAATATGGTTTAGAGTTGCTATGGAAACAAATCTCAAGGCCTGTCTGGGAGCCTATCTAGAATTGGTTAATTGTGATAGGAAGACCATCCTAAATATAGGTGGTAGCATTCCTAGGGCTGTGCCTGGACAGAATAAGTAGAAGATAAGTGAAGTTCTCTGCCTCTGCACTATGGTGTGATGTGACCAGGGACCCTAAGATCCTGCCCTGTGAATTGCACAAATAAGCTTTGGTCCTTAAGTTTCTCTTGCCAGGTATTTTATTATCACTACATGATGAGTGACGATGCCAGTGGACTCAGTTGAAGGTCAGTCTTTCCAACTGTCTCCTCCTTCCTGTTGGTTTTGCGCCTTCCATCTTGGCATGATGTTGAACAAAGCTTTCCCCAGATACAAGGTCTGGCCTTTACGATATCCATAACTGCTATTTATAAATCACTCACTTGCAGGTACTCTGCCGCCAGCACAAGGAACAGGGACAAGGGGCCTAATGTTCAGTTCTCCATCTACCACAGGCGGCAGAAGTACCCATTATGTTGAAGAGTCATTCTGAAAATAGGATGTGCAGTGTCTAAAGTGGCAGTTAAATCGAGAGAAAGAGTGTGTTTATCTTGGTTGAGTGTAGGGGTTGGTTAATAGCCTCTCACCCCCAACTCTTGGGGAACAAAAGAATAAAGCCATAACTTGACACCTAATTACCCATACGGCCTTCCACATGAGATCTACGAATTAAAAGACATTGAGGACATATCAGCTTTGTTGTTGCTGTTTTTTGTTGTTTTGTTTTGTTTTTTATTTTTTACTTATTATTTTATGTAAGTACACTGTAGCTGTCTTTAGACATACCAGAAGAGGGTGTCAGATCTNANTATGGATGGTTGTGAGCTACCATGTGGTTGCTGGGATTTGAACTCAGGACCTTTGGAAGAGCAGTCAGTGCTCTCACCTGTTGAGCCATCTCACCAGCCCCGATATATCAGCTTTGACTAAAAAAGTAACAGGTCTTTTGTTGCATTATACATTGATTTCTATTATAAACATGAGATAATAGTAATAGATTGGTGTCAGACAGTGGCAGCCGTGTGAAAATACTCTAGTAATAAAAGCAGGTGGATTTTCTGCAAGTTCCCCTTTCGGGGACACAGGGGATTACTGCTGAAACATCAGGAATTCTGACCTCATACTTAATCTCCAGAAAAAATTGCAGTGGTTCTGGGTAAGACGCATGTTGATCGAAATTCCAATATTTGGTATTTGAAAACCACTTGATGGTATTGTCTCCTAGCATAACACACTCACAGAGAGTGTGCATGTGCGTGTGTGTGTGTGTGTGTGTGTGTGTGTGCGCGCGTGCGCGCGCGTGGATGTGTTTGTTCCTGGGTGTGGGTTGCATGCTTCCTGCTGTGTGCATCTCCTTGTCTGAGTTTCCCAATTGCCTCTGAAAAGCTAGGTCAGTGGGCTGATGAGATCTGAGATGCTGACGACTGGGAGATGCTGCAGGCTGTGTTTAGCAGGATTCTTCAAAGCAGTGGGCAGAACGTCGATTGCCATCCTGATGTGTCCAGTGTAGCCTTGAATTTTGATTGGTGGCGGGAGGGGGGGAGGTTGGAGGAGGAAGCACACCTTTCTCTACTCCCCTCTTCTTTTTCACACCAGGCTACCTTGGGAATTACTCTCTTGGGAAGCTTCAGAGTGAGGAAATGGTGGGTGGGGCGGAGGAGAGAGGAACGGAGAACTCTGGGGAAAACTAGATGCTGTTGTGGTTTCCTTAACACTTACTGAGGTTCAATAAGTGGTTGGGAGGAAATTGGAATGTTTGAGGAATGAGGGCCAATGCATCGTGGAAAAAAAAGGGGGGCTGGGAGTGGGGTTCAGCAGAGCAGAGAGCAGTGGCGCAATGAAATATCCAGGGAGAAGAAGGCAGAACTCTGTGACTGCTTAGGAACTTGGATCTGTCCATGGAGAGAGCAGAATTGCGCCGTGCGACTTTGCAAGATGTCCGGATAGGTTATCCACCTTGAGACCAGGGTGAGGCAATCCAGACTGTGTTTCCAAGGATACCCCCCCCCCCCTTGCTCTAGTGAGGGAACTAGCCTGGAAAGTGAACGTGCTCATGTGGCTTCCCATCAGCTTCCTTCATGCCTCAAGTACCAGACTCATTAGCTGTGATCACAGCCTCATGGAGCAGATCCCAGGCTTAGATACTGATTGTGCCCTGCGTGATCTCTAATGTAAGAGGGGTGCTTTCACGCGTTTTGTAAATATGGGAAAATGAATATACCAATGTAATTGCTTTGAAAAAACAATTTTACCATCATTAAGAAGATGATTTGGGGAGAATAAAGGGAGGGAGCTGGACAGGACCCATACCAGATAAATTTATGGAGTGGAAAAAATAATGATTGTTTGGTCTTACAAGCTGGGTTCTGTTTGGGTCTAGATGTTCACGGGTGCAAGTATCTAGTCCTGTCGCACATCTATTAGGATTACGCTCAAGCTCCGAATTGTAACAGCACAGAGCCCAGAGTATGTGAAATTGGTTTAGCAAAAAGCAAACTCTTGTGCGGCAGGCATTGCTAGCATTTCTATGTAAATAGAAACAGATGCACAGATTTTGTTCTCCGAGGAGAGCCGTCACAAAACCCAGGGAAAGTACCTTATTTGAAAAATATATAAGCCTGATGGGATAGAAATAATCTTAATAACTCTTTGTGTGCATGCACACACATGTTTAGGAAGTCAGGAAATACATAAGCAGCACTGTGTGCTTAGAAAGAAGTAACCTCCATAAAAGCCAGTTTATCTTAGCTCACCCATAACATATCTATAATACTAATACTTGTCCAGTGAAGAATGAAGGGATAAAAAGAGGTGGAGGGATAAATAGGATAAAAAGGGATAAATGGTGGAGTTTTTAGTAGTCTTCTCATTGACTGTTTCCATGCTCAGGAAACTGTGAATATTCAGTATTTTTTTTCCCTTTCATTTTATGCTTTCTCCTCCCAGAGGAGAGTGTATTGGAAGACAGCACAAAACCCAGGTAGTTTAGATTTATTAAACAATCAAGAGATACTAACATTGAAAACACATTCCCTACCAGGCTGTTTGCTAATTTTGTCCTGCCAAGCTCCCGTTCCAAGTTCTGCATCTCATTGTTGCTGAGCTCTGTTACAGGGCAGAAAATATGGATGGCACGGGACAAGCGCACCGTAATCCAGGAATTTGGTGCAGTTCAGTAGGAAAACTGGAGTGTGTATTAAGGACGGGGATATGAAGCTAGCAGGCATCTTACGGAGGGCGGAGGAACAACTCAGGAGCTGTTGACACTTTGTAGCATTAGCAAGAAGATCTCTGGCAAACAGATGGAATCAATTGTTCCTTGTAAATTACACCCCCCCTTCCTCTTCAGTAAAGACTGAGTCTTACAGTGATGTGAAGAGAATATGGCAAGATGAACCCGATGGTATTAAAAATCTGAGCACTGACCATCTGCACTTAGCTTTGGGTAGCATCAGCTTTCTCTTTGGTCCAGGGGGCTGGTCTTTTACCAACCCATCCACGTACATCCATTCTTTCTTATGTTCAGCATGCGTTAAGGTGGCTAGGTAGAAGACAAATTGGGCTATTTGGAAGAAGTGGGTATCTTCTTTCCTCATTAGGTCCTGAGAGAATACACACTCTACTCCAATTTTATTTACAGTTCTCCTTGGTCTTTCACTAAGGAGTCCCTCGGGTATAGCTTTCTGGTTCGACCTGGATAGATAGCACAGGTGACACTTGAGCACAAAGGCTTTTTGCCCTCTTAAAAACAGGCTTGGGACCCCCCAGCTGTCTGATTTCATATATTCCCCCGGAACTTGAGTACGTGAGAGACTGGTTATCAGTCAGTATTTTGCCATGCCTTTAAACACTTGTCACCCACGGAATTGCCCATGGCAAAATGTCTCCGTTTGCTTTACTCTGAACGTTTATTTTATAGCATTTTCCCCCATTTTAATACAGGACCCTATATAGGCAAATCTTGGCTAAATGGAATATAGAGTTTCTGCAATTTTTGCTGTAAGGAAATCTTTCATGACCTATGTGGTCAATGGTAGGCAACTGCAAAGGAACAAAATCTCCATTTCCGATTTTACTGTGATTTCTCTCCACTTAATTGTGCATCCCATTTTCCGTTTCTCCACTGAAGTCCATGTTCATACCAAGGATTTGTTTGCTTCTGCTGGTGCCCCTGGTTAAATCTCCAGGAGCAGAGAATCTCTTTTGGAAAGTTCCAGAGATCTGGCTTTGTCAGATCCTCCCTCCCTCTTGGAACCTTTAACGGCAGGTTCTCAGGGTCGTTTCCCTCCTCAGAGGCCCTCTGACCCAGAAGCAGAAGGGTTTCAAACCGCGGACTACAAGGACTCTTCGCTGGTGGGCTCAGAAGCGAAGAGTCAGTCCACCGCACCGAAACCCCAGAGTTGAGAATGACATCTCCTCTGTCCAATCAACGGTGCGAGTTTCCCTCCGGTCCCCGCCTCCCTCTCCCCGCGGCCCCAATAAGTGCACTCTGAGGCCCGGGCTACTGCTGTCAAGTAGCTAGGGTGGGCTCCGCCTAGGCGAGGAGTGGCGCTGGTGGGAGATGCGCTCCCAGCTGTTTGCGGCGGGAGCGGGAAAGCTGTAGGGCCAGGCAGCGAGGAGGCGACAGGAGTGGGGAACAGGTAGGAGGCAGGCTCGCCCTTCCGCAGAGCGCAGGGAAGGCGTGCTTCCCAGAGGCCACCCAGCCCCTGCCCCGCCCTGGTTACCCCGGCTCCCGGGGTCGCTGTAGCTGCCACCGCGACACCTATGACACAAATCAGAAGATGGGATGGAGCGGGTAGTGATGGTCTGGATGCCGCCGGAGCCGGGGTGATGCACCGGGAAGGGTTGCTGAAAGGGGCCCCAAGGGGCACTGCGTCTGGGCAACTTTCCTCGTAGACGCGGCAGCTTGTCTGTGGGGTCGGGCCTGGGGTTTGCCCTGTGGATGAGGTTGGGGGCTGGGGTCGCAGACGTGCCAGCTGAAGGAGCCTCAGGTCCTGTGAGCTCTTCAACTGCTCTGCATGCCGGGCGCTGCCTGCTCCCCTCCCCCGCATCTGCGGGGTACCCTCCAGCGCAGCGCTGGCTGCTGGTGCTGGCCGTGAGGAAGGCAGGGGCTTGTACTTCCCCTGACTAAAAAACCAGCTCCCTTAGGGCTTGGTGACTGGGGAGAATCTCCGCATTTTCTAATGAATCCAATCTGAAGAAAAGCCAAGGTACCTCCTCCACAAGGTTCTGCGGATTGGGCAGGGCAGAAAGGCAGTTTCCCACTGGCCTCACTGTTTCCTATTGGGAACTACCACTTCATCTAGTCAAGTGACTGTGTCAGGATGGGCTCCAAAGCATCCTCCCTGGGTGACCGCATTTGGGCACTGGGTGTTGGCCCAGGGCCAATTCCGGCTGGAATCAGATTGCTGGTAGCAGTAGGGAGAAGAATTGCAGGGAAATCAGACACCCTGCTGGGAAAAAAATCCTGGTTAGGGGTGGGGGTGGGGGAAGGAATGGTGGGAAAGAAGCAAGAAGTGAGAGGTGTAGCCATTTCTGGCTGTCCTTTTTTTCCCCCACGCCAAATCCAGCATGGGCATCAGTATGTGTGCCTGTGTGTGCACATCTCCAAGGTGGAGGAGCTATATATAGCTCCTGCGCAGCCAGCCGGTTTCTTTGCTGCTGAGCAGGCTGCCTTGGTCTCCTCAAGCAATCTGCAAGCACAGGGTGGGAGGGGTAAAATAGAATCAAATTCTTCATTAGGGGAAAAGCCGGGGAAGAGAGAAACTCAGAGTAACAACCTCCCCCCGCCCCCCGCGCCGCTACCTTCACACTCGGAATAACGTTTCTGTAACATACAGAAAGGGATGCATTCCAAAATTATTTTGAATGAATTTCTGGGTTTTATCCCGCGTTTTTTGGATTCATGGTGCATATCGACCATTGCAGCTTGAAGCATAACAGGCATCACGTTAGTATATATCTTATCTACAATATTTTATTAACTCGTTGGTGCATAATATTGTGCACATGCTTGTATATCTTGGCTAATTGGAAATAAATGCATTTGTGTGGTAACTTGTGGCTAGCTACTCTCTGGGGTCTGGAAAGGACCCACCCACTTTTCAGGATGCAGGATTGTGGAACTAGTATGACCATCTGAGACAGTTTTAATATAGTTCCTTGGACATATCTTTCTTGTGACATATTTATTTGTGCTGACGTGATATTTCAAATGTATTTGTATTGCATGGACTTTCTTTTATACATGTTTGTACATTTTTTTTCCGTAAATTCGAAAAATTGAGATTCAGGAGGAACAAATGGTGGGCTTAAAATCTGTCACAAATCTCAACTCTACTATTACTAAAGCCTACTGTGCATTCCTCTTCAAATATCAGAGAGTCTGCAGTTTTCCATAATCATTAGTTCCTGTAATAAATTTAAATAGTGTTGATATCGGCAATAACATGTTCTGGGGTAACTTTTTCTTTCTTTATATGTTTCAGAATTAATTTCTGAACTCCTAGATATTCTAATGTATCATAGGGGGCTGGTGTTGAATTTGTCACCCTGACTGCCTGATTATCTCTGATTCGAGGAGTGTTTCATTCTTAGATTCACTCTTATGGTATTCCAGGAAAGAATAGCAGGGTTGACACCTGGGCTTTTCAGGAAGCTTTTCTTAAATATGTGAGCATGTTTGCACTGTGGGAGTGGGAACACAGTAGACTGTGAATAAGCAGAGCTATTACTGATTATTATACAGGATCCACATTTATCAATTACATGCCATTTTTAAAGCCACAGCTTGGATCTCCCTGGAAGATGATACATGTGGAAACCTTATCCATCACACGTAGTCTTATGCTGCTTAACCTTATGTAGTACCTGTTTTATTATCTAGATAGACAAAGAAATGCCTTTCTGGAAAAAAAAAAAAACAGTTTTACTAATTAACATTTTTTTTTTGAGAAAACTAGAATCACCTAGAAAGAGGGAACCCCTGTTGAAATCACTCTCACTGTCTTAGTCAGAGTTTCTATTCCTGCAGAAAACATCATGATCAGGAAGCAAGTTGGGGAGGAAAGGGTTTATTGAGTTTACACTTCTACATTGCTGTTCATCACCAAAGGAGGTCAGCACTCGAACTCAAGCAGGTCAGGAAGTAGGAGCTGATGCAGAGGCCATGGAGGGATGTTACTTACTGGCTTGCTTCCCCTGGCTTGCTCAGCTTGCTTTCTTATAGAATCCAGGTATAGCACCACCCATGATGGGGCCTCCCACCCTTGATCACGAATTGAGAAAATGCCTTACAGCTGGATCTCATGGAGGCATTTCCTCAAGGGAGGCTCCTTTCTCTGTGATAACTCCAGCTTGTGTCAAGTTGACACACAAAACCAGCCAGTACACTCACCCTGTCTTGTTCACTCGGTATTTTCTTACTTTCTAATTGATGCAGGAGTGCTCAGCCCACTGTGGGCAGCACCATCCCCACTCAGTGGGGCTTAGGCTATAAAAGGAAAGTAGCTGAGCTAGCCAGAGAAAGGAAGTTAGTTAGCCTTCTTTGCTTTGTTCAGTGTATTATCACAGCAAACCCCGCCACCAAACAAACAAACAAACAATAAACAACAAAAACAAAAACAACCAACCAACTAGCCAAACAAACCAGGACATCATGACCCATATTGTTTTACAATTACCACACTGAACGTTTTAGGCAGGCTCAAAGACAAATGCTGAAAACCCATCATCATAGCAAATTATTCACATCAGTGTTGCAAAGGATTTGAGGCTTATCTATTTGTCAATAGAGAGCAGAATTGAGGGCTGCTTTTGGAAACTCTGTCTCCATTATCCTGCCCTTGATGACTCATGGCTAATGTGTGGGGTGTTTCTGTATTCTTACCCCAGAATGACTCAGTTGTCTAACACAGGTGATGACTAGGTTCTGTTTTTACCATATAGTCTTCCTTGTGCACCACACACCCAACCAGAGAGTTTGGTAGAAGATAGATTAGATTTCTACAAGTAAGAGCATTCTACCTTACCCCACCCCAAACCCAAATCAACAAATATGAAGTCATCACTGGTCCTTGGGACAATCCCCAAGTTCACTGTCTCCTCCTTCCCCAGCTCTCTCTCATCTCTGGTCCTCACCATAATAGTCAAAGTGAATTGGCTGCATTTTCCATGATACATGCATTACGCTGCCTCCACGCCCATCAACATGCTCTATTCTCCGCTATAAACAATCCATCTACTGTGTATGTACTTATCTAATCTCTTGATGCCTTTAGTCAAGTGCTACCATCTCTACACACAAACTGTCTACCCTCAGCATCATCATATCCTAGAAACTATGTTCTCAAAGTCAATGGGAAGCTCCCTGCTTGACCAGTGTGGTGTCTGTTTTCTGCTTATTACCAGTCTGTTCTTCCCCTCTGACAACTATTGTCCATGGTTTTTCTCCTCTTCCCCCAAATTTCATTTATAGACACCACAATCATCTGTTGTCAAGTTTT
>NC_034606.1:56816590-56820029 GCF_900095145.1 Mus pahari
TTTCTCTGTATAGCCCTGGCTGTCCTGGAACTCACTCTGTAGACCAGGCTGGCCTCGAACTCAGAAATCCGCCTGCCTCTGCCTCCCGAGTGCTGTTTTCTTACTTTTCTAAAGCCTCCTTTCTTGCTCTCCCTCCTATTTTGGTTCTTTTTCCCAAGATCTCAAATGACACAGTTCCTTCTGCAGTTCCATTCCTATTAAGTTCCTAATAGTCATGAATACTGTCCTGGTTAAGACATAGGCTGGGGGGTGGGGCTTCATTATGCACACACACACACACACACACACATATATATATGCATGTGTGTGTGTGTGTGTGTGTGTGTGTGTGTGTATTCATTCACCATTGGGGTCTACAATAACACTGTAGAGGCTTTCCTGGTTTATCCTGAGACAATGCATGCAAAGCATTCAAGACAGGACTTGGGACACCATAATTATTAATTAATAACTGTTATAGTATTATTTGTAATTACAATATATGTACAGAGCACCATTGCCTGTTCCCATTGATAGGCATCAGCCCTAAGTTGGCCATTAGTAACAGATGCTGTAACTTTCCATACAATTTTGTTTGTGATTAATACTTTGTAAGTCTTCCTTTCATCTAGAAGTATCCACCATCTATTCAGTAGTTTAACCGTTCTCACTCTAAATTTTAATGTGTATTCTCTGTTATCCACTCTAGCAAATTCTTCTGTTGTTATAAATCTAGTTTGGTGCAGTGGGCAATAAACCATGACTTCCAGCATAAGAGCTTTAACCCAAGATGCCACTTAAAAATGAAGTACCTTAGATTCTTGCTATTGTTTCTCCCTTATTTTGAAACTTTTTGTTGGCAGCATGAAATATTTGGGTCCAACTTCTAAGAAGGACTGAGATGCACACCATTGGCCATGTAGCAGAAAGATGGTAGATTGCTCACTATGGCTGGATGAAAGCCTGTTGTGTAAAATTATATTCAGAAGTGTGTAAACAGGTAGTTATATTCTTATACTTAAGATAAAATTGGAAATAAATCTAATTAAAAGAAAATACAGAATAACTAAAGAAAAATTAGAAATAAAGAAATATATCCTATAAGGAGATGTTCTTCAAGTATGAAAATTTTCTTTCCTTTCCTTTTTTCTTTCCTGCCTTCCCCCTCTCTCTCTTTCTTTCTTTTTTCTCCTTTTGTTTTTCTTTGACAGGTTATTTGGTTAGACTGGAATTCAACTGTAGCTCATGTGCTTACTATGTACAGGAGGCTGGCCTTGAACTCACAGAGATCCTCCTGCCTGTGTCTCCAGTGCTAGGATTGAAGGCAGATGACACCACACTGTTTTTCTTATTACTATTGATGCACATAGACATTTTCAATCTGTACCCTTGACTGTTAAGTATAGGGACAGTGACAATCGACTTTTGAGATCCACTTTACCTTTGCATCAGACACTAAGTATTTATCCTTTTCATTGGTCATTCTTAGTAAGGAAGTATATATGGTTTCCAAGTGTACAGTTGACATTACAGTGTTTCTAGATTTTCTTAGTTAAGGAACTGAACATAAATATACGTTTTACACTTATGGTTATTTCTTTATTATAGCGTATTAAAAGTTACTAGTGAAAACACATATTTGTAACCTCTTATTGGATACTGAGAAATAGCTTCTCAACAATAGTTCATGCACAGATTTATATTCTGCCAAGGCTATGCCAATTTGGCAATGCACTGTAGTCATAGACACTTGGTATTATGTTTTTTAATGATGACAATTTGAGGGTAAAAGTTATGTATAGAGTTCTTTCCAATTGTTTTCCTGTGCTTTGGGGTGAGTGTATAGAATGCCACACTCAATGGCTACCTATGTTTCTGTTTGTGAAACTGCATTGACTGAGGGCACTCACATGTTCCTCATAGAACAGGACATTCGCAAAAGTCTTTGATTCCCAGATTTCTGCTTTTGGATTTATGAGGAGAGAGGAAGAGGGAAACGCAAGCCATGGAGATTGAAACACATCTCACTTTGTGCCCAGGTTGACTTTGAACTCACTATTAGTCTTAGGTTGGCCTTGAACTTGTGGAGATCCCGTTACGTTAGGTGCTTGAGCTGGGATTGCAGATATGACCTGCAGTACCTGGCTGTGTCTTTCTAAAAACATGTTTTGTCATATAGGCATTCATAAGCTTATTGTCATTTATCAGTGCATTCACATCAAAGCTCAGAGAACTACTTTCTGCCATCTAATAGAACTTGAATAGGAAAGGTCAGGAATGAACAACACTGGTGTCTTTCATCCACTAAAGCAAGATTGAACCCGTGTGCATCTTATGTCTACCCTCATGTGAAATGGTTCCTGGGAACACATATAAGATAATATCAGTCCATTACATTCCTATTCTTCTTCCTGTGGTTATCCCCGTAAGTAGATGACGACTTAATTCTTTCCAAGCCTCCATTGTCCATTCCAAAAATATCACAGGGCAAAACATACTAGAGAAGATATTAATGACCAGGTTACTCAGTTAGAGCAGGGTACATTGTTTGCACAGTTATCTGAATGACTCAAGCACTAAATCTGTTCCTGCTAGGATTATCCAGATGGTCCCTAATTCAGTGGATAATTGCTCAGCCCTGTGCTTGATGATGTAGACCTGACTGTGTGGGATACACCTTTTCAATACTGTTTTGTTGCTTATTTTCTAAATGCTCCTGATTGGTTACTTTAGGTTTCTTATGTCAGTTTACCTAGTCCTTAACCTGTTCTCTTAGATGTATCAAGGACTATACAGAGTTTGGTAGCAAACCCTATTCAGGTAACCACTGTATAACTGGCACATGTTAACCTTTTGAACACTTTGTTTAATGTGTGATGATTTGAATGAAAACAAGTATATCTCATAGGCTCATAGGGAGTAGCACTATTAGGAGGTGTGGCCCTGGTGAGGGAGATATGGCCTTGCTGGAGGAAGTATGTTTCTGGGGACAGGGTTTGAGGTTTCAATCAAGCCAGGCCCAGTGTGGTGCTCTCTTCCTGCTGTGATGATCCCAGTGTAGAGCTATCATCTACCTCTCCAGCACCATGTCTGCCTGCATGCTACCTTAATAATGGGGTAAACCTCTGAATTGTAAGCCATCCCTCAATTGAATGGTTTCCTTTGTAAGAGTTGCTGTGGTCCTAGTGTCTCTTCCCGGTGCCCCAGGAGGCCCTCACATGTTTCACATGTTTTATATTTTGTATTTCTGAAGACACAAAAAAAAAGAAGGACAAATCTAAATTAGTTTTTATGATTTCATCAGAGAACACACCTTTGCCTTGAAAAAAAAGCAACAGATAAAAAAACCACAAGCCATGGTGCTTTTCATATTTCAAATTTAATATCCTGGCTTTGTGGATACAAGATAGATAAAATACATAAGATAGATGAAAGGTTTTAATGAAGATTTTTTTTTTTT
>NC_034606.1:56821169-56822634 GCF_900095145.1 Mus pahari
CCTGGAACTCACTTTGTAGACCAGGCTGGCCTCGAACTCAGAAATCTGCCTGCCTCTGCCTCCCAAGTGCTGGGATTAAAGGCGTGCGCCACCATGCCCAGCAGAATTATTTTCTATACACTTTGCAAATATATCATCCCTATAATCTCCATTCAGTGATTAACAATAACCACATATTAGACATCATAGTGAGAATTACGATTTTAAATGTGTTACACGGGGCATCTCAGCACCTTACAAATCCAATGCAGTGGGCTTTGAACATGGGTCACGCTACTGTGTAAGTCAGAAAATGAGAGGTGTTAAAGAGCAAATACCAATATGATAATCTACATCCAGATTCTACAGCTTTGTTGTGTATATGTTTGATGCTTGTGACCATGTGTGTCTTAGTGCACACGTGGTCATGTCACACAGCATGCATGTGGAAGTCTGAGGACAACCTCAAGCGTCTTCACCTTTTATGCTGTTTGAGACAAGGTCTCTTTATTGCTTAGTGCTAGCCAGTATGTACAGTGCTCCAGATTTTAATCCTCCCATTTATTCTGTGCCCAGCTCTTTCAAGAATAGCTTTAGTATTCTGTGAGTTGTGGTTCGCACAATCTATGTCTATGCTCGCAAATACATTGTGCTAACTCAAGGAATTAAATCATTCTAAATTTGCAAATGTTTTATTCATAGATAGCTAATAAACAAAAAGGTCTTCCACTATGGTGATTTAAACGATAATGTTTCCCCAAACATGAATTAGATCTTTACAATGTACCATTTAAATATTTATTATTATAATTTTGACTCAAACATCAGAATTTTATGACTTTCTGACCTAATTTTCCTTCCTACTACCACAAAACATCAGCAGAAATTCTATCCTAAGGTTTGTAATCTGACCACATTTAATTGTCATGGTAACTGAAAATGCAGATCTGTATCTGCAGCTGTCTGTCTGGGTGCCTGCTAAGATCTTATAAACAGTGTAATATTTCAGTCTGAATGTTGAGTTGTTTAATATGACAGACTTTTATATCAGAATATGCCAGTGTACAATATTTTTATACATCAGATGCAATACATTTTAATCAAAAATATTTTTAATTATTTTATTAGATATTTTCTTCATTTACATTTCAAATGCTATCCCGAATGTCCCCTATACCCTCACCCCGCCCTGCTCCCCTGCCCACTCACTCCTACTTCTTGGCCCTGGAATTCCCCTCTATGGGGCATATAAAGTTTGTAAGACCAAGGGGCCTCTCTTCCCAAAGATGGCTGAGTATGCCTTCTTCTGCTACATATGCAGCTAGAGACACGAGCTCTGGGGGTACTGGTTAGTTCATATTGTTGCACCTATAGGGTTGCATCCCCCTTCAGCTTCTTGGGTACTTTCTCTAGCTCCTCCATTGGGGGCCCTGTGTTCCATCCAATAGCTGACTGTGAGCATCCACTTCTGTGTTTGTCAGGTACT
>NC_034606.1:56826092-56844057 GCF_900095145.1 Mus pahari
TTTTAAATGACTAATTGGTAGATTCAATGTTGGCCTTCACATGTCATTCTTGGGTTATTATAACTCTGATTACTAGAAATCTACCTGGTTTCTCATAGTGAATTTAGATATTTGGGCTTATGTGTAGTTTGACTGGTGATGAACATGATACCTGCTTCTAGTTAAACACATTTAATTTTCTTTTATTGAAAATAGATTTTTTTCTTCATACAATATTTCTAATTCTGGTTTCCATTCCCTCTACTACTCCCGATTTATGCCCACCACCCTTCCCACCTAGATAACTCCTGTTATGTCTCATGTTAGAAAGCAGGCACACACGTGTGTTAAAATTATTTATAATACAACTATATAAAACATAAAATAAAATTTAAAAATAAGACTTTTAGAAAGACCAGATACAACATTATGAGACAATGAAGCGCTGAAGATGTCTTTGAGTTCCTTTCCATTGGCTGCCTACTGTTGGGCATGCACCCTACCCCGAAGATTTGTTTGTTTCCTCAGTGAGACTTGCTTGAAGGAAACTAAAGTTTCATTTGCAAGTGACTGTCAATTGGAGATAGCTTCTGGGTTAGAGATGGGGGATTGGTGTGTCCACTTCTCCTTTCAGCTTTAGGACCCCATGTGATGCAAACCTTTGCTGACCCTGTGCATGCTACCTCAGTCTCTGTGATAATGTGTATGTGTGTTGGTCATATATGTGTCATATGTGTTTCAGTCTTGCAATGTTAAGAAGTTAGGTGTCCTCTATCCCATCTGACTCTTATAATCTCTTGCCCACTCTTCCATAGAGTTCCCTAAGCCCTGGAGGGTGGGGGGGGGTGTTTTATGGAGACATAAATCCTCTTAAGGGCTGAGTGTTCCAAAGTCTCTCGTTGTCCACATATTTTCTTGTGGATCTCTGTATTTGTTCCCATCTGGTGCAGGGCAAGGTTCTCTGATAATGGCTGAGCAAGGCACCATTGTAAATCAAAGGTTTATAGGTTGGTTGATATTTAAGTTTCTCTGATAGCATGTAGAGTATCTTCCTGTACCAAAGATGCTAGAACGTAGGGGTGCTGAAGGTTCCAGGTCAAATTCTCCGTGTTCAATGAGTCATGTAGGTATTGTCTTTAGTAATGGGGCCTGGGTTGTTTTGGGGTTCCCATGGGGCCACTTTGGCCAGCAATTATGGATTATCTATAATCCATTCCCTAAACTGAAGCTTCAATTGGTGAAGAGAGTTGTCCAGTTGGAACTCTGTCTCCCCATATGTTTGGCAACTTTATTGTTTAGATTAGAATGTCGTGGTTAGAAGGTAGTGTTGAAGTCACCCACTAGTCAATGTGTGAGGGTCAATATGTAATAGTGTTTCTCTTGTGAACTTCAGTGCCCTTGTGTCTGGTAAATAAATGTTAAGAGTTGCTGTGTCTTCTTGGTGGATCTTTCCTTTGATGAGTACGTAGTGTTGTTCCCCATCTCTTTCTATTTTTTTTTCTTCAAGTCTTTTGTCAGATATGAAACTTGCTACACAAGCTTGATTATTAGTTCCATTTGTTTGGAATATATTTTTCCATCCATTTACCCTGAGGTAATGTCTATTCTTGATGCTAAGGTGCTTTTCTTGGATACAGCAGTAGGATGAGTCCTGTTTTTGCATCCATTCAGTTAGTCTGTGTCTTTTTATTGGAAAATGAGATGATGCTGAGAGTTAGCACTGAGCAATGTTTGTTGATTACTGTTAGTTAAATCTTGTGGTATGATTTTTATTTTTGCCTCTCCTGATTGGTTGGTCTGAGATTGCTTCTTCCTCCCCCCCCCCCCCCCCCCCCCCGCCTTGGGTAAAATTATCCTCTTCAGGTAGTAGCTTTTCTTTCTAGTGCCTTCTGTAGTGTAGGATTTATAGATAGATGCTGCCTAAAAATATTAAATTCTTTTTTTTCCCATCCATTGTGACTAGAAGATTTGCTAGGTATAGTGATCTGTTCTGACAACTGTGGTATCTTAGAGTTTATAGAACATCTTTCCAGGCCACTCTGGGTTTTAGAATCTCCACGGAAAATTCAGGTGCTCCTCCAATGCATCAGCCTTTCTATGTAACTTGATGTTTTCCCCTTGAGCTTTTAATACTATTTCTTTGTTCTGTGCACTTAGTACCTTAGTATTTTTATTGTTATGTGTTGAGGGGGATTTTTTTCCTTTGGTCTAACGTATTAAGTGTTCTGTTCTGTTTTCGGTTGTTTATCTTGTTTTGTATCGTTTAGTTTGTACCTTATAGGCATATCCTTCTCTAGGCTATGGAAATTTTCTTCTAGGATTTTTTTTTGAAAATATTTTCTGTGCCTTTGACCTGGTTTACATCTCCTTTCTGTATTCCCATTATTCATAGATTTGATCTTTTCACAGTGTCCCAGATTCCCAGAATGTTCTGTGCCTGGCTTTTAAAGAATTTAACATTTTCTTTGACTGATGTATCCATTTCTTCTATGGTACCTTCAACTCACGAGATTCTTCCACTTCTTTTATTCTGTTGCTGAGCCTTGTTTCTGAGGTTCCCCCTTTGGATTCTCATTTCCAGATTTCCCTCTGGGTTTTTTTTTTTTTTTATAATAGAGTCTATTTCCACTTTCTTGTCTTGAAATGGTCTATTAATTTTCTTTCCTTTGTGTTTTCATACATTTCGTTAATTGATTTATTCATTTCTGCTTTAAGATCTCTATCATATTCACAAAGGATATTTTAATGTCTGTGTCTTGTGCTTTAATTATGTTGTAATTATAGAGGCCAGCTGTGGTAAGGTTGATGGGTTCTGGTGTGGATATATTGTCCTGGGTGTTACTAATTGTGTTTTTTACACTGGTGTCTAGGCATCTGGGTTTGGTAAGTTTGTTATTGTAGGTGCTAGTTTCTGGTCTTGTCTTTGTTCATTGTATGTTTTGTTTCTTGGTTTCTGTTGCTTGCTTGTTTTCATGTGGATTTTAGCAATTGAACAGAAGTCTTTATGTCGTATACTGAGCCATCTCTTGATTTCTAAGACTGTGGGATGTCTTTAAAGATTCTGACATTAATAAGAACACATTCAGGAAACATGTACGTTTTTGGTAGCAGATTTTTGTTGTTGTTAAAAAAATTTCCTTGATCCAAATTCCAATTCATAGTAACAGTTCCTTTTTTATTGTACAAGTACCGCATACATATGTTTATTCTGTTGCTGAAGGTATGGCTTGTTCTAGCTCTGTGCTATTACTTAGTACTACTAAACAAATTCGTTATTGTATACAACTTTTCTAAAATATAAGATAACCATAGCTTCAATTGTCAACTTTTCAAACCTAGAAAGTGGGAACTCAAGTGAGGTATTGCCTCAGCTGCATTGGGCTACGACCAGGTTTCTTGATTTCTAATTGATGCGAGAGGGTCCAGCCTATAGTGGGCTGTACCACGCTTGGGCAATTAGCCTTAGGTTCTATAAGGAAAGTATGTGAGCAATGTAGAGGAAACATTCTTTCTTTGTGGTTCCTGCTTTCAGTTCCTGCCTTGGCTTCCCTCCATAATCAACTGTAGGCCAATTAAACCCTTTCTTTCCAATGTTGCTTTTGTATGGTTTTAAGACAGCAACAGAAACCTACTGAGAACAAGGTTGTTTGAGTCTTTTATATCAGAAACAGGCGTGTTTGTGTCTTTCTACAATGTCAGAGTTTATATTGAATAACAATACATTTTAGTCTTTCAATTATGACTGTGGGGTATTATTCAATTTAATTTTATATCTTTAAAAATTGCATTATTTGTTTGTTTGTTTATTCATGTGCATGCATACATGTCTGTCATGAGTGTGTGTGTGTGTGTGTGTGTGTATGTGTGTGTGCATACCATGGCTTGTATGTGGTGGTTATAGAATTATAACACAGGAGTTAGTTTTCTCATTAAATCATGTAGGTTCCAAGGAATACAGGTTGTCAGTCTTGATGGTAAGCACCTTTACACACTGAGCTATGCCACCAGTCCAAGTCTTAAATTTTTTTCTTAATGATCTTGAAGTTTCTTTGTGTGTGAAGAAACTGTATGCCTTCTGTTAAACTTATTATTAGGTATTTTCTTTCTTCTATTGTAAGTATTATACCTCCCAGGTTTTTTGTTTCTAAATCAGATGTTAATGGATAGAAATAGAATTGATTTTCTTATGTTGATTGTTAAAATATTACAAAACTGACTTGTTCAATTCCAATAATTTCACATTTCTAGTGAATTACATTCTCTGATAATAAATTTCTTCCTTTCTGACAGTCTTTATAACTTCTTATCAAAATTCATTTCTTTAGCATCTTGGATTTCTAGTGTAGTGCTCAATTCAACTTGTCATTATGACAACCAAGATTAGCTGTCACAACCACCCTCTGTGAATGACCCTTACTGAGACAGGGTCTCCTAGACTGTAAAAGTGCAGAGAGCAAGCTGAGCACTCTCATGCATGCATTAATTCATTGCTCGCTGTCCTGCCCCATGGATGCTATGAGATAGCTGCCCAATTTCCTGCCATTGCAACTTCCTTTAACAATGGACTATAATCTGTATCTGTGAGCCAAATAAACCCTTTCTCCTTTTAAGTAGCTTTTTGTCAGGGCATTTTATCACAGCAACAAGAAATGAAACAAATAGATAGCTTTATGTGCTTTGGTAAGTTATACTTTCTAAGGAGTTTCCCACCTAAATTTGTTTATTAAAATTTATTTTCCAAATAACTTCAAAATAGCTTTTTAATAGCTATATTCTTTAATGATGACTCTTTTAATTCATTTATGTCCTCTTATAAAAGCTGTTTGAGATATCTTTAGGATATTTAATATATTTAATATTTAAATTTAACTTAAATATTTAAATATGTAGAATATTTAAACTGGATTTTCTGTGTACATTTAGAACACAATATTATTATAAAAACCATGTACTGTTTGTAATTCTGATGCTTTTTCAATCCTGGATAACTTTCTATTTCTATAAATTTTTGTATCAAATAATGCTTTATGTTTTATCATTTGCATACTATCATATATATGTGTGTGTATATATATATATGTATGTATATATACTTATATCTCACAGTTAGATCTTTGCATTATATACAATGCATTAAGAAAAATAGTGCTGCCGGGCATGGTGGCGCACACCTTTAATCCCAGCACTCGGGAGGCAGAGGCAGGCGGATTTCTGAGTTTGAGGCCAGCCTGGTCTACAAAGTGAGTTCCAGGACAGCCAGGAATATACAGAGAAACCCTGTCTCGAAAAAAACACAAAGAAAAAAGAAAATAATGCTATAAAAACTCTATTTAATTTACCCCCTTCCCCCTCGCTGCATACAGGAGAGCTGGACCCTATGTCTCAAGAGTGGGAGAACTGGCCCAGTCCCTCACTGATACAGCACTCAGGAGAATGAGCCCTAAACCTAGAATGGGAAGCACAGTAGGACTGACTCAGGTGGGAGGAGTGCAAATGGGTTGGTGAGCTGGCCCCAAGGACAGGAGAGCAGAAGAGAGCTGACCCTAGTGGTGCTGGCTCAGGAGAACTGGTGGCCTAAGCAACTCAGCTTCATCCCAAGTTCAGATTCAGGACTTTGAGTTGACCCATCCCAACATCTCTGATCTGTGATCTGCTGGAGCTCATGAAAGGGCGAATCCTGAAGATTCAGAGCCACAGCAGGATATCTAAGGGGAATCCTGGTGAGGGTACAGTGTTGATAATGCAGTAGAAGCCAGAGACCTCCAGCCAGGCCAATGACTCATTGACATTACATTTGTAAGTGAAGAGTGGTAGATAAAAGTGTACACTGTGTGACACACTGACACAGTACAGCTTCTGTAATAAGATTTTTTAAATTTTATTTTATTTTATTTGGGGAAGGGTTGCAAGGGTGCAGGGTGGGTATAAGGAGGTATGGATATGAATGGGATTAGGGTTCGAGATGTGAAATTCACAAACACAAAAATCAATTAATTTTTTTAAAAAAAAGAATGCTATTCAATACATACTTTTGAACATATCAGGTAACATTTCTCAAGCACATACTAATAACGTCAAATGGCTATCAAAGAAAAACTTTATAGATCCCCCATCAAGTTATATTAATTACTTGTTATTAGGGGAATACTCTGACAGAAGCAATGTAATAAGAAAAGGGTTTTGTTTCATTTTGTTTGTTTGTTCTTATTTTTTTGTTTTGGCTTGCAGTTCCAGGTTAAAGTCTGCCATCGAGAAGCCGTGTCTGTAGGAGCTTAAACCATCTGGTCTCCGGTGGGAATGTGGAGGAGAGAGAGAGAGAGAGAATCGGAGAGAGAGAGAATCAGAGAGAGAGAGAGAGAGAGAGTATGAATGAGAATATGTATGCTTGGCTCAGCTCACTTTTTCTTTTCTCATGTATATATGCATGTTTAAATTTAATTAGTGATTTTATTATTATCAATTACTTTAAATTAAACTGTAATTGTATCTTCCCCCTTCTCTTTCCTCCCTCTACCCCTTCCCATGAAATACCCCCTTATTCCCTCTGAAATAATGCCACCTTTTCTTTAGTTGTTATTCCTAAATCTATAAATACAACCTACTCATTTTATTTAGTGTTACTTGTATATATTTGATTTCATTGGTGATTACTTGGTGTAGGCTAACCAATGCAGGGCTTCATCCCTGGAGAAAACTGTTTACCAGAATGCCTTAGTTACGTCTTCTTTGTCTATGGGTGAGGCCTCGCGAGGCTTTCCCCTTCTGTCTTAGCATGTATGTTATTGTTGTACTTGTTCAGCTCTTGCTTAGGCGGCTATATCCTTGAGATCTCACGGGTGTAGCCTCCCTGTGATTTCTAGGAGTCACCATATCGCGGAACTTTTCCTGGTCCTTTGGCTTTACAATGTTCCCATGCCCTTTTCTGTAATCTTGAACCTTAAGTGCTAGAGTTATATTGTAGATATATCATTGGGGGTGGTATCTTATCATTTTCTATCTATATTTTTGATTGGTTGGGTTTCTGATAATGATCTCCTGTTGTAAAGAGAGAATATTTTGTTTTGTTTTTAATGAGAAATGAGAGCTACATGTATCAGTTGGTATAGAATAGAGAACTTATGACATTATCTTTGTCAATTTGGGTCAACTTGCTCAATATGATTTTTTTTCTAGTTAACTCCATTTGCCTGCAAATCTTAATTTTCCCTACAGATAACTATTTCCCACATGGTGTATGGATCTCATTTTCGTCATCTGTTCGGTAGTTGAAGGACATTTAGTTTGTTTCCATTTTCTAGCTATTATGAGTATAATGATAAGAAAACTTGTACAAAATCATCATTCCCCATACTTCCAAATCCTAACATTACTTATATTCTCATTATTGACTTTCTTTGCTGTAAGATATGTTATAAAACTCAGTCTGCATCTGTCTAGGTCAGCTGCTGGTGGGGCCTCTCAGAGGACAGCCATGCTAGGCTCCTGTCTGTCAGCACAACATATCATAGATGATAGTGTTAGGGTTTGGTGCCCACCCCTGGGCTAGATCCCAAGTCGGCAATTCCTTCAGTCTCTGCTCCATTTTATCCCTGCACTTCTTTTAGACAGGGACAATTCTGGGTCAAAAATTTTGAAGGTGGGTTGTCCCCATCCCTCTACTGTTGGCCATGTCTAACTACTGGAGGTGGTTTCTTCAGGTTCCATTTTCTCCACTGTTGTACAGTTTAGTTAAGGTTGACCACAGTGAGTCCTCGGAGCCTGGGACTTTCTAAAGTTTCCTCCCATCCCTACCCCCGCCCCCCCCCCAAAGCTGTACATTTCCATTCACTCTCCTGGCCCTTTGGGCTTCTCTCCTGTCTCCCCCCCAATACCTGATCCTGACCTGCTCCCCCCACCCCCCAGGTCACTCTTTCCTTCTAACTCCCATGATTATTTTGTTCTCCCTTCTAAGTGGTATTAAAATATCCTCATTTGGGGCTTCCTTTTTAGGGGCCATGGGGTACATCATGGGTATTCTGTACTTTTTGGGTAATATCCACTTATCAGTGAGAACCAACGTTACATGTCCTTTTGGCTCTGGGTTACCTCACTCAGAATTATATTTTCTAGTTCCATCCATTTGCCTAAAAAATTCTGATGTCCTGGTTTTTAATGCTTAAATAGTATTCCATTGTGTAAATGAACCATATTTTATGTATCCATCCTTCAGTCGAGGGTTATCTGGGTTACTTCCTGTTTCTGACTAATACAAACAAGGCTGCTATGAACATGTTGGAGCATGAGTCCTTGTGGTATGCTTGTTGGTGTGTGGGTTTATTTCTGGGTCTTCCATTCTATTCCATTGATTGACCTCTCTTTCTCTGTACCAATACCATGCAGGTTTTATCATTGTTGCTCCGCAGCATAGCTTCAGGGCAGGGATGATAATTTCCCCAGAAGTTCGTTTATTGTTCAGAATTGTTCTGGCTATCCTGAAGTTTTGTTTTTTCATATGAGGTTAAGAATTGCTCTTTCTATATCTGTGAAGAATTGTCTTGAAATTTTAATGGTGATTGCATTGAATCTGTAGACTGCTAAGGCTGGACTCCAATAACAACAAACACAACAGAAATCCCACATATTCCTGGAAGCTGAACAGCTCTCTACTCAATAGTAACTTGATTAGTGAAGAAAGAAAGAAATTAAAGACTTTCTGAAATTCAATGAATTGAAGGCACAGTGTACCCAAATTTATGGGATATAATCAAGGCAGTGTTAAGAGGAAAATTCATTGCACTAAGTGCCTTCATAAAGAAATTGGAGAGATCCTATATTAGCAACTTAGCACACCTGAAAGCTCTAGAACAAAAAGAAGCAAACATACCCAAGAGGAGGCAACAAGAAATAGTCAAACTCAGAGATGAAATCAACCACTTAGAAACCAAGAGAACAGTACAAAGAATCAACCATACCAAGAGCTGGTTCTTTGTGAAAATTAACAAGCTAGATAAACCCTTAGCCAAACTAACTCAAATGCACAGAGCCAGTATCCAAGTTTACAAAATCAGAAATGAAAAGGGAGGCATAACAACAATCATTGAGTCCATTCAAAATCATCAGATCTCACTACAACAGCCTACACATGACAAAACTGGAAAAATCTAGACAAAATGGATGACTTTCTAGACAGATACCATGTACCAAAATTTAATCAAGATCAGGCAAACTATCTAAACAGTACCATTGCCCCCAAGAAAATAGAAGTAGTCATTAAAAACCTCCCACCCCCCAAAAAAGCCAGGGCCCGATGGCTTAAATGCAGAATTCTACCAGACTTTCAAAGAAGAGCTAATACCAATACTCCTCAAACTATTCCACAAAATAGAAACATAAGGAACTCTACCCAATTATTCTATAAAGCCACACTTATTCTGATACCTAAACCACAGAAAAACATCACTTTAAAAGTTGTAGAAAATTTCACAGGTATCCTTGGCTTTGGATTTCATCACTGGCCACAGTTGAGGTCATCACCATGTTCATTTTATAAGTAATAGATTTGCAAACAAGCATATCTGTTATAAGAGCATATGGAACAGTCATTTCCATTGTTACTAAACTACTGTAAAGGGGATTTTAGAGATATTTTACATATTTAAAATAATAATATATTTTATGTTTATCCATAAAATATTAATACATGTGTTTAATTACAATGGCATTTTTTCTGAAGCTCCTCATGTCTGATATGTCCAGAGGGAAAATGTTTTCCTATCTTATTTACTTTGACTTTTGTAAAGTCACTAGTTTTATAGAAGAAGACACATCATTGCTATTAACCCAAATGCTTTTGTCACCCTTAAATGTGCCCAGAGAACCTCTGCTAACCATGATTCTGGTTTATACTAGCCGTAAAAATCCATTTTCTAGTATTGTGCTCAAACCATATACTGAGCGGCCACAAAGCACAGCAGGCGAGCTGCAAGTGCTGCTCTTGCTTCTTATGTATTCTCCCTCGCCTTTCAGAGGCACCATTTGTCACAGAGATGCCTTGCAGAGGCACAGGCATAACACAGGCACTTTTGTAGCACTCGAAAACAATTTTACTCTTCAGAGATGGTAGTAACCTGTTATTTGTTTCGCTAGAGAATTAAAATCACTCGGGAGGATTTTCGTCTCACCCCGGGGAATTCTTTTCTTCGAAATCGCCTGCAGCGCCCTTTCCCTTGACATCAGTATTTGCAACTGGAATGACTATTTCCGGGGCTGGTTACCACAGACCTTGTGTGACTATCTCATTTATCATAGACGGCATGGCTCTGAGGTAGGGGCATGTGCTCAGAATTATGGGTAGTCATGGCAGATGATTCTCCCTGTATTTAATCGGAGCTACAGTCACTGGGTTTTAATAATGGACTGTAAAGAGGGGTCTGGGAAAAACATCATTTAAAAATATCTGATAACTAGAGGATAGAAAGTTTTTTATGTCTGCTGAACTGTAAATTCTGGTTGGTATCTGCTTCCGGTTCTGTCACACTGGCATCTCCCTTGTGGTCCCCAGTGCACCACTTCCAGACCTCTGCCACAGCCACTTATACCCACACTTCCTTTCCTTTACTAGATTCTAAGCATGGAAACTGTATTGTACCTTGGATTTAGAAACACTAAACATAAAATACATCTACTGTTTAAAAGAAGTAAACATTTTAAGATGTTCTATTGGAATATTTTTTATTAGATAAGTGAAATATATCTGTAGAATATCCTTTCATAAACCTTTCCCATTCTGAAAATGCTAGCAGGACTTATCCCTCTTCTAGCACTTCTTCCTGCACACTGGTAGACAGACTCAGAATATTGACTGATGGGCTGTAAAGTAGTTGTTTGTAGTTCATAAAATTAACCTGAGATTGTAAGGGATTAAGAGTCCCAGCCTTCAGCATTACAGACCTTTGGTTAGTAGTTGTTTAGAAGTTCTACAATGAAGAACCCGTTTACTGAGTGTTTCTGAATTACTTTGGCGTATTTTAGCAAATTAACATTTCTATGGAATATCTAGAAGCACATAATTCATACAAATCGGTTACAACATCCTTTCACCAGGAAACCAAAGACATTTTAGTAATGGATACATTGTTTACATAATCCTTCAGGTGTGCCATTCTTTTGGTCCTTAATGTTTACCAGGTACAATGAGACAATCATTATTTATAAAGAATACTGAAGAGTAATGCATACTGACTACAGGATAAAAATTATAAATAAAATGTGAGTGGAATAACCAATCAAAAATCTCTGCCTTCTTTTCTTTTGACCTATTAGGAAGTTAAATCATGTGTCCTTTCTGTATCTGGTGCATTGGTCAAATCTTATTATTTAATAAGAGAATTATCTTTTTAGTCCTTGAATTTTAGTGAGTGGGATCCTTGGAATCAGGTTTTTGTGCCTGCCAGGAAGATCTTTGTTGCACTGACCATAGATGTGAAATGGGATGAACACAGCCCTAGTTTGGTACTAGAAGTGGTGTATGAGAGGATTTGAACATTAACTGTATATGAATATAAATACTGAGTCTTGAGTCTAAATGGAAGATATAAAATTATAAACTTTTTGATTATTCATGTAATGTCTTTTTTATTTGTAAGGAAAAATGACAATTGACTAAGCATTGGATGTTAATTTTTTATTATTTTGTGTATGAGTGGGTTTTTTTTTCTGCATGTTAGTTTGTACACAACATGCATGCTTGGTACCAACTGGGCTCTGATGAGGCTGTCAGATCCCTAGAACTGGAGTTACAGACAATTGTGAGCTACCATGCTGGTGTTGGGAATTAAACCTGGGTCTTCTGCAAGAGCAACAAGCACTCTTAACCACTGAGATAATTCTCCAGCTCTAGATGATAATTTTAAACATGAGTGGGCCCAGGGGAGTCATGCAACTTGGGGTTTCTAGAATTAGCTGATTGGAGAGAAACAGCTGTAAAATTTCACACAATCATTCATGTATCATTAAATCAGAATTCCCATTATGCCAACCCAGGCATGATCAAAATGCTGATTGTTAATGAAGTCATGCCATATACCTTTATTAGGAAGAAAAGAAGATATAGTCACATATGTAATTGCTCATCCTTTACCACCTCATCTCTTATGCTCAAATCAACATTATCTGTTACTTAAGGAATGAATGATGTTTCAAACCAGCTTCCTCTGGACTACTTTTATTAAATGTGCAGAGGACAGACTTAAGAGTATACTGAGTTTGTTAAGAACTCTAGTGTGAATTCCTTTATAGATGCATTTTTAAACATTCTGTAAAGCAAGCAAACTCACAATTTTGTTTCAACGACCCAAAGCGAGTAAACATGTAATATTCTGCAGCTTTCCCTGAGCTTGGATCTTATGTGATCCAGTACTTGGGGAATTCTGACTGCTGTAGGGCCTGCTGAAGGAGAATATGATTGCAATACTGCTCTGTATGCGATCCACTAGAAAAAAAATGAGCTGCAAGTATTCTGTTTCTAATATGAAAACTAAATATTGATCCTTAGAAACCAGAACTTCTTCAGGCCTGCCTGGTCATTTGCCAGCTGACTAAAGAAATTCTCTCAGCATGGGAATGATTTTGTAAGCACTTTCTGTGAAATAAAAAAACAAAACAAAACAAAACAAAACAAAAAACAAAAAAAAAAAAAAACAAACAGATGCAGGAAGGGATGAGATGAGAAAGCAGAACACCATGGATTGTGAACTGAAATTACATCTACTGTGGCTACCCTCCGAGCCCAGGATTCTTAAACATGAACGTGTGTTGTCAGTAGAATCGGTTGTTGAAATACATTCTGAGGACCTACAATTCAGTAGATCTGTAGTGCTTCTGATAATTTGTATTTGAAAAAGCTACTGCTGCCCTTTGAGAGCCCTTTGGGGATTAGACATATTCTATTCCAATGATTCTTGGAATGGCTTGATTGGTAACACTTTATTTTTTCAATGTCTCAGGAAAAGCTTTTATGAGATTTAATCTATGTATTATAATTCTTAAAACCAAAGTGGGAATCTTTCTGTAGAGTGTATTGGTATGTGCCTATATTACCAGCATGGTGGAGGCATAGACAGGTTTAGCTAGAGTTTGAGGCCAGCCTAGCTACTGTGAACTCCTGGATAGCTTGGACTACATAGTGAGACCTTGTCTCCAAACAAAACAAAATGACCCCTCCCCCCGACTTTTTAAAAATTAGGTAAATGGCACCCAAGGACGCTGCCTTTTTCTTCTCATACCTTAACTTTTCTCAGATCAGCACTGTGCTTGCAAACAGTATATCCCTAAGCAGAACAGTCCCTCTGTCCTTCAGAAGGAATGTGTCTCATGCATCTGGGGGATATCAGCAAAAGGTGCTGCTGGTGTAAGTGAAACACGACTGGCCTTTCCACAGCACTCCCAGCTACCCTTTAGGCCATAGGGAACATCTACTCTGAGCTATGCTGTATCAAAATCATCTTGCATTTTTAGGTTCTGGGGTTAACTTTTAACTGGGGTTAACTGTATTCAGTTAACATCTAACTGTGTTTCAAAAAAAAAGAAAAAGGAACAAAACCTCTTATTCTAGGTATTGAGTGATGTCACCTTAGCAAGACTGAATTCTTTGGTTTAATCTTGCTAATACATTTTTCCTTTTTGCTATAAAACAACATAACAAATATTCCAGGGCTTGATTTTGCTATTCTTGTGTTGGAGAAAATATTAACATCTTTGTTGCTGTCAAGAAACAAATCTATGAGTGTCTCAAGTTTTTATCATACTCAATCTGTGGAAGGAGCTCATGGGGGCAACCTTGATATATTCTCATTAGCTAACTTCAAACTGCAGTCCAGCAGTTAGATACCTGAGAGGTGACTGTAATTTGCGACAACTAATAACTAGTAAATACACTTTGGGCGTTGTTGTAAAATTCACAGATATTTCTGGCATTTCATAGATCAATTAGGATAGCTGGGAGTCTTACAGACTTAGCTGATATTCAAACCATTGGAAAGGTTATCAACACTGACCCGTGCACACCAATCAGATCCTCACATTTAGTTTGAAAGGGGGCTTGACCTGGAGGAGAGAAGAAAAAGTGGGGGTGGGAGGTGGTACAGTTTTTTAGAGGTCTGCTTGCCATACAAATTTCAGTACAAGGTATTTTATGAATATTATCTCTAAATTCATATACTCACACAAGGGAGCTTGTCTCATACCCTCAAGAAGAAGGAGATGTTGTTTGTTTCTTTGAGACAGGATTTCTCTGTGTAACTCTGGCTGTCCTGAAACTTGCTCTATAGACCAGGCTGCCCCCAGACACAGAGATCTGCCTACGTCTGCCTCTGAGTGCCGGGATTAATGATGTGCACCACCACCACCTGGCCAGCAGAAAGAGATTTGGAAACAATGTAAACTTTCATTATCACGGCACTGTACTGTTAAGTGAATGAAAAGCTTGGAGTAGGGTATGGTCTGGGGTGATCCATGGATATTCTTTCTTCATTTGTAGGAGTGCTAAATCCTCCATCCACTCATGTGTCTGTGTATGTGCTCCTGTGTGTGAATGGAGTTAAACTTAACCCACTGCATTTAAAACCCACTCAATTAAACATCGAGGGGGGTCAAATTCGCATCCTCACGCTTACAATCCCTTAACCACTAACCTATCATTCCAACTCCACGAGCCACTTGCAAATGGAAGGCCTTTTAGACTTGGTTATCTGAACATATACATAGAATGACTAGAACAGTTGAAAAAAAAATGGAAGCTGGGAGAACTATTGAAGAGAACATTCAACTCGGAATTAGAAGGAAAGCTCAGATTATACTCCACGAGCAATTGTGGAGCTCAGCATATTCCTTTGTGCTGTGAGATCAATAAGAGTATATCACCTTTCATTCCATTCTGCATGAGTCAGGTGAAATAAGCAATGAAACAATATATAGCATAACTGCATATCTTCATTTGACAACAAAGGGTTTGTGACATATTTCCTGGTAGGGAAGAACAGAATATTGTAGAGAGACTGACATAGATGGTATTCGCAGTTTCTGATTCAGTAACATTGCTTTCTTTGACTTCTCCCCTATTACTTTATGTTCCTTTCCATAACTTTATGTCTGACTTTACCACATTCAAAGGGACAAGTTTAGAAAGGTGAATTTATTAGCACTGCTTTGTTAGCTTCAGCGGTAGCTTTTCACATTAAGTTGTTTCACTAGCCATCACTGCAGAATACATTATAAATTGGAGGTTACTAAATAGCTCCAAATCCTGTGTGTGTGTGTGTGTGTGTGTGTGTATGTGTGTGTGTGTGTGTGTGTGTGTGTGTGTGTGTGTGTTACACCAGAGAGTAGAATATGCCATCAAAAGTTTAGGGCACAGAATCAAACGCCATCTAGTTTATGTGACTCTTGTCTTTGCATTTTTGAGAATGGAATTTTCCTTGCAAGGTAAAGACAATATGACAAGATGACTGTGTCCTTTCATAACCCCACTTTAAAACTTAAAGGCCATAACCAGAGTCATCAATAGTACATATCACCATTTTTATAAATAATACTGGGTGATTTAAGTCTTCCAATGATGATGTAAAACATCACAGTAAAGGAAAACAAATTTTTTGCCCTTTGGAAGTAGAGCTGACTCCATTAGCTGACCTTCCATCTCCTCTAGCAAACCCTACCATTATAGCTCACCCAAATGTCCTCATCTGTCAATCATGAGCATGTCAGAGGACATCAGGATCCAGGACTGCATCTGAGCCCTGCTCCACAGAAAACAAATGCTCAGTTTCCATATTGACTGTAATATTTTCTGAGTTAAAAAAGCTGATGAAATAAGCTATATAGGATACTCAAGACTAACTCTGATTTCCTTTATGGGGAGTCTTTGTATTGGCTTTCAACTTTTGCAGTATATCAGAACTCTAAAATATCATTTGTGTTCTTTGCCAAATAGACAAACCATGGAAAAGTTGACTTTGATGCTTAACGCCAACACTTTGTAGGCTGAAGTATGAGAGGTCTGCAAAAGATGCCCTTCGTAGGGTTTAATGATGTAGCAATAATTCAAGCTCTAGAGAGGAACAGACTCATCCATGAGCTAACAAACCCCTCACTAAGGATGCATGCCAGCTCTAGCTACAAAAGGAACATAAGCTCAACTTTCCCTTCTGTATTCAAGCAACATGCACTGTTTTGTGACTCACTGGGTGCCTGAATCTGGTCTTTGTCTGAACTTACAATAAACCCCATTCATCTGTTTTAGACAGATATACCTTATTTATACTACATGTTATGAATAGTACTAATTTATACAGAAATGCAAGTTATACTTGATAATGCAGACAGATATTTAGCCTTCTAAGACTTCATGAACTCAATATCTGGGTCTGAAGCATTTCTGACCTTGTGTGCTTTGTGAAGTGGATGGTCAGACCCTATCAGACACTGGCCTTTCCTCAAGCCTATAGTGTTTTACTGAGGTGTTTGACAGTAAACACTGTCAAGTATGGACACTGGTTGCTCATCCATTGACATGTAGGTACACATGACACTTGCACACACATCTAGACTTCTAGATGTGCAATATTTATAATGTGAAATTTGTATTATTGTGAAAGATCAGTGTTGACTTAGAGTAAGTCTGGTGGCATAAAAAGTTTTAGAAGGTAAGAAATGTTTGTATTTTTTTTTCAGTAGCATTAAACACCACAGGTAGTACTGAACTGTGTGCTGATGCTCCAAATGTACGGAAGCCTTCCATCAGGTGCATCTCTCATTTAAAATAAATCTGGTTGGAGAACACAGCTGCATCATGAATTTAGACAGACCCAAGCAGAATATCGTTGGCTTTTTTTTGTTGTTGTTTTGTTTTGTTTTTTTATTGAGACAGGGTTTCTCTGTATAGCCCTGGCTGTCCTGGAACTCACTCTGTAAACCAGGCTGGCCTTGAACGCAGAAATCCTCCTGCCTCTGCCTCCTGAGTGCTGGGATTAAAGGCATGTGCCACCACGCCCGGCTATATCGTTGGCTTTTAATTCAGTTCGACTCTTACAACTTTTGACTTCAGGCAAGTTTCCTTAAATATCTAGTTCTCCTTTATTATTCACAAACACTAAACCATGAGGCAAGGCTAGTATTGGCTAGTGTGTGTGCTACAGGGTGAAGGCTACATGAAGCCCAGAAGTGTTGATGGTTATAATGCTGTTTCATGTACACCATGAGGATGATCATATTATTATGTACAGAATTATGCATAATGAGTCCTCAGCCATTCAAGAGAGCTTTCACTACATACTATGTACATATAGATATACATTCCTCTTAATAGGTCAACTTATGCCACAATTTTTAAGCACTGGCATCTCTAGTATCCAAGGCCTTTGTCCTGTGAGCAAGCCATATCAGTTGCTCTCAGCACACACAGACAAGTCTCTTAGCTGATTCATGTGAGGATTTGAAGTTTAGCTCACAGGATTTTCTTGGAAAGTGTTAGAAGCTGGAATTGAATAGAAAATGGCTTTTTGCCACTATATGGAACACTGAATTTTGAGCTCTGAAAGAACCCACACCTTGATATAACCTTTTCACTAGATATGACTTCTAAAGCATGTTATGTCAGGAACACTTGCTGTGGTGTTGATGGAATTACTCTTGAATGAATCTCTATTTTATAGCTCTGTCATTCAGTCTGTGCATGAAATGTTTTAACCCTCAGCCCTGTAAGGATCTTACTTCCATACACAACAGATTGTGAATAAAAGAGAAAAAAATCCAGGAAAATAGGACAGTGGGTAATATTCCTATGGGAATTTCTGATATCTACCTGGTATGTGAAATCCTAATAAGCTGAAGTAACTACTGATGATCAAGAAAATGAATGCTCTATCTATCTATCTACCTATCTATCATTTATCTATCATCTATCTATAATCTATCACCCATCATCTATCATCTATCTATCTACCTATCTCAA